>NC_064891.1:32607734-32916562 GCF_929443795.1 Astur gentilis
GCATATCATTTTGCACAGACACATCCAGCTGGCTTGGCTCACGAGCGGTTTGCATCACCGCGCGTTGGCAGGCTGGTCTAACACGGCCCAAGCTCTGCATAAGCCAGAACAGCTGCTGCCTAAAGGAGAGAGCAGGGTCTAGGACTTGAGATACAGGTTCAGTTCCCTCTCCCTAACAAGTTACTTCATTGTTCTATCCTGCCATTCTCCATCTGAGAAATAATCCTCTTCTACTACACGGAAGTGTTGTACGTATAAATAGAGATGGTAGGCACTCAGTTATTAGAAGAGCAGGAGGCATGTAAATCTCTAAGACGTAGTTGGAGGAGCAGAAGCAAATCTATAATGACTCTGCAAAGCACTCTTGGGTCCTACAGCTTAGGCTTAACTGCAGCAATTGCCATTTGTGTATCTTCCAGAACACGGTTTTCTGAATTCAGGGAAGAATTTGGGTTTAATTCAAAGAACGCCTGCTTAAACCTTGCTTCTGGGTGAAGTAATCAGAGGGGGGTTCAGTTATTTTATTTCTCCCATAACATAAATTATGTGAGGCTAATGTGTCAGTCTTAGAAGTTCCTCCATCTGGAGATGGGACTTCTGCCAGTTATGTCATAATTCTTCTTGCCTGAAGTGCCTCGTATTCATTGTATAGAAATCAAAATCCTAAGCAGTTCAGGTGGTGAGTAGATTTCCCTGTGACAATGAAGTATATTCTGGTTTAGACTTTTAGGCCAGCTTCCTGCCACTTCATAACAAAAATATGATTAATGATACGTAAAATCCATATTTTAGAATAGAAATAAATTGGGCCATTGCAGCATTTCTATCTGGGGAAATTTTATTCTGTCATTTCTTGACAACATAATTTTACAGAATAAAACAACGCTTTGTACTTAGGGAGTTTCACTTCTGTGTTAAAATATATTTTTACTGCAAAATAGTGTAGGAAAGGCTCGAATTTAGGAAAGATTAACAGATTAGATAAGCTCTTTCTAAAAGGATATGCCAAGACACTTTTTACTGATGGAATTGTAGTAGGCATAATCTTATTTTAAATTTAAAAAAAAAAAAAAAAGGATGAATAGTTTATTTTTACACAGGACTAGGAAAAGCAGATTTTTTTGGTGAATAGGGAAATACAGAGTTTTAGCAATTACAATGAATTCACAGAAATTTACGGTAAAGGAAATCATTAAAATATTACATCGGCCAAATGCTTTTGGCGAGTGTGCATATGCAAAATAAAAAACACTTAAGACTTGATGTAGAGATTTTTACCCAAACATCTCAAAGAGCTTTCCAAAGATGGGAAATATCATTTTGCAGGGGAGCAAGGGAGACAGAAACCAGTGAAGTGACCTTTCAAGGGATCTACTTGGTCAAAGAACAGAGGATGGAAAAGAGTTGTCCTCACTTACAGTCTGGTCTCATACATTGGACTTACCATACCGCTTACACTGAATACACTGTATTTTTTGGCTGTGATAGATTGCAATAGAGCAACTCTTACCCTGCTTTCTAACTAATACTGCCTTTTCTGAGATTTGAAGCTGCTTCATTTTGCTGGAGGAGGACTTCACATTCACAAGGAAAAAGGAGCGACTAATGAATGGTGATGAAAGGACAACAAATGAGCTTGCTTTGGGGCGCTTACTTTCACCAGCCTTTGGACAGCCCTTCCAACTCTATTTCACATGATTTGATGGGATCACAGCAAGATTGACAGTGCCTATTAGAATCAAACTCTGAAAGTGATAGCTCTGCGGACAGACTGCAATGCAGATGGACAATGCGTGAAAACTATGAGCTGTCGCAAGGCTTTGCAATTTATCACGACATATCCATTGCATTTCTCTTTTGTTTCTCATGTTTCTCTTTCCTTGCTTCTCCCCCTCCCCTTTTGCCATCCCACTCTCTTATTTCCTTCCCTTTCTCACCAGAAGACGTCCAGAGCCTAACCCCAAAGGCAGCAGCCACACACTGTGCTTGGTCCATTGGTGGCAATGGAAGCCTACGGCCGTTACCAGACCCAGCTGCAAGTCATTAGCTTCTTCCTTCAAGCTGTAGCCCAGCAATTCAGGCACCCAGGGCAGGTGGGTGCAGCACTCTTGTGTGAGATGAGGAAGTTTGGATACGATTAACTTGTAGCATTGCTCCTGGAGCTGACTAGGCTACGAACAGAGAACTTGACACACATCTGCTAAGTCACAAGGCAGCCGTCTAACTACTGCGATTGTTCTTCCAGAAGTAGTGAGAAGCCAGACTACACATTGATGTTAAGGCCACGTGATTTTTGCACTTAATTTTGAACCCGATTGTCACAGAATCATAGAATCATTTAGGTTGGAAAAGACCTTTAAGATCATTGGGTCCAACCATGAACCCATCACTACTATGCCCACTAAACCATGTCCCTAAGTGCCACGTCTACGCGGTTTTTTTAACACCTCCAGGGATGGTGACTCCACCACCTCCCTGAGCAGCCTGTTCCAATGCCTGACAACCCTTTCAGTAAAGAAATTTTTTCTAATATCCAATCTAAATCTCCCCTGGCACAACTTGAGGCCATTTCCTCTCGTTGTGTTACTAGTTACTCGATAGAAGAGACCAGTACCCACAGATTGTGAATATACTGTCATTCACTATTAAGTCCATCATCTTCATCCACAGGTAAATTTGAGGTACCCTCCTGAACTATAACAAAGTTTTTCAGCACAGCAAAGACAAAGAAGTAAAGCTGAAAATTCCACTGGAAAATTCAAGAAAGGAACTTCACCATCACATTTGTGTTCTTTCAAACCTTGGGTATAATATACCTTTTGGGGCTTAGCTTTTTTAGATGCCAATATTGCAAAGCATTTCTACCTATATGTGCATTAGAAAAACACAAATAACTCTATACAAAACAAAACAAAAGAAAAAATCCTTGGTTATTTCAGGTTAAGAGTGTCCTCAAATCTTTTACTGGATCAGGAACTTAAGAGGATATTATTAGAGACACCTACAGTCTTGCCATCTCTGGACTCCGGTCATCTGCTGCTGTACAGGGTCCTGGAAACCCTGCAGCACTTCCACAGTGAGGAGTGAACTTTGTAAACCTTATTGCTGCATTTTAATTCTCATACTATACTCTAGTAAAACAATTACACAAGATCAAGAGTGTTCTAATACCGGCAATGCAAGCTGATCCCCTAGGAAGGTACAATAAGCCTTGTGGTGAACTGGGCTGGGCAAAATATCAGCAGTAAAACATGGCCTCAGGTGTCAATGCACATTTCAGAGTCAGCACTAACAAAAGGGACTATTGATCCTATTTCATATCCAAATTCAACCTTCTGGTGGGAAACAGGATAAAATTCTGTTGCCTGAGTTATGTTTTAATCAGTTTGGAGTGAATTTGGCAATGCCATGCAAACTGAAACCAAGCTGAACACTGGGATGCTTTGCTGCCAACCACAGGCTTCTCACATAGCTCCAAATGGTCTGGTATCACGAGTGTAAATCACAGTTTTAATTGTAAATGGGAGAAAAAGAAAATGTAATAGGACAGTCTTTTTGAATGAGTCTGCGTGGGTAATAGCCTTGAAAAATTGAAAGGTTAAGCTAAGACTTCCATTTAAAAATATGTGATTAGTTTTCACTGACTCCAGTTGGTCGATCAGGTTGTGGAGTGGAATGGATGTCTGCCGAGCTGCATTTCTGGGTTGCCAGGCAAGCCCAAGAAAAAGCAGCTGGAAGAGAGCAAGAGTTATTCAGTAACATTTCTTCAGGGATTTCCACCTGGCTGCAGAAAAGGGGAACCTAAGCTTACACTGAGGGTTCAAGTTCGGAAACAGCTCCAAAACCACAAAGTGATTATTTACCAAATTTGGCTGAAAAAAAGCCACATGAAATCTGATGGCTTAGCTACACTTACTTACAAAACACTTATATGAGCAGTTGGTGTTGGAAGACTTGTACCCTTCACATTAGCGGACCATCTTCTATCATCTTCTGCCTGTATCCAAAACCACGGGTCTAGCCGAAGGGCACAAGAACAATTAAACATTTCACTTGCATCGTACCGAAACTGAAGTACCGAAACTGAAGTTCGAATTTGGCCTTGAATCTTAGCATAGGCTGATGTATATCCCGACCTCGTAATTATCACCTGCCATGTGATACTTTTTCCTTTTTCTGAGTAGGGGAAGAAGACAAGAAGTCAAGAGAAGGGTTGTTTATAAAGAAACAGGAAAAAAAAATGTTTTTTATAACCTAGGATGTGTACAGAACACAGCAACTTTAATAAATTATACTCCTTACATGCCAGGCTTAATGAGCAAAAGAGAAGGCAGAACGGCATTTTTTGTTCATCTATTTCCTCTTACTTTTGGATTGTACGCTAAAGCCCTATGTCAGGCCAAAGCTGTTGCACCCATCACAACATGTCAGCAACTGTGACTCAGTCAGAACACATTACATGCAGGAAGAGAAAGATGCAAAGATAAGATATTAGGACTGAAATCAATACAGGATTCTCTTTTACATATCCCAACAGTCTCATTAACTTCAAAGTAGCTGATATGAATGTAATTAAAGAGCAGAACAAACAGCAAAAGCGGAAAAAAAACCACAGGGCCCTGTTTCAAGATCCTCACTAAAACGGCATAGCACAGGGCTGTACCATAAATCACAGGATGCACTCCGTCAAACCTAACAGAAATTTTTAAAAACAAATAATAGTGACATTTTAAACAATGTAAATTGTATAAACGCAGGCATCTGCAGTTTAAACACAAATAAGCGCTGCCACCAGGGAATAACTTTAAACAACAACAAACAAGTTCTTGGTGCTCTAATGTGCTAAACCTGAATCGCAGCCGGCTGGTAGAACTAAACCTGTATGCTACTCACACAAGATAATCCTGTAAAAAAGAAGAACCGAGTGCACCATGACGGAGCTGGATACTGGAGACTTTGCAAGTCGTCTTTGCGTGGTAACAACCAGAAAACATACCACAGCGCGGAGCCGGAACGCACACCGCTGCTAACTAGCAACGCTAACTACTAACCCGTTGGGCTCTCGTCGGGTTCGCGGGCTAACGCGTAAAATGAAATGAGAACGCTTCGGTGTGCCGTCCTAGTCATGCTTGGAGAAGACGGGTGTCCGTGGGACAAAATCTCACCTCAAGGGCAGTAAATGGCAGCAACTGCAAAGAGGACACTGGGCTGGTTGCAGGGGCTTCCCACTTGCGGTAAGTCCCAGCCCACGCAGACACCGCTCGGTCCCCAGGCACCTCGAAGGCGACAGTGACTCCTTCACAACAGACAAAGTGCGGCTACAGAAAAAGGTGCAGAAGCCTTCGGGGGAAAAAAGTCTTCTGGCATTTTCCATGAGCTCTAAATTCTTAAATCCTCCCCCTCCTACTCACCCCACAAATATGAATCAAGGGATCAGTGGATCAATGGGATAATCATATGGAACGTCTTTAATGGAGCATCAGCCCCTATTTCTTACATACGTTGCTGAATGCTCCTACCAAGTGCTAAATTAAAATTTACGGTAGTGCTAATTGAAGTCACATTTGTGTGTGTGCTGCGTGCTGTTAGGCAGGAGGAGATTTCTTTTGCTGGAGATTAAAACTTCAGTAACGTCTTTTTGTGCTTATACCAGTTTAATGCGAAAGCAAGACATAATTACAGGAGGCTGTTAATGGATTAGATGGCCGTTGTTGCTGTCTAGCTGTGTTCCAGTTTTTCCTCTGCTGGCTTTGTGCTGTCTGTTGTCATCTCCTAATTATCTGTTCCTTTTTCTGTTGGCAGCTTTAATAGTTTGGGGGTATTATTCAAACCCAAATTAATTTGTGTTTTTCAGGAATTGCTTAAAGAGTAGGAGTTTTATTTGGAGCTTGATATGGCAATAAAATTTTTATCAGATGCAAAAGGGAAATATTTTTTTTGGCTGACTTTCACTGCCATGAAACTATTCACATTGATCAGCAAGAGCAGAGAAAGCTCTGGTATTGCAAAATAAAACAAGAACTTCTGAAAGTGCTTGGCAGCTGATTTGTTTCCGCATGCCCTATCACCACTAGCTACTACCTACTGTAGTTTCTGAAAGTAGAAAGCTATGGCACTTTGCAAAGTGGAGAGGGCATCTGCTCGGGTCTTAACTGACATTTGAACTGCTGATAACGGTAAGTAAGTTCAAGAATATAAGGAAAGAACACCGGCATTACAATGCAGGCAATGAATTAATTAATAAGAATACTGCGTAGCATTTATATAGTGACAAATCCTGCTAGGTGCTGCAAGCCTGCAAGTTCTCTTAGAGCACTGGAGCATTAAATGCCTTGCAGCCATTCTTCCTAATTTGTGCACTGTGTTGTCACCCTCCACAAAAATACACAATGAAAAATAATTAGTCAGAGAAATCTACTGCAAGCATTCTAAGGAGAAAATAATCAATGAATGCAATTCCTAATAGATACTGAGAAAGCATGGTGTTTCCAGAATCAAATGTTCCAGATGCACGAGCTCCCAGTGTGCTCTGTGTTTACAGGGAAGCAGGCTGCAGTGAAGAGTTTATTGCAACAGTCCAGTACCACCTTTTAAAGATGAAAACATCGCCTGTATTCTCTCTTGGAAACCATCTTTTGGTGAAAAGGGGGTGTGAAAAGGGAAAAGAGACGGAGATGAAGACAAAACAAACACAAAAAGAGTTAATTTGAAACTAATCAAACCCCATTTTCTTCCCCTGCATCAGAAATGTCTTTTATTTCAGCACTGAATTCATTTTCAAAGACATGCCGATCCTTTTGAGGGGAATTCCACATCTTACAGCTGTGCAATCTGCCCTGCAGTGTATGCCTTGCTCGCCCACCTGCTTGCTGCAAAACACCCTGAACTTCTCAGCACTGAGGCGGTGCCAGTAGAGCTGTGCTTTAGACCTGTCGATGATCTCCGGCAAAGACGATGCCGAGCCCGTTATATTTTAAAGTAAAAGTAGTAAAGTTCAAAACCGCATAAGAATGAGCCAGCAGAACTAGTGTTACCTTGCAGAGTGTTATATTGTATTATGTATGGTCGTCTGTTAATAATGCATAATTTTATAGAGCAGTTAAAAAGCAGTTTCATTAAACAGTTTCATTTTAAGAATAATCTGTTAAGAATGCAGCTTCTGAAAAAGGCTAAATTCTTGTTCTATATTCAAAGTCTAACCCATATGCTCAGAATAAAGGAACAGTCATATTTTAAACACATATTACAATTCATGCTTTGAAACATCATGTAAGTCTAACGCTAAGTACCTCCCATTTGATAGTTATTTTATTTTTGCCTGCTTCTGTTTCCTTCTTCACTCATGTTGATTCAACAGTATATATGAAAATTTCAATTTCACCTCTTGCTGTGCATTCAGGTGCCAACGAGTTGAGCTCTACCTGTTTAAAAGCTCATTTACTGGGGCAAAATTATGTCCCTTTGTTCTCATCAGGGCAAACGTAGTTTTATTATCACAGAAGATTAAAAGACCTGACCTTTGGCACCGACAAATGTTGTGGTAACTCCTACAACTCCTGACTTGAATACTTTAAAGTAGGGTCCCTTGGTAGCTGGCAGAGCACTAAAACATATACTGTATCTGGCAGAGATTATTCATTTTCAGCTTTCATCTGACGTGTGCATTAGCTACTGAATTGACTATATTGTTGGTAGAACAATGGGTCAAGTCCAGACCTGGTGGATCCTATCTGATGGGCAGGTATATCAATGGGAAAGCATGCATTCATTTTAGCAAAAAAATCGAGCTGAAGTCAGAAGCACACTATCCCCTCTCCCTTGTTGGTGGAATTAAGCCATTCCCTTCTTCGTGATGACGACTAATGCACAACCAGCTCCAGGAGCACAAGCATTGTCACTGGGGAGCAAAACACACTCAGCAACCTGCCAAAATGGGGGGAGCAATCACCCACATACACAGACAAAAGATGGCGAGTGGAAAGAAATTTCATTTTCACCTCAGGCTGAGAAAGGCTGAGGAGCCTTTTTCTTTTTTTTAACAGAAATCACAATCATTCCCAGATTCAGCAAATTGCTACGGTGAGAGCAAACAGCACGGTCAACCTGCATCATTTTGCTATGAATGTTGTGATGTTTGATGTCTTCTTTCAACTCCCCCTCCTTTCAGTCCCTTAGTTATGAGACACTCTCTTCTTCACTCTAGAACAACTGCAACAACTTTCTAACCCTCATGGTCACAGAACTGACCTTGAGAAAGCTCCCGGGGTGACAGTGAGGTTCCCACTGTGGATGCTCACCCCACGGCCCTCTGGACCATGGAGTCTCCCAATACATATCCCCTTTATAATGCTGGAAAATAATACAGTCTGAGGAAATGGAAGATGAAAGCAGACTGACAATAGCAACAGTTCACCAGGCAAAAAATACTGATAACTGCCAGCTGCACCAGCAGGGGATGCCTGCATCTAATATCAGCCATTATCACCAGTGAGTTTTGGATAATCCATGCCAGGGAGCACAGGGTCTAAAGTCAGCCCAACCTTTCTACTACAAACATATGGAAGAGTACAGCCGATTTTTCTAAATGACAATTGGTTTTACTTAGAAGAACTTTTAATTACTTTAGAAGAAACACAGAAAATCAACCTTTTTACCTCTTCCTCCCCCATTTGGACAGAAGAGCAACAGGAGAATAAGGCAGGGCCAAAACACAAAAGGCTGTTCGAATTTCTGAGCCAGACTGAATTTTCAAGGCCGACATACTAGGAAAAGCATTTGTTTGCTTATAAGCGCTGAAAATGCAATAGATTAAAGCACAGAAAACATGGTTCTTCCTTATGTTCACAGCCCTTTCCCAACACATTTTTATAGTCACCTAAAAGACAATGTACAATTTCTGTTCCTATATGCAGACCATTGAAGTAATCATCATGACTGAGCATTAGGAGAAGCTATGGTTTAAAATGCACATTTCAGTTCCATTTACAGGTGTTAACTTTTAAAGAGAGAGATTTTTGAGAAGTTTCTTCATAAAATGAGATTTTAACTTTCTATCAGATGATTATAAATTCTCTATTTCTTTATTTTGGCATCTCTATCATATAAACCATCTTAACTGCACTCAAAAAAAAAAATCCCATTTCTTCTAAATTTTGCTTCCCACCTGTCTAGAGTACCCCTTCTTGACCTCCCAAAGCAAAATTATGCATGTGCCCTTGCTAAACTTCTCCCATAAATACAGCTACTTTGGAATACAAAGAAGTACTTCCAGAATAATATAGGGTAGGATTTTTCAGTTCATTTTTTTTCTCTTTTCTAAATGTCAGAACCCCATAATGGCCTACCAACAAAAGACACCAGCAATCATCTTTTCTCCTCGCTAAAGATCCAGTGGGCAATACTGGCTACAGAGACACACATACAGGACACACCTGAACCAAACTTCGTGGTACAGTTCTCATTGAAACCCTATCATAGTTCAATACTTCATGGTGGTAAAGCACAAAATACAGACACCAAACAACATGAATTCATTACATAGTTACAGGAATTTTTTAAGACAGTAGAAGACTTAGAGAAATTGCTACAACAAAATCCTCTTATTTTATATAATTTTGATCAAACTACAGTAGCTCAGCTGAATAAGCGTTCTTGTAAAGTTGGAATGGGTCCCCTTTCTCATGCAACAATACTCCCCTTAGTTTTACTTCCAAGGGAATGGTGCCAATTTTATTTTTTTTTTAAGGAAACTGCATAGTCTGTAGATGTTTCTCAATTAAGAATACATGTTCCAATGCCTAATTACTCTATTAGAAATACACACCTCTTCCTTAGTTAAAATGTGATTTGCTTCAATTTCCAGCAATTAAATCCTTTACCAAAAAGAAGAGTCTATTTCCAAACTTTGTACTACATTAGGTCCTGGCAGACTCTGACCAAGATAATTCATGTTATTTTCCTTTAGGTAAACTAGAGCGAGTGAGTTTCAGAGTTTCTACACACGCTACAGGATTTTTTCTCCTTGAGTAATCACAACTCTTCCCTGAGTTGTCTCCAGCTTATCATCAGTTTCTTTGAATTGCTGATGGCAGAATGTGACACTCAGTCCTTAGCACAGAGAATTCTCAATTATATTTGCTATGACATTCTCTGTATTTTAAGTTTCCTCGCTCATATCTCCAACAATGGATGCCATTTTAAAAGGATGTCATGAAGTCAAACGGATGGTGTTACGCTTGGAATTTGTTTTCTGCTGTCTATCTATAAAATTTCCACCACATTCTGTACTTACTGCTTCTCAGGCAGAGTCTCCCACTCTGTCATCATAGCCTTGATATTTGTCGCCTCATGTTCCATCCTATCCTGATTGTATAAACATTCAAATAACTGAATTTCCCTTACCTTATCAATTCATGCAGAAAGGTCTGTATCACCGGCCTCTTCATAAGCCTTAGTTCTTCCAGTGCTGTGTCACCTGCAAAGGTAATCAGTGAGGATCTCCTGTGCTCCTTTGGGTCATCACTAAATATCTTAACTAGTGTAGAATAAAAAGGAAACAGACAGAGTAACTACCCGTTACCATAGGCCTCAAAATGCAAAGTTGCAGAACTTTATTAGGCAGATAACTACAAAAAAAGTACAGAGGGGCAGCTTCAAATCATCCTTTGTAAATAGCACATAGATATAATGCCATACCCCTAGCATCTGATCTAAAAACTTCTCTCAGGAAAAGCAGCTTTGGAAGAAATCCATAGACTCGTTTCTGGTGTTTGGGTGTGATAGATTTTCTCAGTATTTTCAACCTGATATAAATGAGTGGGTACAAGGTTTCACAAGACAAAGTTCAAATGTCTCCAAAAGTACAAGGAATGCTATGGTGTCAAGGCAGCAGCTGAATATGAAACATACACAAAAAAAATAAAAACGTCTCAGACTTTATCATGTAAATACAAGTACACACACTTGCTAAATAGTTATTATTTCATGTTGGTAGAATAATAGCATTGATATAAGAAATCTGGAAATGAAGGTCTGCAAGACACACAAAGAACTGAAGTTCTAATTTAGTTGCCTTTGTTAATAACTCATACTTTTCTTTCCTGGTCCTCTTTGCACAGGAAGACATTCTACATGCACACTACATTAATTAGACATGTAAAAGACATTTCAAGCCTGCCAACACAACTGCTTTGGGCAGTATTCCACCAGATTTCCAGACAATTAGCAGCTGGAACATCTGGAAATCTCAGACAAATGGCCACCAACCATGCAAAAATCAACTCCATATCACACAAGCCTCTGATGCATGCCAGGAGTTCAGATGCACAGACGTCACAGGAGGCACTCAAGACCCCTGGAGTGCATGCACAGGGAATCTGGACACGCTGGAGAAGCTACACAGGCGTGAGTCATGTACGTGTACACGTGCTCACGTAGAGATGTCAGCTTTGTCGTTCTGGGGCTTGAGGAGGCTGGAAGTTATGATATGATGACCATTTCACTGCTGAGCTTTACGACATCATTCAGACTGTATCTTCCCATCCCCTAGGACCGCCAGCACCACTCACCACAATGGGAGGAAGAGAGCTGAACTTTTGTTGTGGTGTCAAAGATCAAGTCTAAGGACTCAAACCCAAAACTGAATCTGTTTCTTTCCTTTCTTCCGTTGGCCTAGAGGTCTTGTATCCTCTAAGACATCCAGAAGCAAGTAAATAGTTTGTATCCAGCTGCCTTAACCATTGAAAAGGTAAGTCTGGGTGATGATACAAAATCCCAGTATTTTCTCAGGTGTTTTCAGTATCCTGGCTGAGGTTTTCAAATCCTGACGCCCAGAGTTGGGCCCCTAAAATTCCTATGCACGCTGCCTCATCTAAGTGCTGAACACCCAAATGTTGTTGCATGATAACGCCTTTCCCGGTCAAACAGCCTGCTGTGTAAATAAGAAGAGTCTCCGCAGTACAGAGCTTCCAGAGCTGGCTACTGGCTCTCGCGTCACAGCATTGCCTGACCCCTGTGCCTTTGTCTCCAGCTTGTTCCTGATACTGTATTACGGCACAAGGACAATGCACAAGCCCTCAGCAACTTGCCGTCTCAAAAGGAACAGCATTGCTACAACCGATTAATCTGCTAAAAAAAAGGCAAAAGTCACATCTCTGACTAAAAGGGCTTTCCACTTCAAGGCTTGTTCCACAATTCAGTTCTGCTGACAAATGCAGAGACGAGGATTTCTCAACTGCGCAGTTTCCAATAAAGGATGACCCGCCCCGTTGTAAGGAGAACTCAGAAAAGAAAAGCAATCCCCTGAAAAGGGTACGGCTCAGAGGGCACCATCGGGACATAGCACTGTGAAAAAGCTACCGCTTGCCTACAAGAAGAGAGTCGGCATCACACAGGATCAGTTGCCCAATATTCCCAGAGTCAGCGTGCAGGGGCTGAGCATGACACGAATGCTGGTGACACAGAGAAAAAAAAGGTAGAGCCCCTCTGCCCTTACGGCCCCACGGGAACATTTCCTTGTACCACACCTGAAATGGCAGCTAATGAAGCGGGGAGGGAAGAGAGTCTGTGGTGCCAAAATTGTCGTGCATTTACACCACAGGATGCGGCGCAGTTGAGTGGTGTCAGAGAGGACGTGAAGGCTGCATGAGATGCTATAAATATAGAGAGAAAAACATATAGGCATGTGCTGAGTTCTGTCCATATCCAAACCCAACATTTACCACCCTGTTTATCCAATTACCATCCCATTTAGCTGAGCAGTGCTTAACTGAAATTTTTCAAGGTTAGGGCCCCAGGAAGAGTTGCTTTCCCGGTCAATTCTTTGATTGCCTTTACCTCCATCTCTCCAAATACCCTGGATGCCCCCAAACCATTTGGGATAAGCAAACTTGTGCTGAATTTTCTGTCTGACTAGTTCATTCACTACTTAAGCAGGGAAAAAAATCACCAACCTTTGCTTTTTCAGCTAGCTTAATATTGAGGGTAGGCACTGATGTCCTTCTTCCATGAATATGCTAAAATTAATCCAATTTGCATGGGAACATATAAGCAGCAAATATTTATTCATGATTGGGAGGGAACTGATCCAAGTATGTAAACTAAAGGTAGACATTAAAAACCCCAGCACAAACATTGATCACCATAACTTTCCTACAATTAGCTGCCAGGTATAATTAATTTGTGCTTCCAGTCATATTAAATCACTAACAAGCATAACATGTTTGAAATAAAGAAATAATTCAAATAAAATGCAATTAGGGAGATCCAGTTATTTCAGTCCGGGCAAAGTGACCCTCACTCTAATAGCTCAATAGTTAATGAAGCTGACTTTAAAGAAGTCCTTTTTCTCCCCATGAACATTATCTTCATTTTTTCCCAAACTTCATACTGAAGTTTCAAAATTCAATTAAATATGCTACATAGTCTGGAGGAGTAAAAAGCAAGAGATATGTCAGCAATAGAAATGGCTGACTTCTTGTAAGCAGTCTGCCAACTAAGGGAGTCATATGCTGGGTTATTGTTAAACCGAAGCAGGAGGAGATAAAAAAACACATAGGCATGTATTTTTACACACTTCCAGTTGAGTATTTTGAAAGGTTGTGAAACTATTCCTACTCTGACTAAGGATAAGTTTTCAAGGGAGAGGTAAAATTGCCAGAAAGTACTTTTTTACTAGAAGATGGATATCTAGTACAGAGGATCTTTGCTTCTAATAGAGATCTCTGTTTTTTGAAGAAGACTCCTGGCTTTGGGCTTAAGATTGTGTTTGATCAAAACCAGGTCAGAAGGATCAGTCAAAGTCAGCATCTCACTGTCTTGATGCTTTTCTGCTCAAGGCTCTTAAGAGGAAGATTGCCATGAACAGTGAGCACAGGAATATTGCTGTGAAAGCCTGCATTACTTCCACAGCAACTCTGAGCATTTGTGCGTAGATGAACCATTAGCATTTAAGCAGTGACTTAGCATGGACAAACGTATGCATCATTAATTAGCCCTTCTTTAATTTGTTAGTGTTCCTCTGCTGGAGATTTATAGCCTTTCCATCAGAGCCATGAGAGCGGACTGTATGAATGCTCCTCACCTACATCTCAAGCACAGCTAGTTCTTTGATGGACAGTAAAGTTTGTTTGAGCTAAGCTCAGAAACTTGTCACCAAAGTAGATGAGAAGCATTCATCTGATCTGATAGGGCCTCATTTCCATTGATCACCACATTAGGTTTAGGCAGCCTATAGGCACACAAATCTTGGTGCATGAGTAGGAACAAAGATAAAGAAAGAGAGCTTAAGAAAAAAGAGGCAAGGAAAATAATCTCACTAGCTTTTACGCTCATCTGGTGCCCTGTACCAAATAAGCACCTAGTAATTTATGCATCTATCATCTTGTGGAGAAGATACACACTGTTACTCATTCCATCTGTGCAGAGGTAAAAAGAGGACAGGATTTCACCATGGCTGCACTCCTGAATCAGCAACTGACTAAGATATTGGCAATGTGGTTCTGAGAAAGAAGAAAGAAAGAAAAGAAAAAGAACTCCTGGAACAGGTGCAGTTAAAGGACACAGCAACTCTTTTCTTATTACTTCCACCCTGTTTTAGTAGAGGAGAACCTTGCATATTGTTTGTAAATAAGCAAGACTCATGCAACAGAGAGGGCACGTCTTTTGCAATCTCAGAAAAACAAGCTTCAGAACAAACCGAGGCAGAGACAGCTGTATAAATACATGTGGAAGGCAAGCAAAACCAGACTCTACTCAAGCACCTCTGCTCCCCGCTATCCCCCAGTCCTGAAATGAGCAGTTGAGCTCCATCTTTCAAACTTGCTCAAGTGTTTTTGAACATAAACTGGGTAAACAAGCACAAAAAGAAATTCCTTCAAACTATAGGAGCAATGGCATAAGTAGCCAAGGCATGGGATATTCAGATTTTCTCAAGCTATGACAGAACTTTCTCTATTAGCTGGTGACCAGCGACTTACTCGAATCTTTACATGAGCTTCACTCTTTCCATTAGTCTACATCAGCCCCATTTCTATCTGCTTCACCACTATGCTTTTGGTCCTCCTCGTAATGGTTCCTTCCATGCAGACAACATCTTCCTAGCCAAATCCACCTACAAAAATACTTTTATTAAATTACATGAATTCAATAGAGATCTAAGCAAAATTATCTGTCAAAAAAAAATTTATTTATTAAAGAACAGGCCTTCATTTGCTCCATTTGGTTGCAATGGGTTATGCTCTATCTTATTGCCCACGCTGGGTATAACTTTTTTCTTCTTGGGTTGCAGATACCACGGACCACCTTTCCTAAACATCAGCTCAGCATTCAGGAACAGTAAAAAAAAAATAACCCAAACACATGGAATATTAGGAATTGCCACAGTTCCTAGCAAAGGACACCATTATGTCATTATGTATACCATCTATATCCATGGTTTGCTCACACTTTATGTGCCCTGTGCTGCACTATCCCCTCATTGCAAAACCAATAGGTTCAACAGCGCAGAACAGGGTAACAAGGATGAGCCCACATGAGGAATTGGGGTGGCTTCTACCTTGGTGGCAGTGGGAAAGAGACCAGATCTTCAGAGCCTCTGTAACATTTTTCTGAGTTTTGCTTGCCTTTGACACAGAGCACAGAAATGCAGGTACTAGCACCAAGTCCAGCATCACAGATTTACTGTGTCTTGCAAAGAAGCCTTCAGAGGGCATTTCCCCAGTTGTCCCCAAAGTCACAGAGATGGACATGGTGCGCTCAGGCTGAGCACACGAGCAGCATGCAGGAGAAAGTTAGAAGGTCCTGCCCCCCCACCTGACTTGTGATTTCACTTGCGAGGCGAGTGGTGAGAAATTATTGTGCAGCAGTGAGATTCAGCCTTCCTTCTCCTCAACAAGACTGAGCAAAGCAGACTGTGTTGAAAGACAAGTTCAATAAACGCATTACAGAGTTTGGGGGCATTTGGTTGTGCAGTTGCCCTCAGTGGGCATTTTGCTGGAACTCCACAGAAATGGGCATGTAGCCATTCAGGTAAAAAAGGGGGCCCAATGGAGAAAGTTAAAAGGTCCTTTACAAGGTAATGGTTACTTTTTTCCTGTTTTCCAATGAATAACAATAAAATAGTCTCACCTTGTTAGTATTACCTTCAGAATAAATATCTGATACTATTCTTGTTTTGTACAGTACTGGTCTCTTAAACTTTCATGTATTTTATATATAAAGTATATAAAAATATATATTTTCTATATAAACATATATACCTGCACATGTACACACAAAGACACAAGTTTGCTGCAAAATCTTCTGTCAAGATCCCCACTAGTGAAAAAGCATGAGAGCCACCACTGTATGCATTTGAAAGGACAGCTGAGCAGGCTGAGACTTGCCAGCCTGGAAAAGAGACAACCTGGACAGGTGATACATGACAGAGGCCAGCAAATTAAAGAATGTCTTTGAAAAGATGGATAAAAATTGTACGCTCTGTCTTCCAGCATGAGAGCTAAGGGACACCAAACGAAACTTGCGAGACCAAGGCTCAGGAAAAAGACGACAGTTCTGTTTGCTACAGAACTCCCTGCAAAAGAGTATTGTGGATGGGAAAAGTTTGCATGGGCTGACAGGGAACCTGTACAAGAACCTTGAAGAGACAGACATTTAGGGTTATTAAATAAAAAATGCCACACATCAGGTTTATGAAATGTTGGGAACCGGGAGAGTACTTGGAGGAAGTACATTTCTTTCTGTATTTTCACTCTTCCCTCTGCATTTGTGTATAACCACCTAGACAGAGGGCTCAATGAACCCTTAGACTGAGCCAGGACGGATGTTCTTAAACTCTTGAATTTTGTGTCTATCACAAGAGAACCTATTTTGGGGTTGCGTTTATGTAGTGGCCTAACAACTAGTCACACAGCAGTCAGTAGATGAGCATAAATTTTAACTCGGACCCCTTGAGTCTAGAACTAATGTTTTAACCACACCAGAGCTTTCCTCTCTGATACAGAGCATACTGCTGTATCAAGTCTCTTTGTGGAGGACAAAGTATCCTGAGATGTGGCTTACAGATCCAACAGTTCACAGATTTACAGTACATTAACTATGGTCATGGGAAAATGTTGGGTTTTTCTTCTATAAAGAGGGTCTTGTGTAATATGTAAATGCCATGAGGGATTAGCACAAGAAATTATTTTTGCAGCGTGTGAAAGTGTGCTGTGCTAATTCTCAGAAGGTCCAGCTCCAGCCAAGCCTCATGACAGACCCAGAGGCAAGTGCACAGCTCTTAAAATGCCATTGGCCATTAGAGATGGGCAGGACCAGCTGAGAAGTCAGAAAGAAACATACGCAAAAATAGTAATTTACAATAGATAGCTTCATTGCCCAATCTATCTGAACTAGCTCTGACAGAAAACAGTTCAAGCAGAAAATCCCCTTTTTTTGGTAACATATTATTTTACAGACATTCTGCCTTTATAGAAAAGTCCTACAAAATTCAAATGAAATTAAAGCTCATACACTTCTGTAAAAATTGCTTTCACCTCCTATAAAGTACAGAGACTTGTGTGTATTTTTATTATTCTGGTGCAGAGGTCTATGGAAAGAAAAGAACATTTTAATACAAGTGCTTCAAAAACACAGAACTCTAAATATTTTCCCAATCGTGTCACATGAGATTCTATATGAAGACAGTAGCATTTTTTACTATGAAATAATTAAAGTAAGAGGAAGTAAGCTGCTTACAAATAGCTTTTAAAAGTACATGTAACACTATCACAGAGTACATGAAGTTGTGTAGGGTGAGACTGGGTGTAATGGGATAATAATTTTACCATGTTTGTCAAAATACATGAGCCAATACTTTTTACTAGAAGTACAAGCTTACATGATGCACCCATTATGCAAATAACTTTCTCTTGATATCTTTTGATGAGTCAATTCTTATTGTTAGTTGTGGGAAGAACCATCTAATACACGGTCACGTAAAGACCATGAGGCCTTTATGGATATATTTTTGAGCCTGGTATGTGTTCTGCACTTTATATGGTAAAGTAATATAAAGGGACTAGAAGATGCGGCCAGGTTAGGAATGACGTTTTTATTATCTATGCACAAATATGCCAGGGTAAGTTAAGTATACTTGCAAAGTTTGGGCTCTTTTTGGTCAAAATATGGAAAGGAATGGCTAAGAGTAGACTGAGAAGTTATTTGAAGCAGGATCACCCTTTTTTATGTGCTAGAACAAAGGCTTTTAAGGACTGGTTTAAATGAGTCCCAGGCTGCCTATTAATTCCCAAAACAATGATGTAGCAGTTCTCCAAATTTAATCACCTGCTATCTGTTCATATTTATAAGTTGGGTTTGGGGGCTATAAAATGGTGTACTATGGATCAGATAGCTCCCAAATGAAAAACCCTAACCAGAAGAGTGAACCCGTTTGCACGTCTGAAGTTACCAATGCATGCTAAAGGCTCCAAATAATTATGAAAGAGACAGGAAAGTCCAGCAGACCACAAAAGGCAGAAAAGAAACTTGCAGGATTAGACATGGTTTAAATAATATTGTTGAAAACATACAGTAGGGTTTAAATAAAAAGTAAAATGTAATGTGCATGAGAACTTGAACAGGAAGTGGACTGAAAAACAACTACAAGCAAAGAGGGAAATGAACAAGTCTATTTGATCTTCCCAGCTGACTTAAATGTGAACACTAAATAAAATAAAAATAGTGACAACTAATTTGTGATGTAAAATTATTCCTGTTTTAATTAAATTAAAATAAATGAATGTAATTAATTATCTAGGTTGGGAGACATGTCTACTCAGACAGAATTTCTTGCTCAGACCCATTGAGGGGGAAGCAGGTGGATCAGGCTGACCTAAATTTGGTTCAGTGTTGGAAACGAAGGGTAAGATTTTCAAAGCTGTCCAAGACATTTCAACTACATCCCACATTCCTGCCTTCTTGGCTACAACCTCTGGAGCACTGTAATGACTTTTCTTCTACCTGTACTATTTTTTCCTGCTGCAATACAGCAGGTAAAGTCCATATGATGTGATTTTATTTGGGCTGTCTACTTTTCTTGGAAACATTCATGACTTTTTACAGAGTAAGGTGTGGGTCAGAAGTTACTCATGCTCTTGCCCACCATATTTTTTTGATTCTATCCTGTGTCCTTTTGAAAGTTCATGAAAAGGGAGTGGGACAGCTTTCGTTTCTCCTGGGTGTATTCCCTAGCCTGTATTAAAAATTCTAATACAGAGCTGCTGCTCTGGTTATGGAAGAATAGCATTTCTGATATATTAAACAAAGACAGCAGACTTTCCAAGATTTTTTTTTACGTAATCTCCTGCCCTGCCAAGTGGCCCAGCACATGGTGTATACAGATGCACTAGAAGACAGACGACTTTCATACCATAAATTCCTTTGCTGCTCTTCTACTGTGAATGACAACAACATTTTCCACTCATTTCATTGTCAATGATTCCAGCCTTATCAAAGATTGCCAGTCTAGTTACTCAGGCTTAACAGCAGTTTGCATTTTAGAATAACTTTTTCTGACCCGCTTTTGCTTTTTGCTTCCACTCCCCCTGTCCCTCTTTTTTTTTTTTTTTTTTTTTTAAGAAGCAATTTGCTTTCTGCCATTTGCTTTCTCAGCAGGGCTGTTATTAGCACTAGTCACTAAGGGAGGACAGCTGGTAAGGGAGAGAAAAAGTCAGATCCTTAAGAACATAACCATGGATTTAAACATGTGAGCCTGCACTGTAAATTGTTTTGTTATGCAATTTGTATCAAACTCACTCCATAAGTCAGAGGCATACCCTGCAGCATGTCAAGTTCATAGAAACAGTCAGGTAAGACCAAGAAGCACACACTTGTACAGATAAAGTAAACGAAGAGACCATTTGTTGCAGAGCAGCATTTGTAATTCTGAGAACTGGCCCCGCATTCTGAAGCGGATAAAGTGGTTTGCAGAAAAAAGATGAGACTCACAGCTGGAGGAAACGCAGGTGTCAAAGTCTGTTGTTACTGTTTTTGTTGTGGCTCAAAACAGGCAGGCATACTCAGTATGCAAGAAAGACAAAAAAGAGATACTTGAGCAAATTCGGCCCAGGACTAAATGGGTACAGCAGCCAGGTGGGTCATATTTTCCTTTTGCTTGCATTTTGCATGATGAAGTCTTTCCTGGTGAAGGCAACCCAGACAGTGCAGTGCAAGACAAAGGTCTGGACTGCTAGTTTCAACCTGTCTTCAGCAGCAGTTTCAGAACTGGCTTTAGTAGGAACTGCACTTACACTCGGGCTGAATTTGGCTTCCTGCAAGGAAACATTTTAAAACACTTCTGCTGGTTTAGCTGCCTGGGTGTTATCCTGTTGGCTTCCTCTAACACTTTCAGCGGCAAAGTTTCAAACTGAAGACAGCAGTCTAAAGGGGAGCTGGAGCCTGCTGAAATCACTACCTAAAAATCAGCTTGTCCCATTTACAAACCATTTGACACCATTACTGATTTTGCCCTTTGGTTCAAAACCCGTACTAACTAGCAGGCCTCGGCAGCTGCCTCTGTTCTTCCCTAATAAAAAGCTCAGACATGACACTGGTTTTAGAGGAGAAAGTGGCAGGGAATCGGAGTCTGCACTGGCATTCCAATGGTTTAATTGAAGATGAACACTTTGTTCAACTCTTGCCCCTTTCCCCAGGGTGGCCAGCATTGCTTCAAATGCCTGCTGACTTAAATGGTGACAGCTGCAGGACACAGACTCATGTATCACAAGCTGCGTGCAAGAGGAGATAGCTGAAGGGCAGAACTTCAAAGCCGCTGGTTGTAACCACCCGGAGGGCGCAGGGCTGCTGCCACTGCCAGCTGGTAGCTCCAAGCTCAAATGTGGGGACGTGGCCTCGCAAGCAACGGGACATTTGCCATATCTCGGAGGTGCTGTATATCCATCCCAGAGAGAGGCTGGAAGACAGAGGTGAGGAGAGTGCTGACTGCTTTAGCATTTCTGTTGAGCTTGTTCGGCTCCTCCAAAAACTGGCAGCAGTACATCAACGTGTGGGGTTTTCTCTTCCTTCAAGGAAAGGACTGCAATTAAGGGGAGGAAGAATCGAGCTGATTTTAGCTTGCTCCTCCGACACACCAGCTTCAAACAATGTGTTAAGACTTTTGTGGAATAAGAACAACCACAGTTTAAATAATATTTCCTGGTACTTGAAGAGTATCTCGCAATTCTTCCACCTTCACAGGAAATTATCCACATCCCGATCAGCGTCAAAAGCCTCAGGCAGTATTGGCTGGGAAAGACACAGTGGCCTCTAACACTATTTTGGATGCATCATTTATTTTCAGACTCATGGAGGAGAATCTAGTGTAGAAGACAATTCAGTAAATTCAAGTGAGAATGGTCTTTTAACCAAGGGATGTGTGAGCGTAAAGGCCTCACGCCTTATTTCTGCTGCCAATGTCTGACAAGGCATTGGCTGAGCCATTCGGTATGACTGCAGTCTGGCCTCAATGGGTCAATTTTAGATATGCCAAAACTTAGACCCATGCACTAACCACTTCAGAAAGGAATAGAGCCAGTGCCACCAATTCACCATTTCAGCCAGGCTTGGCCAAGCTCTGCCAAATGCAGGAATGGAGGAAAAGAGGAAAAGATTATGCAAACTTTGCGCTTTTTTCTCACCCCTTTCACATTAGAACAGCCTCACTAACTTAAATTAGATCCAAAGAGAGACTCTGGCAACCAGAAAAAAATAGAGCAAGGCATCGTAGGTTACTGGTTTTATGGTGGCAGTGCTGAAAGGGCACATTGGACTGGCTGACCATGCTCAGAAAATGCCTTCATGGGGCTTGCCAGAGCACTTTCCGTGTTTCAGTTGTGGCGTATGAGATTTAGATCTCCTAACCCACATGCATTTTATGTTTCTGCAAGTTGGCACCAAGCCTCTCTCTTGCTCTGTGACCTCTCGTCACAGCTTCACCTGGCAAAAAGGGCCTCAGGAAAGGAGGCAATGACGCTCTGCAGCTAGAAATAGTTGGGCTCTACCCCCAAGGAGCTGGGTTGGAAGGCGCACATTCCATGACTGCAGCCTCATGCTCAAGTCCTCCCACCCCAAAACCAAACCCTTGGAGACAAATGTTAAGCAGCCTTCATCCTCACTGCTGGAGCACAAAGGGACTACAGCAGGATGAGAATTGACATCACAAACACATTTTAACTCGAGGGCCACAATCCATGTCCTGACTTCCTTCTCAGCTTCTGTTTCTGGGCTCATATCAGTAACAATCATCCAGTGTTCCAAATCAAGAGTAAATGAAAGGTATAACCACCAGAACTGGTGGCCTAGTGGTGTTGGGTGTTCTGCTTAATTTACTAACCCCCTTTTTTAATTCCCCTGCTGAAAACCATAGGCTAATTCACTCAGCCACATTGGGCCTGTAGTGTTGCGGTCCAGATGGAATAGGTTCTCAGGAGTCTTCCACAGGTCCTTCACCTTGCAAACTATTCAGGCCCAATTTCTTCAGGAAACTACACAGGTTTATATCAGAGTTACTATATAACAATGGACCTGCACTGATGCCATGTTTTTCTGTGATCTAAATAGGGATGCTCTGGATAGGCACCGCTATATTGTAATTTCTCTCACACTACACTTCAACTGCTTCTCGTCCATGCAACATACTGGGCAACTCTGCTTACTTATGGCGTTTAAACTCAGTAAAATACTCTTCAGCAGGTGTAGCTGTCATAACTTAGTAGTAGATGGTTTATAGCAGACCTGTCAATAGAAAATGAAATCCTTTCACTATTTCTGTCCAGTTAGGAAGACTATTCAGGTAGTAAAGAACTATGATTGGAGCACAGGCACCAAGAGTCCTCATTACAAAATCAGCATAAGTGATTTGGGTGAATGACACATTACTAGTGGAGCTTGAAAAACACAGATCTGCTGCACAGTACAAGGCACGTTGGACTAAGTTTTTTAGCTCTTGCACGGTGAAATTTTGCCTCCAATTGCATCCATACAACGCTATTAATGAAGACGGCGTCTGGCCCACTAGCCTCGTGTTAACTGTTCAGGAGCCTGTAGTGTGAAAAAACTCATAAAGTGTTGAGAGCACCACACACCTCGAGCCACAGAAGGGCACTACACGGCAATAGGAGAGATAGAGAAAGCCATGCAAAGATTTCTCATGACAAGGGAAGATATCACCCCTGTGCTGCTTCTTTTGTCTTTCCAAAGAAATTTCCAACTGTCAGCAGTCTGCCAAATTCCACAAGGCTGGAAGCAGGCTGGTAACTATGCCACTACCACGACACTTGAGGGAAGATCTTACTTAAAACCTTACTATGATGAAGAGAATCCATCCACCGTTATTGATCACCGGTACACTAGCAGGTTCTGATTCTCAGTATGAGCAGCAGAAATTTGAAGGTATACCAGAAATTTTAAAGAGTGCTTACTCACTTCCAGAACACTGACAACGCAACGAGGAATAGTAAAAGAATGACTGCTGTACTTGCAAAGATTTTTGTCATTTAAATATGCCTTTCATTCAACTGATGAGGTAGGTACAGAATCCTTTTGGCCCCATGAATGCAGTACTATGACAGTGGAAAGATTTTTTTTTTTAATGTGAGCGCTAGAGGCCCAAATTTCAGAGAACAAATTATGAGAAAAATGTATCTAACGTGATTTTAAGGCAACTTATGATTGGGAGCAATTGGAACTGGACGTACTGCAAGCTGCAATAAGTATGTACCATTCTGCATTCTGTCCTTAGGCAGTTGTATCAGTAGGGAAGCATGGTACAGCTTTTTATTTATTCTAACCTGCTTTATTGTTTTCTGTAGCAAAGAGATCATTAAGAAAGAAGTTTTTCAGATACAGAAAAACATAACCCAAATTTTTAATGACGTCTCTATCTCAGTTCCCCACTGCATACACAGCTAATTATTTTTTACTTGTGCATTTCCCAGGCCTTTCTTCGCTCTGGTCAGTCAAGAAAATCTAAGAGCTGCTAATAAAAGGTGACCACTCCTCTAAATATTCTGGCAGCTGGGGAGAAGCTGTACTATGCATCCAACCTTCTTCTGCTCTTAACCTTTGAAAGTTTTGAAGACAACGGAACGGAGGTGGCATCTCCTCTAAAGTCAGACTTTCCTGTTTGGATTTGGATTCCAAACCAAGGCAGGAAGAGCAGAAGCAACTACTCCTGGGATTTCCGAGCTGCACCTGGCTATGCCTCCTTCGGCATTCATTCCATACACACAAATGAAGAGGACAGAACATGAGACAGAGGAGGCTCTTTCAGAGCAGAGGGGAATTTTTCAAGCGTTTGGGGGAATAAAAGTAAGTCAGAAGCATAACTCTGTCAATAACGCGTTATACTTGAAAGGGCCTGGGTATATCTATCACTTAGCAAGTTACAGTCTCCCTTTTAGGGGAGTTTCTGAATATAAAACCCTTACCTGATTTGACGGACCAGTGCTTTCAAGCTAGTCAGCACCTGCTCTCCAACTTGATATACTCTCAAACTGTTTTAAGTGAAGCCAAAGGATCAAGACTTAATTAGCAGTGAAATACTACTTATACTGATCAGTTTGCTCCAGATCTCCTGAGGGACATAGGTTTGTCTCTATCTGGAATCCCCACCCTACCCTCAGCTGCTCGTTAGGAGGTTGTGTTTTGTCATTTGGCAGACACTTACCTGCTGCGCGCCCTGCGATGGAAGAGTGCTTTTGGCAGCGGAGGCTGCGCGGCTCTGGGAGCAGGGGAGGCAAGTTGTAGCAGCTTCGACTCTTATGAGCGCTCCAGCTCTGCCAAACCAAACAAGACAAGGTGACATGCTTTTCTTACTGCTCCTCAGTAGACAGACTCATTAGTTATTTGTTGGTCCCATCAGAGGGTTTTTTTCTTTTTTTTTTTCCTGCAGGGATAACAGTCATTCAGGTGTAACACTTCAATTAAAAGGCTTTCCTTCTCTGGCAGCCACAGCAGTGAGAGTCACACCTCTGCTTAGGAAAAGAGCTTTGCTTCCAGCAGAAGCACAGAGGTGAAGGTGTAGCCGTTACGAGTGGGATTTTCACAGGTGGTATCAGATGCCCAGTTCAGTCTCTCACAAGGCCTTTGCAAATGCTTTAGCATCTCGGGCAATACAAAGGTACAAAGTATTGTTATAAAGGAACGACACTGGCAAGAATTCAGGCTATAAGGGTCTTAACACCTCTGCTGAACAGAGTCTGTTACTAACAGAAAGAACAAAACAAACTCCATCACAGCCTGGAACAGCTGGGCTCTGATGTCTTGCTCGCTTGCTGTGGCAATGGCCTTTTTTTTTTGGTCACTTCGATAACACAAAGCTAACCTTGTCATTCCCTTAATTTTTGCAAATCTCAAAACACATCTGTCTAAATATCCATGACCCAGAGGCGAAAAATAATATATTTAAAATACAAAATGGGTGCCAAATCTAACTCATCAGTCTCTGCTGGGATTCCTGAGAGTCTTGGGAGGTGGGACCTCGAGCAGTTTATTTTGGCATCGTTCTCAGCTAGGGAATCTTTTGATGGCAGTGACTCTGGAAGGGACCTATGCTTTGAGAAGAAAGCAGGGTAAGCATTAACGTGAGAGGAGAAGAAAGTTTTATAGTGCAAAAGCAGGGGGAAAAGTGATAAAATTAATCTAACTTTCAGTGTTTTTCATTCAAGGAGAGTAAGAAGGCAAGAAAAGGAATAAAACACAGTTTAAAGTTGTGAGAAAGTCCTTCTCATCTAGGTAATCCTTTTGACTACACAGGATTGCCCTTGCCACAATTTAGGTGTTTGTCCCTCCTTCCCCTCAGTCTCCAGATGGAAGGAAACTGTCCCAATCCATTGGTACTACCTTTGAGACATTTTTCTTTGATTAAAACTGTTTCCACTGCTGATATCATGCTACTTGCACTGCCTCTTGTAGCTCTGCCCCAGGATTCAGCTCTAGAAACAAGAAACAAGGGAAATAAAGAAAAAAAGTGCTCCTCTAATTGGAAAGCTAATTTACTTTTTGTCTTCTATATTCATTTTATAGTCCCAATGTTTTTTAGTTTACTGCCTGATCTGACAAGAGGGCCTGAGGTCTTACTAAAGCTCACTTTTCCTTTCTCAAGCATAAAACCAACCAAGTAATCAAGGTAACTACCAGTTATTATCTTTTTCAAGATGTACTTGGGACTAGAACATCAAGAAAAGAACCGGGCAAAAGGGGGTTTTTTTGCTAACTGTGGTTTCTTATCTTCCTGCAGCTATTTTTAACATTGGGCCAGTATTTTTAGCTTTGTCGGGGGGGTGGGGGTGGGAAGAGAGAGGAAGAGAAAAGAAAGTTGTTGCTAGATTTATAAGTCTTCCAGAGTAGCTGGAGAGCTGTCACAGAGCTGGCATCTCCGTCTTTGCCTGGACGGTGTATGAGCAGGTGTCTGCCAGGTATTAACCTACCTGCCAGGCTGTCTGCCTGGGGTCAGGCTGTCTCAGTCTCTCCTGCTGAATCTGTTCTATTTTACATAGAATAAATCACTCATTAGGGCTCAGTGTGTAAAATAACTTCATCACTAAACGGTTAGACAAGTCACGGGGGAAGCAGAAAAGGATTGCGGTCCCTGCTTCAGGAGACTTTTACGCTCTTAAATTGAGTAGTCAGTGTAACGCAGCCTAGAGCACAGAGCTTATTTCTCCTAGGTGAGTGCACTAAGCCACAAAATTATTGTCTCCGTGGCCTCCAAGATATTTCAAGTATTTTCCCAATAAAATTAGAAAAACAGGAGGAGTTAAGAATTTCTCTCTCCTCCACCTAAATAAAGGCCTAATACCTGAGTGATACCAATTCAAATGTCCTCAAGGTGAGGAAGGAATGTAATCCTGGCCTCCCACATACAGAATAAGTGCCCTAATCACTGAGTTCTTGGATGAAAGGGATTGCATCTACTTTGTCATTTCCTCTCCTTAAAAGTGCCATAAACCAAAATGTTTTGGTTTGACACTGAGTATTTTGTTCCGAATAAGAAAAATCCATTCACATCCTAGTGGAAATAAAAATTTTTTTACTCAGCTGAAGTTAAACTTTTGTTAAAACTTTCAGTTAAACTGAGCTGAATTTCTTCTCTAGTTTTTTTCCCATTTAGTTGCCAACCCAACCTGTAATATCAGTGATTCACACAGGCATAGCCTAAATCTTTGTTAATCAATGAGATGATTTAACTAAATCCTTCTGTAAACAACCTGTTCAGAAAGCCAACACTTTTTCGTGTGGAATATTCAGCCTTCCCTTCTTAGGGATTTCTGTTTGAACACAGGAATTGAAAAAAAAGCAGTTCTTGATCAAATCTTGTCTTGTGCAGTCTCAGCTTGTAAGGAATTTTGTTTAATTAAATTGGCTATAAATATATATAAATATGTATATACATGTGCATGTATGCAGTTTGCTTTAAAAGAGAGAGATCAGCGAGGAGACCACCTGTTTTCCCTGCTTCCCACTGCTGGAACCAGGTTCTCACTATCGTACAGTCCTCATATGGATTGCTTGCACATGGTTCACCAGGGAACTGGGTTAAACCCCTGTCCCACCAGCCAGCTGGACTTGTACCATTAAGTATACTGTGTCCAGGTTTTCAACTGTCATGTTGGAAAAAATGAAAGTTTCTTTTTTCGAGAGATATGGGTTATCCCTTCACATATTGTCTCTTCTTTTTAGCATTTCCATCACGGCCTCTCACTTGCTCCTGCTGTTCAGAGACCCTACCTAGGATCTATCTCAATTATTCTCTGCTACTGACCAATCCAGCAAGACACTGAAATCCTCAGCCCCCACTCCTAGATTCACCCACTGTAATGGCATCTTCAAAAAGACCATTAGTTATTCGTAACCAGGCCAAAGGGTCTTGCCATAGGTATTGACAATGTCCATCTCATTAGAAGTTTTGGACTTAGATACTGAAAGTTGCTGAAAACATTCCCAGTTATTAGCCCAGGCAGGAATAAGGGCTGGGACAATCGGTACCAGGACATGGGAAAATTTGCCTTTTTATGGCCTATTTTATAGTCCTCCAGCTCTTCTAGGAGTAGAAAGAATCTGGAAAGTCTTGAAAAATCTCTGTCCTTTCCCCAAAACAAAGAAGGGTTTCTGAAAGACGACTGGTATTTTTCTTGCTGTCCTTGGGTAGCCAAAACTAAAAGGAGTTACTCAGCACTTAAACAAAACAATTGGCCATAGTTTACAACCACTAAAAAGAACGAACTTGAGCTTGCTGAAAATGGAACTTTCATTCAAAACTCTTTTGTATTTTAAATGATGGAAAGAGGAGAAAAATCAAAAAGTTTCCTGTCCTTTCAGGAAGGTTGGAGCTCCAGGCAGGGACCTGACACCCCCAGGGACAGGCTGGTGGGAATCTGGGATGTCAGGCTGGCAGGAACACCAGCAAGCGTTCTTCCCCGTGTGTCAATGAACTCAATGGGTTACTGAAAAAACCTGTTTGATTTCACCCAGCCAGACCCTCCTCACAGTGAAGCGTTAAGTGTGAACATTTGAGCCGAATTTTTGAACCACCCTTGCTTCCCAAGTGCCCAGTTCCACAGTCCTTCCACACCCCAGCTTCTCATGGACCATATGGGACATCATGTGGGGCTGGTAGATGCAATTCCGCATGTTGCCAGTACCTCTCAATACCACAGAACACTACAGACGTGGTTCAAGGGGGTGCGAGGGAGTTTATCCACAGCGTATTTTGGTGGCAGAAAAAATTAGAAATGTTATTGCATACCTAGTCAATGAAATACATCTTTCCGGGACGGAATTATCTTGTATTTATCTAGAGACCTCGGTCAATATCTGGTTCAGGCTCTGCCTAGCACAACGGGTACGTGTGTGCGTGCATGCAGATACAGACTTGTTTGTGTGTAAACAGAGCTGCAGCCTCTGCCCTGAAGAGCCTGCATTCTTTTAAAGCTTTTAACATCCTTCATCACACCTATCGCGTAACTCTCCCTCTTAGCGTCCTGCTGACCTCTGGAAACTCACGAGAGCTAACCTGCTTCTTCACACCTGCTTGTTGTGATGACTTGTGCCTTTAGGACTGCTGTATCAGGCGCAGACAAAGCCGGCATGCTACGGACCTCAGCAAATGCAAAGACGCCGCTGAGCTTGTGGTGTTACCAGACAGGCATTTGAAACCTGCAGACAGGTCTGCTGAGCCACTTTTTTCCAACCACAGCTCCCTGTGGCCTATGGTTATTCACCATTTAGGCCCATTCAGCAGCAGAACTAAAACACAGAGGCAGTAAATCCCACTGCAATCCTCTCCATATACAACACACTTTATTATAACAGAATAAGGGGTTCAGCTCTGCTGGACCAAATCAAGTTGGCCAGTGTTAAGTATCACATTTTAGATTCAAATCCCTGCTAAACCCTCTGCTTACGCTTGTGGTTAACATTATTTTTATATCTGTCTTCAGAAATGAAAGACAGCAGCAGCTCACACATAGCAGCAACAGCATCAGCAGCTTTTAAAGGCCAACTCCATAGATTAAAGGGTGATACACTGAGCACCGAAATCCCACCACCCCAGTGTCTACTGATTAGGTTGGGAGAAAAGCTGAGTGACAAACATGTTTCCAATCTGCCTAGCCCATGCAGCGAAATGGAGCAATCTGGCCTGAAAAGGGATTTAGACTTTTGTTGTGCACAAGGGGAGAAAAAGCTGATTTAAATCCATCAACAATGCTCTCCCTCTTGGTGATCTCGGAGATAAGGAACAGAGTCTGGACACAGTTCATATCCTACCTCTCACCAGGCCCCACACTTCCACTCAAAGACAAAAGCTGGCAGATGAGGGCAAACGATGCTGCCTTGCTATTGAGCCGCCCGCTCACATAAAAACATGTTGCACAATGCATGGAGCCTGCCTGGGGCATTTGATCTAGCAATTTTTAAAGGGAGACTGAAGCCCCAGCCCATAGGAAGAGAAATATATGGCCTTTTAGTTCATCAAGACCATTGCTATTAATTAATATGTGTATAGCACTGCATGTGTAAAAAGGATCTTTACAGACAGACAGAAAGCTCTCGCTCCAACCTGTTTACAGCCTAAACCAGACAGGCATTTACACCGGACAGTAACAACAGTCTACAGCTGGTACAAGCAGGGCAGGCAAAGAAGAGACATGGCAAAAAAAAAAAAAAAAAAAAAACCAAAAAAAAAAACCAAAGGAAAAGGAAATAAGGTTTCTAAGAGAGAGCTATTAGATCCCCTTACAAGGAAAGCAGGTCACATGGCTTCCTTTATCCTGGTTATTTAATATATGCCATCCCCGTGCATTTCACTGTGACTGCCAGAAGGAGTGAGCCATTACATTCTCTCTTTATCTCTTGTCATAAGGACTCAGAATGAGGTGATAACCCATTTTTCTGAAACCTCTCTCAGACCGTTGGGAAAAAAAAAAAAAAAAAAGATTTTGCCTTGTTTTATCCGAAAGAGATGAAAAGGTTAAAAAAAAATACAATTCTGGTTGCCTATAAGCAAATCTGCTCTTTGCTCATATTTAATTGTACTCATTTTTGAAAATAAAAGGAGAATGAAACAGCCATGCAGGGATGCATGTGGGGAAAGTCAATCCACGCAAAAAGCAGAGGCTTGTTTTCTTGTGGCAGAAATGCAAATGGTGCCCTACAACAGTTGTGAAGAACACCAACAAAATGGTTGCTGGAAAACAGCAGCAGCAATAGCAGCAGCCATCACCTCCGTTACTCTACGGATGCCCCTGGCGATAGGCGTTAGCGCAGAGCTTTCCCGTTCACGACGATTAAAACAGACTTCAGCAAGCCCTTATTGCTACCATCTTTGGAGAGCAGTATTCAGATGCAGATTGCCTTAAATCCCATCAACCCATTCAGGCGTTTGTCCGCAAGTGTGTCCGCCTCTGCGTGTGTGTATGCGTGCGTGTGTTTAGATGCATTTATACACATACACAATTCTCACTAGGCGCACACCTTCTCTCCACCCTCTCGTTCAGAGAGAAAGAGCTAAAATTGTCAAAGACTAGAATTGTGTATTTTCCAGGCTACTTTGTCAGATGTTCGTGTGTGCATCTTATAAATATTTCATACCAAATATTTAACATTATTCCTTCCCCAATCGGATCAGCTTTGAAATGCTCCTCAAAGTGAATTCTCCCCTAACAATGGCTTGACGCAAAAGCCTTTTTTCTCTCTTAAGAAGAGGAGGCTGCACATGGTCTGCTACCATAGCAGCATGAATAGTTCTTATTTAATGGAAATAAAAGATACTTTACATTAATTCAGTGGGGGATGGAAAGCTGGGCACATGTGTACCTTGTGCTTCAAACATGGAGGAGCATCATACCTTGACCTCCCCTCTCCTCGTCCCATGATTATTACCCAGCTTGCATTAGAACCGTAATGGGAAGTGACAAGTTTATGTAAATGATCCACACAAGGATTTTGCTCTTGTAAAACAGAGCAGTTACTCTGGGCTTTCTAATTATTTCATGCCTTGTGGTTCTGTGATGGGGCAGAGATGACTATTACTTGAAAAGTATATTGTGATTGACAAGCCACTCTCCCCCTGGAACTCATTAAGGCCTGCGCTTTGCAAGAGGGGGTAGAAAACCCTACCAGGCACACCACGCACACACACACATCCTCACCCCAGTGCCGGTTGTTCTTTCAGATCATTTGTTGGGATTTTTGCACTGGTAGAGAAAAGCATAATCTGCATGTATCTCAAACAAGTACCACCTCCCGGCTACAAATTGACCAATTATCCTCTGCTTTCCCATTTTTATTTTAAAATCTGTAAGATTAGCAGAAACGCACCTGTCAAACAGGCAACGGTCTTTGGATTTTAGCGCGCTGGATGGAAAAGTCAGTTGTATCCCAGCACACAATTCAACAGAACGGGGAGCAGAGAGGGGCTGGGACAGGGGATGAGGGCTACCATAAAAGCTGGCACCGGTGCGTTTCTGCTGCTATGCGATTTGCGCCAAGTGCCTTCCAGTATCTACGGAGGACCATTCTGCTGCCACTGCGTGACCTGTTTGCCTGCCTTTCTTAATTGATTTTTCTGGCCTTCAAACTTGCAAACAAAATGGCAATTTTTCTGGAGAAAGTAGAGGCCCTGTCTTTTGAAACATATGCCGCACTCCAACCACGCAGAGGGGGAAAATCCTATTCAGGCAGCTGCATTAATGTTTCCCATTGTAGAAGTGGTTTTGAATTCTGCTGCTGGTTTAAGATGTAACACAGTTTAGCATAAAATCAATTCATTGTTAACTCCACTGTGGTTGGATCTTATGGGCATGCAGCATTTCTTACTTTTAGTTACGTTTGATTTGTGATTGAAGTAAATCCTCTGGAGATACTTGCGAAAGACACATGGCCCACTTCAATTCTTCCATTAGCAAACATTGGCACTTTGGTTACTTCAAGCTGCCTCAATCTTTGCAAACAATTAAAAAAAAAACCCAAAACACCAATCAACTTTTTGGTTTTTCAGCTTCAATTTGACCAGGAGTTGGGTACTTAATTCACAACCTTTCCAGCAACCCACTTGACTATGTCTGCAAGAATTCAGCAGATGATTTTACTATTATGCTCAATAATAGCGCTGCATTGAAATAACAGCAACCCATTATCTCTAACGCTTTTGTTGTGTCTAATTTATCAGTAGATTTTCCCCAAAACATCTGGGTCGTGGATATTGAATAAACAAAACAAATCCTCAAGATCTGACTTATGAAGCTTAGGCCAAAAGCTGTATATCATTGATAATCAATCAGCATAAAGACAGAAATACAGGAAGACAGAAGAGAAATAAAAACAGTGAAAAAATTGTCTCTGTGTCAGCTGCATTTTGGAGCAGCGAAGAATGAATACACCAGGGACTAAGGAGGATTTTCGAGCACACTGAGTTTTGGCTTAATTTGTCTCCATTGAGGTGGCTCCTCCGTTATGACTCTCATAAGCACAGACGTAGGTTAGGGCAAGGATTGTCAAGCTCTGCCTTTTGAGTACGCGCAGTTTGCAAGCGGCTCAAGTGCGCTCTCAGGCTGAGGATGAATCGTATGGCCAGGAACAAAGCTCAGCAATCGTGTAACTCCCGTGCCAGTCCAAAACGGCGGCGGTAGAAGGAAGCGAGCGAGCAGGGAGGGCAGAGGCCAGTATTGCTGAGTTTCTGTGGCATGCTGTTTCATGCCCTCCGTTCCTGCTTTTGCAGTGAGAGACCATCATCTCCTGCTGGTGAACTGAACCCACTGCTTCCCCTTCCTTGGCTCACCAAGGTACAAGCCTGATGGCTCTCAGCCACGTGAGAAATTTAGCATGCGGCTCATTGGGAAAGGAAAGTTGCTTACCCTGTTCAGTGTGCTCACCTGGGACATATCTCCATTGAGTCAGACTTCCTGGAAGTGACAGGAGGAGCCTCATTTGACATCTCATCTCATTTGGAGGCCAGCAACTAGAAAATACATAGTTTTACGTGTAAGCTGAGCAAGTACAAACTGAGGGACTCGTTTTGTGTAAAGCAGAACTGTCCACTAATAATTTAGCACCAGCACAATCCTTTTCTACTAAGCAAATTTTATCTTATCTCTGCTCAACCCATTCAAGTTAACACTCCAGCAATAGCTCACTCTCTCCTTGAGTGTCCTTCAGAGGCAGCAGTGGAGAGCTACTGTTTTTTTATTGGAACATTTGTATAGCAGCTGAGAATCTATTGCTTATGCATCTTCAATAGCAGAAAAGACATGGGCTACAGGTAAGCCTTCTGCTATGATTCCCATCCACAATTGGATTACAGGGCAATTCTTAAATACCTATTCTGAGACCCAAACTGAAAACAGAGGGCTCCTTGAAACTGAATCTTTTGGGAGTTTGGACCCTCCTGGCTCCAGGGGATAAGCAGACGCTTTTTCAGTTTTATTGAGAACCTTCTGTCAGTGCTGTAACCATTAGCCTCTGACCACAGAGATGCAGAAAGAGTGATAAGTACTTACAGCAGAAAATATTTTAATAGACAGAGCACCGTAGTCACTTCTACAGAGACTGTCAAAAACTTAACAGATAGAAAAAGAGCTTAACAACAATTTGAAGAAAACAAGCTCAACTAAATTCACCAAGCAACTTAGAAGAACAGGTCATTTACACTGGAAGGGCATTGAAAGGGACTGGCAAAAATCTATCAGTTGTGGTCATATTCAGCATGCCTTTATGTTAACAGCCCAATTGCTCTAATGAGGTTTCATTATCATTTTGAAGAGTATAAGTTGTGATCACATACGTAAAGACCAAGCTCTGGGAACTCTCGATCATGAACACATAGCATCAGCCACAGCCACTAACTCTGTGAAAAATGGAACAGAGAAGAAACTAACAGTTTATTCAGAAAACATCTTGGAGAGTTTGGTCATAAAGAGAGATTCAAAGAGGCTGAACCATTTGCTTCAGTGCTGGTGGTAATCGGGCCTATTATGTTACACAGGAGAACTGTTGTCAGTGAAAGGCATGGCCTAAGTGCCTACAGCCTCTACTTCACTGAGTCTATATGATTAGCTATGGAAGAAGTTAAGATGGCTCAGTTCATATAAGTACACTAGTACAAATATTGATGTAAACTGTGCCTTTAAAATCATCTCAGTTAAAATTCAAGCTAGCATACTTCTGGCATGTTTATCTAGTCTCAGTAGAAGTGCCTGACCTTTACGTCACTTTATGTGGATAATGCAAACTGCTGTTAATGACATATTTTAAGTTAAATTCTGCTTATTTTGGAATGTAGCAAGTCATATTGTGGAAGTTACTTATTATATCTTCTCAGACTGGTCAAGCCCAAACCCCTGCTTTTTACTAGAAAAAAGTGCACTATTTTACTAAGTGCATCTGTATATGCATATATACATGTATAGATTTACATTATATAACTATTTTTATATATTAAACTATAAATGTATAACTATATAGTATACAGATGTTTATGGTCTTTAGACCTGGCTACTTCAAGTTATGCAAGTTTGATGATCTTTCACAGGTTGTGGAGCTCGGGGGTTTGACTTACTTTTTTGATATTTAAGCAAACCAAAGGACTCATCACACAGGGAAAACCTCATTCTCTCCATTCCATAAAACTGGGTTGAAAGCCTCCCCAAGCCATTTCTACTTGCATGTTTTTTCTCATGTACTTTTTCTGGCTTCTGAATTCCAGAAATAAGAATCACAGCACATGCAAAAAAAAAAAAAAAACCTGAAGGGAGCAGAGCAAAACTTGATTTCAGCTCGGGAGGGCTGTCCCCTGCAAAACCCACAGAGAACATGGCAGGTCTGCGAGGCTGAGGTGGTCAAAACCTCTGCCTCTTGGTGGGAAAAGCTAAACTACTTCAGAGAGCTCAAACCATCCACACAGCATCAGCAGGAGACACAGCCAGAGGAAGAATTTTAAACTTGAACTATCCATTTAGTTGAAATGCATTATTAACAGCAGAGACCACAGCTAAATGCATCAATAATCTAAACCCTACCTAGACATAACAAGACAAATTGTCAGCTTCATTTGCTGAAGGTTAGATGAGTTCAGTGTGAAATACAACTGCATCCTGAAGGTCTCAGTAAAGAATATTCATAAAATACCAGTCTTAAGTACTTGGGAGCACAACAGAGACCATCCCATTTCATCACAGAACAAAAATCATGCAAAGTTTCAAACCTAGCTGCAGCTAAATCATTCAGATCTAAAATCTACAGCTGGCCTTTGTATACAACTCTGTTCTTTACCTTGCCCCATCCTGCTGTGAAATGTGCAATAATTGCACAGCAGATGACTTTTGTTTTCTAAGAACATGACATGGCCATTATTAATGTGGCCTGGTATTAGTCTGTTTTCCTTTTCATCTTTATCAGACATCTATATCTCTCTCAGAGGTCTTGTTTACATAAAACAGTGCGCTTGGATGCATGGTGCTTAATGAGTTTCTGTATAACCAGAACAGAGTGAGTAAAGTACACTACTATTTCTAATTATGAAGCATTTGACTGTGTTAAGGGAAAAAGAACTTCAGTAAATGGTGCCAGAAAGCTTCTTTCCAATTTTTTTTTATTGCTATAAAGAACAGCCATAAATTATGAGTTAGGACAATGTTGCTTTGGCTCCGAGCAGAAGCAGTAGGAAGAGAAAAACCCCCGGCTGTGCTCATATTTCATGCTCCCTGCTCAGTGAGTGGTTTCTTCCTACATCTGCAAGGCTCTGCCAAGGATAGTATAATGAGGTTGGTCAAACTCTGGTCTCAGTGGGTCCGACTACACTGGGGATTCTGAGAGCAATTCCCAGCTTCAGATTCACATTTTCCCTTGGATGCTGATGAGCCTCGGGGTGCACACAATCCATCCGACACCTCCTGCTTTCTTTTGAAAGAAAACCCAGGTGAGGGGGCAGCGATGGAATCGTGATGTGCCAGTGCTCTGGCCTGCAGCCCACCGCAGAGCTCGCTGGTCTCACGCACAGAGGCACCCAGGTAATCCACGACATTTCGATGGCCCTGGCCATTTTACTGTACACTCCAAAAACTCAGGGTTTGGCATGAGAGCGAGACACGCTCACTCCATCATCTGCACACCTACCAGCATAGGGAGAGATGCAGCACGGCTAACTGGCTCTATGCTCTTAGCACACAGCACAGTTTCCACAAAAACCTGTATCAGAGGGCATGATTTAGCCCTTTGCTCTAAATTTTGCCAATCGAGTTCTAAATGACTGAGTTCTTCCCATAAGTAAGGCAAACAATCGCAGTGTTTGTTCCTGCCGATTTCCCTGGGTGAGCACTGCACAGTACCACCAGAGGTTGTCTTGTGCAAGCTCCCGTGAAGCTCCAGCACAAAAGCATACCAGAGGTTGGAGGGGCAGAAACAAACTCCCATCGTGCACACTCTTCAAGACTGCTCTGGGCCATCTCACCGGGACACAAAGCATCACGTTTCCCATGAGAGCTACAGGAGCAGTAGGAAAACAGAGGGCGTGAAGTTACTTTGAGGCCACCTTTGCCTCCCTCCACCCTCCTTTCTCTTCCCCTACCCTGGGCTGCATCCCCCAGGAGAGACAGCCTGGCTCGGCGGGACCTCTGATGAAGTCCAGCACTACCAGGGTGGCCAGAGGCATACTTCTTTTTGTGTATTTTGCAATACAGTAAAATGAATGTGGCAGATTAGCCAAAATTGGCACCCTCAGCCCAGAAGCCCAAATTGGATTTAAGAGTGAATAAGAATAGTGATATCATCCAGTAAATAATGGAAAGCCAACTTGCCTGAACCAGAAAATTATTTCGGAGTATTATGCTGATACTTACTTTGGGGTAGTGGAAAACTCCCATTGCGAGTCAGCAATAAACTGCTTTTGTCATCAGAATAAAGTAGGATCATTCTCACATTTTGAATTTTTACATGACCATTAGGTAAGATATTTCCTCCTCCAGCAGAATTTCCTGTTAAAATCGAAGCCTTGGCTAGATGTGAGAACAAGGTAGATAAACTATCCTGACTTTCCATTTAACTTGTGGAGCATTATGCCCTTGTTAGGAGGTCAGACTGTTGGGAATATCGTAGGTCATGCTGTGTGTAAGCACTCTGGATTAAAAGACCTACTATAAGATGTCAGAACAAATAATGGTCGATAGCAGAGAAAGAGTTAACCCAGTCATCTGTTAGAGAAATAAAATGCTCAGTGCTTTAGGAAACCTCTTTGGATCTGCTTATAGGTGTAACTTGGCCAGGACATTGTTGATGTCAGGCTGGAGAGACATCTTTTAATGCTAATTATTTTGGTTTATTTCTACATGCATCATCTTTTTCAGATTAAAAAAGTAATTTTTAAAATTAAATTATATCCTAGTTATTTCCCTGGCTGAAGACTGATACTTTGCAAGCATGCGGGATTACAAGTCACGATACACGCTTGATAAAATAGAAACACATACATAAAAAGAATTCCAGATAGTCACAAAACAACTTTAAAACTGAACTCTATGTGTGCGTTTAAAAGACTGATCTTGCCTGGTAACTAGGAGTGTCAGCACAGTGCAGATAATTTTGGGTATTCTAACTGAGTGAGGAACAGAAAACTGGCAGTTTCCTCAAGAAATACTATTTAGAGGTCTTGGAGCTCTCAAGGACATCAGTCTAGAAGCATGGGAGAACAAAAGCCTGTAATTGCTACAGAATGTCTGAGCTGATGTAGGGAATATGGTAAAAAGAAGCAAAGCAGCACAGGGTTCAGGAGAAAAAAATAGAAGTCTTTCAAAAGTCAGAAGATTTTCAGAAACCCAAGTAGAAAAGGAAACATAATAAATAATAGTAAACAATAAAAACGGTCATTCTTTTTTCAGCCTACAGAAAGACTTATTTTGAGTATGAGCTGATGCTTATGGAACAGGAGGAGGCAGCGTCCTTTCTTTTTTTTTTTTTTTGTAGCTCATGGTTGAATTCAAAAGCAACTAGAAGAGAAAACCCAAGTGTGTTGGGTGTTTCACGTGTTCATCTTAGATTCAATTGCTCCTGAGCAGTGCACTGCTCCATTTCAGTGCAGCAAAAGAAAATCCCAGGATTTCTAGTCAAATAGGATGTTTATTTCTGCAGCACACAGTCTGATTATTATGGATCTGCTCCCACAGGCTTCATGCAACCCCGTCCTTAAGACTATTTCCTATAGCTCCATAATCCACAACGCTGTTCCACATAACAACAGGCTAATCACTGCCCTACTTTTAAAAATGCAAAAAGTTTTTGACATGCTGCATAATGGTACTTCCCACACAGCCCATAAACCTGTCCAGCAGATTCCTCCTCCATTTCCGTGCTTGGTGTTATCTCCCTCAGCATCTTGTCTTTGAGAGTTCAATTTAGATTGCCATGTCTTTGGGCCAGAGGCCATGTAAATCACCTATGGCTCCACACAAATATTGAGTAACAGCAAAATCTGACTTTGGACCCATAAACTGCTTTCCAGACTTTAAGTCCTAGAAGAAGTCTCAAACTTTTAGGCATTCCTAGATGGGTGACTGAAAGGCAGTACTCCACAGGCTATCAAATAAGTGAGAATAAAAGGTGAAGGAAAAGGGAAGTTTTTCAGAGCCTTCCTGAGCGTTTTTGCTACATTGCACAATTAAGACTTCAAGCTATAAGTTTAGGTTCCTGATCGCATGGGTATATATCAGTAACTCAGTTCCCATCTTCTTTTTGAAACTAAAACTTTAAATCCTGGCTCTGTTGAAGTTGAAGATAGTTTTGTACTGTCAGACTGGGGAGGTTTTTTGTCTAAGTGACATAGGACTCCCACAAAGGGTTGTCATCATGAACTCTGCCACCAAAACTACTAATGTTTATGCACTGAACTTGGCATCCCTTTCACAGTTGCCTTCCTTTATATCATTAGGCTCTATAGGATGTCCACGTTTATCTGATAAAATTATACATTACGTTACAAGAAGTGCTAAATGTCCAAATTTTACCAATGTCTTCAAAAAGCTGCGGCAGGGAAAAAACAGCCTGAAGCAAGGAACGTGTAAATCCAAGTATACAATAAAAGTGTTGAGATCCTAAGAAGGAGGAAGGAAATTACTTACACTCCTGCATCACCATGTGATACCGCAGTGCCTGGTCACATGAAATAAGGTACAGGTAAATAGGAAGAAAAAAAGGAGGTCATTCCATGTTAAGCTAAGCATTTGACTGGAGAAAAAATACATTCTGGGGCATCCAGGCACCTCTTTTATCCATAAGGCAAGAAAAACTTGCTCTAGGAACTCCAGAGGGCATAAGAGCAATAAAAGAAATTACAGAAGTTAGTTTTCAGACTGACTCGTGGAGTGTGTGCAGTAACTTTTCCCTTTGATCAGCTTTATCCAAAAAATTTCCCTAGCATGAAATAAAGGTGGCATTCAGGGATGTGCCTCACTGGTCCAGGTCAGTATGCAATGGTTGCCTGCAGCTGTGGCATGAACCAAAGCCCACTGATCCTGTTGTATCAGCTTCACTGAGCTTCTGATGAGGATTTCGCTATCTGTGAACGAAACGTAAGGATGAGGTTAGGAGTCCTGCCCCTAGCTCTTTTTTGCTCTTCAGTCACAGTAAGCAAGTCAGCAACCCACACTCCAAGTATGAGTCACAGTACAAGTACAACCATTGTTTTAAGCTGTTCTAGGGCCTTGAATTGCAAAGTTCAGATCTTGCTCTGAATTTTTTCTCCCCAAATCAGAGCTGTTCAGATATGGGGTTTAATTTGGTTTGAAGCCTATGTAAGAGAGGTCGGTCCTGGTACACCACAAAGGCCTCGTGTCTCCCTGGGGAGAATCCCACTCTTCAGCCAGTAATACGCGGGAAATGAGGGAAAGAGAATGGAGACAAGCAAAGCCAAATTCCCCTTATTTTGCCTTGGGGGTTGTACATGTGCAAATTGTTCAGTCCTCACTGTATGCTGCACCATGCCAGGATGTGAGCCCAGTTTCCCATGACTTTTTTACTGGCATGCCGGACACAAGCATTGAAGGCTGATGTAATGAAATGAGAACACGGATTGGGTAATTTGCGTCCTTCTGCTACAGCACAAGCAACTTTATTAATAATGTGTCTTCTAAGCTCAGCCCTTTGTCTAGGGCAGTTCTGCTTTACACAGTCTGATCCCACATAAAACACTTTTCATCAAAATGCAGTCAGGTTTATCAGCACATGTTGTATAGATACAAATCAAATAGTCTTTGTATAACAGGGTGCTCAACTCCTAAATTCCTTGCTGTGAGATGGAAGTTACCTATTGACCCCAAACACATTCAAGTATTCCAATATAAAAAGTGCTCTTATTACTAATGATATATGCGATAGTACCTCAGTAACATGTTATATGCTTGGGCTCTCCGGTTTGAGATAACTGACAAATACAGATGCACATGTTATTTTTCTTGTTAGCATTTTGAAGTTGCCATGGATATCCAGTTCATATAATAAAGACAAACAGTGGCCATAGAATATAGCTCAGATACCAGGCACATAGAAAAGGGTGCACGTGAATGGTGCTCAAAGACATGAGCTCTGACATTCAGCCCCACAACTCCTGCAAGTAACTGCAATTTTCATCTGCTCTGAAGAGCTGATATGGTGCCTGGCTGTCTTTGTTGTAAGAGTCTGGGAATTTCCTGCAAAGCATGTAATATGCTTGAGGCATCAAGTTTTTTACATTTATTTGCCAAAAAAAGGGTGTATTATTTGGCATTTTTCCATGGTGACTTAATTCAAGGGCTATGAACAAAATGGAAATGGAAATGGAAAACACCTTTCAGTTACAAAGTGCCACTCACACGCACTCTGAATCTTGATAGTTTAAACCGCAATAAGCACCATAAGAACCAAGAAAAAGCCCCAAAGAAATTCATAGTAGTTAACTGTAAGCATCATTAAGCTAAGCACAGCAGAGCCCTTTAGTTCAGTGGCCAATGCAATGGGGTCAGAGGGAGCAATATTGGGGTTTGTCCTCATACTGTGATCCTGGGAGGAATAACATAACTGTGTCTTGTCTCAGCTTCCTCACCACAGGCAGATGAAATGTGCCTACCCTGTGGTCAAAGATGAGGCAGAATATAATACATAGTACTGCAAACTTATTTTATCTCAAGTCCTGTGTTTAAAGTTTCTTAACTAACTTTTCTGGAGTTACAGGATTCTGTAAAAGTCCTCCTTTGCTTAAAAAAGCTTTCAGTCTTCCTTCATTATAAAGTGCGATGCCACGAGCCTTGAGTTTTCAGGAAGGCAACAGATAGGTGGCCACATTACCTATGAACTAATCTGATTTAAGAGCTTGCCTTGCTTTGAACACAGAGATTGCAACACCACATACAGGAAAAGTAGTTCCAAGATGCCTAAATGAAACACTCTAGAACCAGGTCTTTTAGATGTTTTTTATTTTGTCTGTTTGTGATTTCTTCATGCTGAACTTGAGATATCTGAAAGTACTAAGAAGGGCAGCAAATGAGTGTTTGCCTTTTTCCCCCCTTTCATCATACTCCTTTAAACAGACTCCACAGATATGGAGGCATTGTTATTACTAGCAATTTCAAGAAAAGTCTTGGTCCCAGCCTCAATTCATGTTTTAACAGGCCTAAACACCACTAATCCAAATCTTACGCTACCAGGATAACCTCAAGAATGCTTCCAGTTTGGTACAGAGTCACCTGTCCACAGTCAGGCCAAATACAAAAGACTGCCCTTGAAGTCTTTCAAAGCCCCATTTTCTTTACCTTTTTAATTTTATAAGCAGGGGAAGTTCATATATCTCCTTTAGAAGGGCTACTTTTCCTAGACCACCAGAACAAATTGCTTTTAGGTTTTGTAGCATCCTTGAGGCTAGAATTGGGATATTTCACAGGAGGGTCTGTGAATACAAACAAGATAAAACTGAATTGATGGTGTCCATCTGCAGTGATGAGCCTGCATAACTATTGGTAAAGTAAACCCAAAAGGCAGGGAAATGCTAAACATGATGTCTCTTCAGGCTCCTGGGACCTGCCTGTCCGTTCTTTCAACTTCAGCCTTGTTCTTATGCTGCTAGTCACTTCATGGGCAGAACCACCTATTGGATTTACATAAAGTAACAGTAATTTAACTAGCTATTTCTATCCAGAAGAGGCTTTTGGCTTAGTTTTTTTTTTAAAAAAATAAAACACTGTGCAGTGTAGGGATTAGGGTGGTCCTGTAACACTCCCCTGTGGAGACCCCGAGCCCTATTGTCTCTTCCCACTTTTTTTCTCAGATTGGGATTTCCTGCAAGGGATGGTGAAAACTTCTAGCTGCTCAAATCAGCTGCGTGGTCTGGTGAAACTTTCACAGACAAATTTTCACATCTGAAACATCAAGCTATGGTCAACAGTTTGAAGTGTCATGAGATAGATACAATGCCAGTGAGGCAGTCAGAAGGAGACAATAATCAACTTTTTGGAAAGCCAGGATTTATCATGTGGTTATTGCCAGAATTTGTTTAGGAGCATTCCTTTAATGTAAATGTTGAGTGCAGATTTCCTTGAGGTAATGCATTTATAAGATTAAGAGTTCACATGCGGCAATAACTAGACTGATCATTGGATAGCAAACAAGGGGAGAGCATCCTCAGACTTTCTACAAAGTAATGCTCTTCCAGTTGCCGTTTATGTTTCATTCCAAGTCTTGATATAAGACAAGCTGTCGTACCCCATCATATACACAAGCATTTCAAAGCCTAGATTGCTACACAGTTTTGTAGCAAAATGCTACAGATTTTTAAATAAACTATTAAATTGCTGTTGTCATTGTCTTGACTTTCATTGTCTTGTATTTCATACAGCCAGCTGATGTTCAAATGTGTTTTGTGATTTTAATCTTCTCCCTTAGGCTTACCCACAAAACTCTACCACATACTTATTCAGCAAATTAACTAAATTATTTCCTTCCCGAAGAAAAGCTTAGATCTTCATGGGGAAGGCTGATGGGTTTTGGCAGAAAAGTCTGGAATTATGGAGTCACTGACTAACTGTAAATCAGCTACAACCATGGATCAAGGAAGTGTGGATTCAAAGAAGGCCATAGTGAGGCAAGTCCTGATTTTGTTATAATCTGTACCTTCACTGACATCAGCTGAACTACGATCAGACTCCTTCAAATTCTCATGCCCACAGTACACCGAGTTAACCTTTCTGTGTTGCATATGTATATTTTCACCACAGCCAACCCTCTAGGCCAACTTCTTGCCTTTTATGTCTATTAAAGGTACGGATTATAAGCAACATATATTTTAAAGAAGATGTATAACTTATAATTTATTTTTAAGAAGCATTGTGAAGTTCATTATGTACAAAAACCAGAACAGGGCAAATTCTCACTCAGCATGTCAGTTTTGAGGTGCTGTATTTAAGCAATAAGTGATCCTTCCTACAGCCGTGAGGTGCAGCACACGAGTCGCAGACAGCCTTGGAAGAAAGACACATTGATGCTCAGACACGGACGTGCCAGTTGGCTGCCTGCCTTCCAGACAGAAAAGCTTTACCTCCCTTATTTCCCAGGCACGACCCCAATGCCAGTCCTACTCACACAGCATCAGCAGGATAACCTCTTTTTAGTCCTCTAGAAATAACACCGACCCATGCTGCCTCCGAGTCAAAGGTACAGAGCCCCTCAAGCAGAGAAGCCCCTTTCCCCGTGATCCCCCGTCCCCTTTTCCTCAGGGGTAGGGACAGCTCTGGGTAGGGCTTGCGGGACTGGATGGTGCCCAGCTGACCGAGTGGGGATCACCCTTCTTTTAGCAGGGACAGGAGAGCTGCCCATCCATCACACACAGGCAAGGGAAGAAGAGGGACGGGGGTGCTGGGGGTCACAAAGCCCGTGCGACCCCAGGCAGCGCTCATCTCGGTGCTGTTCCAGGGGCTCGGGGCTGCAGGCTTGTGCCTTGACCATAACTTTCAGCATCTATTGCTCTCCAAACCTACACAACTCCTGGGTGGCCTTTTGGGCGGATGCTGGAGACCGTCCCCCACCACATACCCCAGTGGAGAGATTGCCTCCCAGGGCAGGCTGTCTGCACCAGCGCTGGGGATGGTGATGGAGGGTCTCTGTTTCCTTCATTTGTAACGGAGGGATTTGAGTGGGAGCTGAATCCTGTCAAGCGCTTCCTGTCCTGCACACACCCTTGTCAAAGAGCTCTTTGGAGAATACAGAAAGAGGATTAATGCTAATAGCTAACTGCCTGTCATTTGAAAATCTCAAGCAGCACTTGCTGGATTTTCCTCATGAATGTCTAATGCACAACACTGCAAGGGCACCTGAAAGGAAACTTTGCAGGGAGTACGCACGGCAAGCAACAAGGTGGACGAATGACCCTGCAGGGTACGAGTGCAGATCATAGCCTACACACCAGATGCGGTGAAGCCTTTTGGAGTACGAAAAAGGCATGCATTTGAAGCCATTTTGCCATCAAAGCAGATTTACCCGATTCATTCCTTTCAATCATGTGCTGTAATTCATTCTGCTATGCATTTTAGAAACAGTCACCCTGGGACTGCATTCACTTAGCATAGTTAGTAACATAACACTATCCAGGCAGTTCTCCTTATCCAGCACCAGCACTTAGAACTGCAACTGTGTAACAGACATTAAATTTCTTGGTGGAGGCTAATAGCTTCATTGGTCAGGCCCTAACGAGGGGTCCAATCTTAATCCCATAGGAATCTTCAGTAGGAGCAATTTCTGACCCTCAGGAGGTCTGACTGTTTTACTTAAATAAATAAAATAACCAGAGCATCAGCATAGCCTTTGGAGATGCTGCATGTAATTCTTGGAACAAGGCAGCAGAAGAAAACACAAGGTGTAAAGAATTGATAAGATGACCAAGAGCTCACCAGCTGATCATGCACATTAGCACTCAGCTCTCAAAGAACGAGGCTACCATCCAAAAGCCCTGTGGATTACTGACATTACAGGAGGGAAGGACACCCATTTGCAGTGCCTCGGATTTGTTGCCTTTCTTTGGCAAGGGTAGCACTGCAAGGACATTCATGCTGACCTCTTTGAACAACACCCTAACAACTCGGAAAGATGCTCCTTTGGCTCCGAAGACAATTCCTCTACAAACTGTACTCAGCTGTACTCTCTTATCCACAACTTTCTTCCCTTCGCCATGCTCTTACCTCACCTTCTGCATGTTCTCCAGCTATCCTAAAGAAGCAGCCTTGCAAAATGCGAAGTGAGGTGTGAAATTTGACTTCATAGTCTCAGACCATGTGCCCTCTACTGACAATTCATGTCAGTCAGGCTGCCAAGGACCCAACACCTACTCTCCCCTTGACGTGCTTCTGCCCTGTTGTGGGTTAGCCCTGGTAGGCAGCTGAGCCCCACACAGCCACTCGCTCACCCCTATACCCCCCAAGTGGGATGGGCACCCCCATACCCCCCCCAAGTGGGATGGGGGAAAGGATCAGAAGGGTAAGCATGAAAACCATGGGTTGAGATAAAGACAGTTTAATAGGTAAAGCAAAAGCTGCACACTCAAGCAAAGCGAAACAAGGAATTCACTCACTACTTCCCATGGGCAGGCAGGTGTTCAGCCATCTCCAGGAAAGCGGGGCTCCATCACGTATAACAGTTATTTGGGAAGATGAACACCATAAATTCAAATGCCCCCGCTTCCTCCTTCATTCCCCCAGCATTTATTGCTGGGCATGACATCATATGGTCTGGGATATCCCTTGGGTCAGTTGGGGTCAGCTGTCCCGGCTGTGTCCCCTCCCAAATTCTTGTGCCCCCCTCCTCCAGCCTCCTAGCTGGAGTGGGGTGAGAAGCATAAAATGCCTTGACACTGTGTAAGCAGTGCCCAGCAGTGACTAAAACACTGATGTGTTATCAACACTCTTTTGGTCACAGACCCAAAACATAGCACCATGCATGCTTCTATGAAGAATATTAACTCTATCGCAGCCAAGCCCAATATACATCCTTTTCACAACCACAACAGTAACCCTAGGATTTGTATTATACCAACAGCAAACAGTTTCTCTTCCTTTCATTAGGGGATATTTTTTAGGTTGGTTGTTTTTTGGTTTTTTAAACCTACAGAAATGCAAAAATATGGCTTTTTCCTTTTTTTATTCTCTCTTTGTCCATGCTCTTTGAAAGCAATAAAAAGACCTGCAAGATACATGCTGAGGAGTGTTAAGCAGAATATGGTTTAAAATAGAGAAGTCACCAGCCACTGAGGTTCAGTGCTGTTCCTATGCAATTAAAAATTTCTATGGCTTTTGCAGATTATGCTTTATTTACGTGCACAAATTTTAACAAAGAAATGCAAGATTTTTTCAAAATCAGCATTTCCACAAAGGTCAACGCCAGCCAGCCTAGGTGTCAGAAAGGAGCACATGGATATTTTTCTAAGACACTGGTGAAAGCAGACGTATAAAGTATTTCAATTGGAAGGGAGCTGGGGGGGGGGGAAATGAGTGTCTGAGCCTTAACTGTGAAAAAAATGGACTATTCCAACTGTGTCTCTGTAAAAACAAATAAAACTGCGGAGAGCAGAGAAACTGGCTTGTCTTGTAACGATGAAGGCCAGTGTTCCTTGCCAGCCCCAGGCCAGCAGGCTTTTACTCTTTAATGGTTTCATGCCCTCTAATTAAAGTTTCCAAGTACAATCCCTTTGAACAAATGTTTACATTTGTCTTGTTAATTCCCATTACTTAATAATCAGAGGTCCCTGCAGTTACCTCAACACTGGGAAGATGAACCAAAGACATGATCATATCAGGGGGGTTGACATTTAAATACCCGATTTGCACAAACGTAACAAAAGTGAACACCTGCAGATGCAAAAAATGGATGAGCAAAACTGACAACACGCATTTAAACTCCAAGTAAAAGTCTGAAAATACAGCTTGTGGGATTATAAACTAAGGTATGGTATGCTAGTCTCAGATAACATCTTATTTACTGCTTTTTTTAAAGCATCTTGCCCAAATTTTTCTTTAAAACAAAGAGTTACCCAGAAAAGAAGGAAAGTTGCCCTTTCCTTATGACATATTGGGCTGTCATTTGCTGTCCATACTGCTCTCCTTTGGGCAAGTCATTCAATCTCATTTGGGCTATATTCAGTCAAATAAATGGGGGGGATAGTACTTCCCCATGTCACCAGAGTGCTGTAAATGAGCAGGCCCTTTAACTGATGTGAGCCAGTCAAAGCTGGGTTGAGGGAACTACAGAAGCATCTGGACAGCTGAGATAGAAGCAGGAAAGTCAAGCAGATTAGAAAAGCCAACCAGGGAAAGACCTTCTTGTTCTGAATGATTTTTCTCTGTTGAGAGGGCATTGAAAGCTGTGCCTCTAAGAAAGAGAGCATAGAGCTACAGAAAAATGTATAGGTGTGTGAGAATCAGTAACACTGGTTTGCTGAATTTTTCATTTGTGGGTTCTTGTGATGCTGGGATACATAATTTAAAAAAAAAAAAGGTTGTTTTGCCTACTTTGAAAAGAGACGACCAACCCCCAAAACAAAACCAAAAGCCAAAAGCAGAGGGGAAAGACAAAATAAGCTAAAGGGGATGGCAAATACATCGTGTCATTTCATGCAAGAGTTGAGGGTATGGAAGTTTAGTGGAGACATGAAATTACTTGGTCAGTGGGCTGTATCACAGCAGATGTGGTAACCACCAGTTCAACTGAGGGCTAGCAGACCCAAGTATGCAGTACCGCAGCCAGCTGCCATCCTGTCCAGAACAGTGAATGCGAGCATCACACAACCCCCCGGGCAGTCATCAGCAAGGTAACAGACTCTCAGCTTTCCATTCAGTCAGGAGAACGAGGGTCCCAGCTCTTCCCCACAGTAGGCATACCTTTACTGCAAGTCTACTAGATAGGCTCACGCTACAATATTTTCTTCAAAATCACGATGCCCACTTATAACTTAACTTGTAGTGAGTATTTACATTCTTCCTCCCTCCTATCTTATATATCACATACCTGCCTAGAGCAACATTTTATGGACAGATATAAAATTTAGATAATGAAGGTTTATTGTAAAAAGGCTGGCACAACTGTTACGAACATGGGACAAACTGGCGCCACTATAATGAAGTTGACATTTAAATGGGCAGCTGCTTGTTCAGTAGGATGACCGTGCGGGTGCACAACATCTAAGCCATTTCTCAACACCTCACGCTACCACCTTATCCAGCCAGCCAGCTTTCACAAATAAGTGCGTGCAGCAATTGCTTTTTACAGGAGTAAAAAGGAAATACTGGAATTCTTATGTTCTCCTCACATGCTTCATGCCAGGAGCCACAAGCTCATCTTTACTAGAAGCAGCCCAACAAAATGGCAGTCTGTCCTTGGCACTTGAATCACGCAATTTAATGAGCCCTTCCTCTAATGGCAACCTATGTTATAACTGTGGGAAGCTACACCTCCACCTATTTTCTGCTCTTGCTCCAAAGGGCCTGCTTATATCTTCTCAGGGCAGTATTTCTCAAGTCTGCTGTTTTCAGCAAAGCCTACACTAGCTCAGCTGTGCCTGCTTCGCCAGCTGTAACATGCTAGTGGTAATACCAAACCACTCCAGACCCAAACACATGGAGATCAAGGCGGGCTGTACAGGTCTGCCAAGAAATCCAGCTCTTAAGTGCACAGCAGGAGCCACATCACCACGGCTCCTGGGATATCAGGTAGCCAAGTAGCTTGCAGCCCAACGCTGCCAGCACAGGGAACATGCATTATTCTAATGCACTTGCTGTACTGGGTGGAAGTACTCGACAGAGTCTTTGGTCTCGTTTACCAGGTCCAGTTCCCCGTTCTTCCATCAAAGTCAGACTGCAACTAGTCAGTGATCATTCAGACAGCCTTCTTAAAACAAAATCTGTGAGGTTTTTTATCAGTCGCTTTTTGAGGAGGGAGGTTTTAAAGTACTGAACCAGCTATAAACAGCCGTACGGACTGGTTTTCTTACGGTTTGCTGGAAGATCCAAAAGAGACCTTGCTCTGCATCAATCTCCTTAATTTTCTTACTGAAGTGAAAAGCTGAGGCAGGAAAAAAGAAATATACTGGCCTGAAATAATGTCTTGACTTGTAATTTCTTAAGCCTTTTGGTACAAAAACTGAAGGACAATGTTTCAAAATGGTCTTAGAAGAAACACAAATCCTTTTATAATTTTTTTTTAAGCAACCAAAGGAGACAAAAATAAACTCCCACAATGCTAATTGGGATCACTGAATTCCCATTATAACCCATACTACACACTTGACCTGGCTCTGCAGGTGAGAGCTGGTATGTTTGCTATATGCCTACATGCTTGCTTCCTCCAGATGCTAACGTACGTAAGTTTAGTTTCCTCAGACATCCATATTCAGCCTTTTACCAGAGAGGTGCTCTAGGGCTTCAAACGGCCAACCATCCCCCCATCTTAAGACACTTTCTTTTTTTTCAAATGCCACTTCTGCATTTGCTTGCTTGTTTGTTCTTGACAAGCTCTGCCTCTTTCTTGTTTTGCCATTGCCCCTTATTACTCAAACTTTTTGACAAGTAGCTTATCTTGCATCTTTTTCTCGCCTATTTCTCTCCATCCCCCTGTATTAAATTAAACAATATCATTATGCAGTAAACAGCCCAATAACCCAAGTCAGCATATGGTATTCATAAGTTCTTACTGTGCAGCTCTAAATCTGTCACAGCCTCCATTTAAATGTCCTGAACTTTGCAAAGGTCTGAACCATGTGGTAAAGATACAACTTCAACAGCAGTAGAAAAACCATCCCATCGGAGCTGAACAGTCATCCAACAGTCAGAGAACACTCAGAGACTTCATATACGGACAAACCGTGAGGGGCATGCAGGAGAAGGGATGTCCAACTTTACCAGAAAGCACTGGGTCTACTCTATGCATGTGAATCAAATCACACTGTGCACGTGCATTAAGTCTGCTCACACCATGTAGAAGGCAGCCACAAAACACAACCTGCTTCTACTGGTAGGTCCGAGCTCTCCCGTCTCCCTGGCCAGAACATCTGGGCACGACTGCTGTAGAGCACAAGACAGATAGGACAGCACACATCCCCCGTAACACAGCCTGCCCACTGGGCAACACGATCATGGGAGAAATCCTTCCTTTTCTCTCCTTGGCTCATCGGCAATGAAGGAGGAGTATCAACAGTCCCCACCATAAGAATAATGCAAAACATTTTGTTATTGATCATTAGATGAAGGAATCCTCTCTTTAATGTGGCCATTGAGTCTGACAGCCAATTTAGTTGTATATACAGAATGTGGCAAAAAGAGCAAGCAAGAAAAACAAGAATATACAATCCACTCCTGTGTTGTGCTTGGTGGTGCTACACAGGTTACATTGGGAGCTGTATTAGCATATGACCTACATTTTAAAATTAATTTTGTTCTCAAGTTAGGTGTTCAGGGTTTTTTACTCCTGCAGGCAATTGGTGCTATTGTATTTGTATTAATATATCAGCTCCACGATGTGTTTCCCCTCCCCTCCAGTGTTTGCAAGGGAAGTTTTAAGTAGCAGGGGGAGGGTCTTCTCATAATCAAGGTCCAAGCATTGCTGACTCTCCTGTTCTGCACACTGCAACACTCATGTCAGCAAAGTAGCAGCAGCAACTGATGAGTGTTCACATGGGACCACTCAAAGCTCCAAGGACAAAGCATAATCTGTACTGGAAATGGAGGAGGAGGAAGAAACTAAATGAGAAGGCAGAGCCAGTTAAGGTTTGCAAGGAAAACAAATAAAAGGCTATAAAAAAATCAAAAGGAGAAAAGGAAAAACACGTTGATCTGAGCTGGAGGAAGGTTAGTAGAATGAAAGGTTTCTGCAAGTACTTGAAAGAGGTGAAGCACAAATTTTGAGAGAAACTTGATATGAATAACTAAAATTATTAACATTATAGATTCCTTTTTGAAATTGTCTACCAAGAAGCAGAAACTTTGAATAAGTGGGAAGTAGGATTTGATTTCTGTTTGTTTATTTTACAGGCAAGGTTACATATGGAAATTCTACAAGTTGGGATGACATTTATTTTAATGGGTTTGGGGAATTATGGCATGTAGACAATTAGAGAACCTCCGAGAAACGCTTTAAAAGAGCACTTGGGAAGTGGGAAAATATCAGGAGGAAAATGCAGATACATTACATTTGAAACAAAGAAGAGTGATTAAAGCAATTGTCACCCAACAGAGCACTTAAAAATTACTTAGTAATTTCAGACACTGAGAAAACATTACAGGAATTAATACTGAGGATCAGCCCTCAGAGACAGCATCATACCCACTGGATCAGTACTTCATAGGACACTGCAGCAGCTAATACAAACTGAAATGGGATACTTCCACAAGAACTAAGTCTTTTAGCTGAAGCAGCAGCCCCCCCTTCCCTATCTGGGAAGTTTTGCTCCATCTGCTACGTTTCATGACACCTTGTAGCATTTGCATTACCTGTAACGAGCTTTAGACAGCGCAAGTTCCTTGTATTACTGGAATTATTAAATAGATGTTAAAATCTTCTTGTTTCCCTTTTTATTTGGTAGTGGTTTTGAGCAGAAGTTGTCTGGTTACTGTGCCTAATTCAGTGAGCCCTAGCCAATGCAAGTAACCCCTACCTTCTGTCTGAACTAGCCCTTCAGCCCCTGGTGAGGCATTTTCAAGCAGGTGGGGATGGTTTCAGACCCAGCATTTTTAGGCACTGTTTGCCTGGAGGACAGTGTTCTCACCTGGGAATTGTGCAATGCTTGTATTCATGGCTGTCCTGCTGGGACAAGGACTTTTCACTTCTTTGTTTTCTCATAAACTAGACAGATATATGGAGTTCAGTGAATCAGGAACAGTCCCATCTATGAAAACCTAAACAGAATAGGTAATGATGCTGTTTGCAGTCTGTTTCTCGTACAACTATGTCAAAGAAAAAGATTTTTTTTAATCTTGCATTTACAAATTTACAATATGATTTTTTTTCTCTCTGGGGATGGAATAGATTAACATGTTAATGTTCTATTAGCATGAACACTGAATTTAGTGGCTAGCCTACATTCAAGGTGGACAATTTGTTGATACATACTGCCTCTGATAGTCACATTTCTGCAGTCTACAGCAGGACACCTCCTTCATCATGTGGCCAGATGTGTACTACTCAAAATTAGAGGTATTCACTGGGTCCCACCTCAATCATTGCCTAGCCAAAGACAGGAAGGACTGTCATGTAACCCAGACCAGGCAAGCTGATACAGATGCACATGCTCCATCCTATGGCACCACATGTGCTCCTCATGTGAGTGATGCTGTCATTTTGATCGAAGAGCAGGAGCAGGTCCCCTTGCTCGTGTGATGGGGGGGGGGGGGGGGGGGTTGGGGGGTTGGAAGTTGCACAGTTCTAAGGTTGGGGCAAGAGGGAGTAGATAAGCTGGACCAGGGGAATGCTCAACAGGGAGCTCTGGCAAGTTATACTGACCCCACAGGCACTGGGATGCTATCTTCAGTCTATACAATACTCTCTGCAAGTTGGGATTCCCTCTTCACCTACATGGTAGAATTGTTTATCTTCATTCTTTTCTTGCCCTTGTTTTCTCCAATAAAGCTTGAATAACCTCCATGTTTTCCACACCTCTCATGTGAACTGTGGGTATTCTTTAATTTTCTTTTCTCAGTTTGGATAACTCCAAGATAATTTTAACAAGAAACTCCTTCCGTAATGCCCTCAGGATAAAAAGAAGAAAACTGAGGTTTAAAAGTAAATGAAAGGTGACAGCTAAATCTTTAAAATCATAGAAACACTAATCTGTTAACTACAGTATCTCCAAATCCCATGAGTTCACTGATCAGAGCATACTATTTGTCCTTCTAGGTAGAGAGAGATGCATTTTTTAAAAGCTCCAGTGTGATCCAGTGGTATTGTACTTAGTGGAAATAATTAAAATAATAACTGTAATCACTACCAAGAAATACTTACAATTTAATTAAAGGCAAGGATTCTTTGTCAGTGTCTAACTAGAGCTCTCTATGGATGTGATTTTCAGAAGCACTGAAATTTCAGAGGGAATAAAGTAATTTTGGTCTTTTTCTTTGCCAAGTTTCCAATTCATGAGAAAGGCTGACAATATGCAAGCATCTCTAGTTCTCAGAGGGATTTTTAGGTCATTAAATCTGGTCCCTTGTTCCAGAAATCAAACACATCATATAACCTTTTTTGTAGATGTGTACCAAAACCAGTGCCGGCTACAGAGGCGTCCTTCAGCAGTACTAGAGAAGATGTCTGCTAGCAGGTGGTGATGCTGGGTCACAGTCAGCTGCTGTAAGCACCTAGTCCTACAGAAGTGGGAAGATGAAGCTTGAGAATCTTGACTCTGAAAACACTCCTTGAGAGGTTTGAAGCAAATGCCTTTCTCTGCTCATGCGCTTGTCGTGCTCAGCAATACAAACCCAAACAAGTAACACTCCGGCTCTCGCCCGTTATCATTGGTGGTGCTTGTCAAAAGATGATCAGTATCATTCGTATATGGGAAACCAAATGAGCATTAAACAAATTCAAGCTTTAGGGCTCTCTTTTTTGCAAGATAACATCAGATATTAGCCACCATTTCTTGCCTCATCACATGCTGATCCCCTCAGTAATCAGGATTTTAATTACACAAATCTGTCTCTGGATATTTTCTTGCAGAACTACTAAAAGGCATGAGCATACCGAACTTGTGGCTATAGTAGAGGAGTGCGTTATAAACAAAATCCAAGTCGGGGTAAGGTTTTCAAACTCTCCAATGTTCAGGTGTGTTGAGATCTATGGGTTTCTATCAGGGTGTTTAAAGATACGGTTTTGTGGCATTCTTTTTACTCTGACCCTGGAAGGCGTTTTGGTAATTAGAGACATATGCATATATCTGCATATGCAGACATTTGCCAGCATTATATGAAAGGAGATGTTTATGTTGGCAGTTTGCAGTGCTGGCTCTCGCCTTTGAAAGCTTGTTGCAGGGAAACCTGACGAAGGATCTGACCTGTGACCTTCAACTCCTGACAGGGTAACTTCAAGCAGTTCAGAAGTCTGGTTACTTCTGATAAACACTCTCCCATTTGATTGCTTAATAACCTCCATCTGGTGAGCCTTCACCCTGAACCAGGCAACCCCTTGGGTTCAGGCCCTCTCACAGGTTTCAGCTTTTTCCCATTCATTCCCCCAGTCCCAAACAGAACCCAAAACAGCCTGACACTATAAAGATAAAAATTACAGATAAGCTCTGTTGCAGGGGGAGCAGAGGCAGGGGTTTAATCCTTGTCCACGCACAAGGATTTTGCCATCTCTCTACAGGACCTATGTTCCTATCTCTTCAAGGTAGACTATTTTGTACAGCGATACATGGACAGCAGCTACTCAGTTTTAACAGGCTAACCAAAATCAGAACTTGACTTTGGATTTTGAGAGATGAAATTCCTTACCTGATATTTTCTCATCCTATGTGAGGATGAGAAAACACACCACCCATTTCACATACTATTAAATAATGTTTGCTAAGGCTGGAGCAAAAATGGTTTCAGTCCTTGAGATGCAGGAGGCTTCCTAGCATCCCATGCGGGCAGCTGACAGCACCCTGTGCTAGGAAAAGCTTGGAACAGAGCTGGAGTCCCAATGACCCAGTCCAGGAAAACCTGTGATGGGGCACAAGCCTCAAGCCCTTCCCACCACAGAAAAATTAGTTCTTAGTTTAACTTTTCTTATTAGCCAGATTTTACTACCACTCAAACACAATATATGGATTAAATTAAGATCTTTAACAAGATCGTTAAACATTACCAAAACCCTGGAACCGAATTAAGATTGAAAGATAGGTTCGAGGGACAGACGTGGGGAAGAAAAGGCAGACAGTGATGCTTAGCAAAGGCAAATATCCACAGAGGCAGCTGAGGAACAGAGCTGGCCACCTTCTGCTTTTGTGATATAGTTTGGTGAGTTCGGAAGGCAGCACGTTGTGGCATAGGGAAAACTTCAGAAGTTCCCAAGCTATTTTTTCTTTGCTATTTGCAAGTTTTCATACTTTGTTAGTTTCCATTATTTCTCTCTTCCCCTCCTCAAAGTGTTAGGCCCCATTTCTTTCAGTAGTTTCACTAACAAGAGTCTTTCAGGTCTTGATATCTTTAGGAGAGATGTTACAGATGCTGTAATTCCAAAACTCAAAGAAAAAATTTTGAAAGAGGTAGGCTTCTAGTCCAGGTACTCTAAGTCGTTCCTCTGAGGAGCCTGTCTCTGCATTCACTACAGGGAGATCAAGCTCCTAATCAAAACACTTCCAATGCCTGAAGCCAGATGATGCAAAACCTCCCCGCTCCAACACTGCTCCTGTTCTCCTCAGCGCGCCCTGTGCGCGGTGCTCCGCACGCCAACTTGGAAGGTCACAGGGAAGACCTTCAGTTCACATCCAAAGACATGACTTAGAGCAACGCTGAGCACTTGCCAACATAAATCTCTGAAGGCAAGGCAGAGGGACTGCTGGAGATCATTCAAAGACAAAATTACAGGAAGTGTCTTTCCCAGTAACACGGTGCTGATGCAACTGCATCTCTCAAAACCAAGCGAATGACACCTCCACTTCCATATCGCTAGAGCCGAGTGGTGAGCAACACAGAGAACACAACTCCATCAAAGCCAACTCTTCTGCAGTAGAGCAGCTCATGCAAAAAGACGACAGCCTTGGGTTGCTTTTAATTTGTATAATATACAGCTTGCCCTAGTTTATACACACTGCAGCATTAGACAATTAGACATGCTGAAGTATCATTATTCGCCTGACTCGCAACTGAGCATCCTCTGTCTCCGCTCCCCTTCTCTCCCCTGAGTGTGGACCATTATCTTCATTTTTGCAACTCTCATGGAATAGCTGCCCCACAACTATAATTAGTCCACTGCTTGCTTGTTTTAATAGCTGTATTTTCTAAATCAAAAGTGGCATTCTTTTCTCAACAATCTTGATTATTTGCAAATTTTTGCCTAGGATATTCCTTTCAATCGTTTTTCCTCTATTTTCACATCTTCACGGGGAAAGGAAAGAGCTTAATTGAAGTTAAGATTACCAAACTTAACTTCTGAGCTTAGGTATATTATAGGATTATGATGTTTTCATTTTCAAAAATTACTAATCTTTTACAGAAAGTGTCAAAAAGCAGGAGGAAAAAAGGGGGGTTGGAGAAAAAGTATTTGTAGCTGTTGTTTTATAAAGCAACTCTATTACAAGCTTTACAACTTTTTCCCAAGGCATAGAAACAATGCTGCCCCTGTGACCTAAAGTAAAATTAATATAATAGAAGGATCACCAACAGTAACGTATATACAGCCAGATATTTGTAAAATGTCTAACTGTTGATAAACTTTGCCAGAGAGACAGAACATGTAGAATGCACAATATATAGCAAAATATTATGAAATGCAGCACATACAGGATACTCAAGAATGGGTATTGGAAAACTTTTTTTTTTACATTTTAAATGATATGCTACTTTAAGGTAAAGATAGTATCCCATACTCATGCCAACAAATCAGGTCATGTGATCACATATTCCTATTTATTTACAATATCAGATAATGTTGGAGAGACTTTTAAAATTGCTTGCTGGGACTACTTTTTGTCTAAATCTACACTGCATTAGTTACCATTAATCCTGCTGTGTAGCTCCCAAATGACAAGAAAAATAGCCACTTATTTTGAAAAATGCCTAAAAATGACACTATTTTAACATCCATCATCTTGCTCCTTTCTAGCCCTTAAGAGTTCTTGTGTAGTCCCTTGGAAGGCTTAGAATATCTACCACTAATAGTGGAAATACCCTATTTTTAGATCTACATGCTTGTGACATATAACTTCCTAAATCTAGTTTCAGTTTATCCCCAAATACTTTCTTTTTTTGTACATCAGGCATTTGTAGTATTTAGAGGGGCAGGTAGGAGAAAGAATACTCAGGTTACAATTTCTTAGCTGGCTACATAAGTTCTTTTCTGAAGATTTTCAAGTAAGTTCTGGGAGCTTTATTAATGCGATGGCAAAAGTGAGGCAAGTAAAAATAAACTGTAAGTGTAATTCATCACATGAAGTTTACTATGCCAGACACTGGAATCCATGGAGCATTAAAACAGAATAACTTAGCCTGCAAATTTAGTATCTTTTCTTATTCATTGAATAATATTAACTAGCAACTCCCTCATGCTGGGGTAAACATAACTGTTGTGTGTCTTTTCTGAAATGACCTATGTATTGAAGCTTTATCACTTCTGAGGATCAGTATTACTGAAACTGGACAGACGTAAGTTTCAAAGTTGCCAAAAGCAGAAAGAGTGAAGAGTAGTTCAGCACACCCAGTCAAGGCAACTTCCAAGTTCTGCTCAGGGTCATTTCAAAGACTACAGGACTAGATTAAACTGTGAATTTATTTGGAGAGTTCAGAGCTTTCCTGTCTCAAGGGAGACTGAACAGCTCATGTTCTCTCTATAGCTCAAGAAGTAGTATCTTCTCAGGCAAAAGCTGGTGAGTTTGCTGCAGCTGAGCTTAACAGTTCAGAGCCTCCCTATTTCTTTAGTCGATCCACCCAGGCAGGACACAGGAGTACTGGGAGTTGAAATCAGCAGGGATTTCTTCTCCAAGCTGAAGAATTGTGTTACTCTGAAGATCTATTCCATTTTACTAACACTTGTTCAGTAGAAGAGTCACATTTGAGCAGAAATATGGTCACCAGGGGTATATTTTTCTCAAAATAAAGCCATAAAGAAATTTCAAACCATGAACTAAAATGGCCAGCCTCAGAAAACTGCAGCACTTGGTTTAAAACAAAAACAAACCAAAAAACCCCCAAAACCAAAAAAAACCCCAAACCCAAACAAACAGTCAGTCAGGTGCATCACCACTGCAAGCACCCAAGAAGCACCAGGAGTTACAAGGCAATCTCTTGTGCCATTCCCAGTTTCTGGGAGCTCAGCACAGTGCTGCCACTTGCAGCTTCTCAAGGATGGGGAGGCAGACAGCTCCAGTGGCTCCCCTTGCATCTGTGCTCTTCTCTCTCCTATGTGGACTTCCTGGAGCAGGAGGGAACAGGACGTTCATCATTAGTCAGCACCATCTGTAGCTAAAACATCAGATGGCAATGAAATAGGAGAAGGGAGTTACTATTCTCTTCCAACCTTCTTTTTTTTTAATCAACAAGATGGAGGTGACATTCAAGACATGAGACAAAAGGAAAAAGGATGACCATGGTAGAGTGGAATTTCAGTCTATAGATTCAGGTGGCCAAATGTGGCCAAAGATCATAGATTAACAGTCTCAGGGATGCTCTAGACCCTGTTCTTGAACACTCCTTGAGAACCAAATATCAGAAAAGCTACATTTGTCTGCAGCAGTGGTCACTGATTGAGGCAAAATATATTTTCATATTAGTCATATCCCAGAATAGAAATATGCAAGAAAGTATTGAGAAAGAAAAGAGTATTATGCAGAAGAGAAAGAAACTAATAGCCCATCAAATTGAAACACTATTTCAACATCCCACATCACTGAAGATCATGACAAAAAAAACACAAACAAAACCTTCTCTGGCCCAACAAGTGCAGATTTTTTTTCTTTAAGGATCCCTGTAGCCAGTTCATAAAGCTGTTTAGTTGCCATAGGGGCTTAGTAACAGAATTTAACCTTAGGTCTATTTCACATGGAAACTTGTTTCAAAAGACCCAGACAACAGAACAAACCTAGAAAAAAGAAAGCTTGAGCTTGTGTAATTTACCCACAGCTTTTTTAGCAGAAGCAACATGATCTGCGATTGCAACATGACTCGATGACTCACGTGAACCTGCACCAATACTAACAGAACTCTTCAGCCCCAAAACGAACCTGGAGGAAGATAACCAAGTGTGCAGCAGCTTGAGCCCTGTATTCTTCCAACACTACAGCAGTGCCCAAGGAATTTCATGTGATTTGGATAGGCACTTTTCAAGTCTCCATCTCTACCTGTTGGACGATAGGCTAGCCTTTCTTTTTTCAGTTTCACAGACCTCTGAATATTCACACACACTCACTAGCAATCAGTGGAGCGGAGCACCCGTGATGGCCCGTTTACCCGACACAATAGCCTACTTCACAAAAATGGACTGGCCCTAATTAGTACAAAGATAATAAAAAAGTAAATTTAGAGGAATTGTGTCAACCTCACGTTTGCGCTGGACTGGGCAACTGAGAGGAGTGCATTAACACAGAGACAAGAGAGAACCTTCTGTGTACCCAATTAATTTCTGACACCTTTTCTATCTTTAAGTCTTATTCTGAATTTAATCCAGTTTATTTAAAGCTATTTCTAGCATGTCTGTCCCACACTGCAATGTAAACAACCCTGGAGACAATGGGGCTTTTTCATATTCTTAGGAAGGTAGAAGTGACTTAGGATGCTTTTAGGAATCCTATTAATACAACCATCCCACAAACACACAGATTAGACTGTGGGAAGTCACCGGTATTGCTCTCAGTTATGCCATTTGGCTTATCTTCAAATTTTTTTTTCCTGTGTTCTTCAGTGAATACTAGATGTTTATCAAGCATAAAAGGAATAATCATTAGAATTGAAGTATATTAGAATTTTATATATATGCAAAAGTACTTATTAATGAAATAGAAAAATTAACACCGAGCAGTGACCATACATAACATCTAAAAATATTTCACTACTGAATTGCAATGGAGATTAATAAAGATAGAGCTTTATACAGTATTTAGCTATGGATAAATAATGCAATTAATCAAGTGCATCTGAATTTGAAGAAGAGAGAAAGAGAATATTATCCCTTCATGTTCAGTAACACTGGCAGCCTTAGGTTAAATATCATTTCAAAGTGTTTCTTGGCTGAATCTAGTATTCCACTCTTTTGAGGAAAGTTGTTGGATCCCACTTAAAAGACTGATAATCCTGCAAAAAGGAAGACCACATTACCACAAGTGACTAAGAAACTCTCCGACTATCAATTATTAGATAACGTTCACCGACAGGCCTGGCGTGCTCTAAAATAGGTTAACATTATATTATAGTAATTGCAGGATATGTTGCTGTTTAAATCACACACTAAGCATAAGAGATCAATTCCCAGCAAGAAAAATCTCTTGGGTAGAAGCTCCAAAGCTCTCACTCACCACAGTAAGACATTTCATGATCTATCCCTTACATGTTGACAATTATGCCTGACTTGGACTACAGGAATGACTGATTTTTTTGGGTTGGCAACAAAACAGGGAGGACAGGGGTGGGTCCTGACTGCAACCCTTCTGAAATTTTCATTTCTTTTCTCTCGACAGCAAAAGGAAGCCATTTCACTGGGCACAAAACGTGTTATCAGTATGAAACATTTCATTTGTGGGCACTTGGAAGAGAACCAAGCGAAGCAAAGGGCCAAATGCACAAAACTGCAGAAGGCCACCGCACGTCCCACTTATTTAAAAGTGGATAGAGCACTCGCCCAGTCTCAAATCCCCTCTCTGCCTGAGAGGGCATGAACCCTCCTCACATACACAGGGGTATGATGGCTAGAGGTCCTTACTAGTACCCTGGCAATACAGTAGATGGGACCCCAGGATGGTGGTGCTGGTGGGTACTGCACGGTCTGATATAAATCAGGAACCAATTCACAGAGGCAGAGACCAGAACCCCTCCACTGTGTCCCAACAGTCTCGCAGCAGTGGGGCGGCGGGGGGGACTACCTCTGAACTGCTTGGCTCACAACTTTCCCCAAATTACAAGTCTCATATATAAAATACTTAGATATCAGTTGAGAAATCAGTGGAATCGGATATTTTTCCTTAGCCAAGGGTCAGGGCAGTTCCTTCAGAGGTAGGACCTCTCAGCTCTGGACTTCAGTACGCCCTCTTAGCATCAGGAGGGAGGACTGAGGGGTGCCCTTGGCTCCTCCTGCCTGCATCCAGCAGGTTTCTGGAAGGCTGCAGCTTCATATTTCCATCAGCAGGAACCCATGGGCTTCCACAGCCCCATCTCCCACACCAAACGAGATGACCAAGACCAATGCTTTCTGACAGCAGTCGTGTGTGTGTGTGTCCCCCAAAAGTCCATTATAAACTGGATAACAAACTTCACCCCAGATATAAAAAGCCTTGGGGGAAATACTATCTTTCCTCTACATTTCCTCCAGCCTGCCTTTGTCGCTCCCTTCTCTGTAGGGAGAACTAACCTGGAGGCTGACTTGGGCCAGGAGACCTGAAGGTCTGCCCTCAGAGGTGGTGATGCCCGCCCTTTCGCAAGCAAACTGGCTGGAGACTTTGCCTGCTTGTGCAGTCATCCCAGCCTCCTGAGGTCATTTGCCTCTGTTCTCACAGGAGAGGAGGGATCAGCCCTCACTTCCTACACCTGGGAGATTTAAGGCTTAGGGATAGACCATCGCATTGTATCATTGAAAATAGCATCTTTCCGACTGCGTCGCTCGTCACACTAACACGTTCCTGCTCTGGTGTTCCAGAAAGCCTTCTGTGACCCTCCCTCGGCACACTCTGCGCCCTGGTGCTCTGCAGCCACCAGATAGCATTGATGTCCCCTAATGAAAACAAGCCCTTCCTTTTCCTGGCTGTGAGGCAGGCACTGTGACTCAGCAGAAGCCACTGTATGAATAAACACGGTGGGCCAGATCTGCCTGGACACAAGCAGCCCTTTGGTACCCTTCTGGCGATGCCAGAGAGCCCTGCGGTGATCGCAAGTGTGCTTTATGCCCACTTTAAGATATTTTTGCGGTGCCAGGGACATGTAAAGTAGCCTCCGAATAAATGAAATCAGGCCCGGCAAGGACAGAAATGCTACAATGGCATTTCTGTGGGAACTTTCCCAAAAGTCATCTCCCACTGAAACTCTACTCTAGGCTGATGCTTGCTCTGCTGGTCACATGTGGCTCCCAGACCTTTTCAGCTCATCAGCCTCTGAACATATGTGATGGCGTCTCTGCGTGGTGGAAAAAAAAAGGAAAAAAGAAAAAAGGTGGCTCCATTTCCAGCTCCACAAAGGATATGAGCAAGCTGTGTATGCTTCTGCAGTCCATGTCAGTCAGTAAAATTAGATCCTTACAGCCCTCTCCCTTGAAGACATGTAACTACTACACATCAGGCTGTACAGGGCTCTCTGTTAGAGGCACAAGTGCAGCAGGAGAACGGTAAGAATGCTGGCTTGGTTCTGCCATTGCCAGGGTCTTTCTGATAGCTGGTCATCTCAGAGAGTAGTGGTGAACAGGCTGCAAGGGCTATGTGGAGATATAATGAGCATTTCTCAAATTATTACAGTATAAATATATATATAGTGTGGGGTTTTATTATGACTTTCTGATGAGCTTTTTTAACTAAAGCATAGGAATAAAATATCTGCACGTTTGTAATTATTTTAAATTACAGATTCATGGCTTTGTTTTTTCTTGCTTGTTTTTGAGTTTTAAGATGAAAGCAAACAGTACAAGGTTATCCTGAAGAGAATCTAGGTGTGTGAAGCTCTTGTTAATTCTGCCTATAGGGAAAAATAGGCTGCTTCTCTTCAAACCTTTAAAATAATTTTTCATACCATAATCAGTGCAATAGAATGAACTGATTGATTGTTTGAGAAGGGCAAGAGGGGCTAATTTTCCACAGAGATGGCCAGTACAGTCTATGCTGAAAATTATACTCACAAGCCTTTTACAGCACTGCTGCCATTCCATGCAAATTCCTTTGCTAACTGTATATTAGAAATATTCAGTGATCTTTTTAACCTCTGTCTGTGTCCCCAGTAAGAGGGAAGTTGACTGAAAATGCAGAGACCAATGAGCACTTCTATGAAATTTAAACTGAGGACACCCCAAAGATGTATGTAATTTTGGACATTTGCTTACTTTTTTTTCCCCTTTAAATTAAGCCAAGAGCTTTTTAAAAAAAAAAGAGAGAAAATAAATTAGGAAAAAGCCTCCCGAAAGGGTTAATTTTTTCCCCTACAGCTTCTCTAAGCGGAACTGATATTCTTAGTCTGACTTAAGGATATGGAATAGAAAGGCTGCCAACATCTGCTGTGGTCAGAGACAGATAAAAGAGACTAATTCAGAGCTGGAAGAACCCATGTACAGCATTCTGTGTTGCATTACGCTTTTCATAAAAGCACGCCAAATAGTATTTGATAGTATGGAAGATAGATGCTCACCTAAACTTCTTCACTGTAGAGATCTAGGAGTTTCACATGTATATAGGTACCCTAATCACCACACAGAGACAGAGAGAGCGAGCACAACATGACACATTTAACTTCTAACTGGGGAATTGCAGGCTGAGAATATTTCAGAAACACTGACTATATAATCACACTGCTATATAATGGGAATGAATGAGAGAAAGAGAAGAGACAGGTGATTTGTGAGCTTACAGATATTTTGAGCAATTATTGATTAGCCTGCCAACCATGGAAAAAGTTAGCACAGAACAGATTAAGATGCTAATTAACTTTGGATGTGGATTAGCCCAAACTCTATGAAGGCACTCAGAGCAAGAGTATCCACATAGAGACCTGAAGAAAAGCTAATGTGATTTACATTCACACCCTAATTCAGTTATTAAATATACTTCACATAGACAAGCCTTCAAATTACTGCAATCAGCAACTATTTCCAAGGAAGCCAATTGCATTATGAGTATATAATAGGCACGCAGTCAAAACCTGGTCAAAATCTACAGACTGCAAAACTATTATGTCCGCCTGTATTTATTTTTGCCAGGACTGATCTCACTAGGAGAAGGGAACTTCAGTATCTGAAATGGATTTCAAATAACAGCTCTTTTACTACAGGAAGGGAACATTTTACAGGCAGGCAGCTTAATTACATTACAAGTGAGACTGAAGTGACACCAAATGTTCAGTGTCCAAATGCTCTTTTGGTGCATGCTCTGCTATTCTTATTCCAAGGAAGCACCCGGTGAAGTCAGCAGAAACTCTGCCCAAGGAAGGGCAGCCAGCCTGCCTCTTTTTGTCAAGAAGTATACCTCACCTTTTGTTCACATTAGTGGGTAAGGTTGCAGGCGTGGAGCTAAAACCCCCCAGCAATGGGACCATGGCATGCACGGCTGCCAGGGGTAGGGAAGAGAAGTCATCCCAGGGACTGGGGCCAGCTGCCCAGCTTCTGGGAAGGGCAGAGCTGGAGAAGTCCTGCCTTCATTTCTTCTCCCAGGAGGTGGCCCAGTCCTTACTCCAGTGGATGACTGAGCTTAGCAGTATTTCTCTCTACCTCTTACACCCTGACATGCCCCTAAAAGCACACCCCTTGGCTTTCTGCAGAGGTGCAGAAAGTTATTGGCGTATATAGTAACCAGTCAAAACCTCAACAGTTTAGAGAAATTCTCCTTTAGCTACCTTCACCCATTTTAAAATTCACCTTGCACTTGTTCTTTACAACCTGGAGAGCCTCACCAAACATTTCTCCTCACTTGATATAGAATTGGAAGGTACCTACAACAATCATCTAGTCCAACTGCCTGACCACGTAAGGGCTGACCAAGAGTTAAAGCACATTAAGGGCATTGTCCAAATGCCTCAAACGCTGACAGGCTTGGGGCATTGATCACTTCAGGAAACCTGTTCCAGTGTCTGACCATCCTCCCTGAAAAGAAATGCTTCCAAATGGCCAGTCTGAACCTCCCTGACACAGCTTTATCAGATTATGAAGCACTGGTTTGCACCCACATTGGCTCAATAATTAGGGATTCTTAACAGAAACAAGTTTCTTCTCATATACTTATAATTGTGCATGCCTTTCACAAAACAGGTGTAAACTTAGAAGCTGGCTTTGTGAACTCATCCCCCCATTACCAAACTTTTAATTAAGGCTGATGACTGTTTTTTTTACTCAATAACACACTTATGTATTAAATACACAATGAATTATTAAATCATTTATTGAGGTTTTACCACTTAGACACATATTTTGCAACATTAAAGGCCTCCAAATATGTTTTAAATTATTTATAAGTATTTACTTTGTCATACTGGTTGGGTTTTTTTTCAAATATAAATGTTTTGAATAACTGATCTTTACTTTTGATGAATGGAAATCAATTATTTAAAACGTATTTTGAGGTTTAAACAACTATACCATGCCTACCTCTTCTGTAATCTCAGGCTGCATGTATCAAAATCAAGATGCATGCTGCCACTTAAAGACGACTTGCTACAGCTAAATGAAGTATCTGATACAGCTCTTGGATCCCACTGTATGTCTCCCAGTTGTTAAATAATATGCCCAGGAAGTTAACAGCAGTCTTTGTGCAAAATATGATCCAGTAGGATTTTGCCATCCAAAACCTGCCAGCCTCTAGATCCGTATTTCTATGACTGCCATGGCAGCTCCTTGCAAAGAGACAGGGTTTGGGCAAGAAATAGGAAGCTTTAGTACACCACACAAGTTCTTCATGTTCCACAGTCCAAAATAGACTTATCTGGAGCCAATTTACTGAGCATAATTTATACCAGACCCTTGCTGGAATGACTTGCACTCTTGCGGCTCTTCAGATGTATATCCAATAGGGAGCTGTCACTCCGTATGAGTTTTAATACAGAGGTCCAAGTACAAAATCCAGTACCCAGAGACACCATGTGGCTTTGTAGCTCTCCTTGAGAGAAGCTGAGCCAACAGCTCAGCAGCTGGGCTACACACATCCATGGAGTCCTCCTACTTGTGGCAGGTATAATATGGGTTATTTTCTTCTTTTTAGGATTTGACAGTGTTCTTCAATAAATAAAATGTCAAATAGCTATAATAAGGTTTTCAGCCTAAGTTTGGTTTTTTAACTTGGCTATTATTTCAGAAGGACAGACCTAGTCCTTAGAGATACTGAGCATTGGCTACACTTACTGGAAGAAATGCATAAGGAATATACAATTTTCTTATGAATCTGTAAGGCCCTGGTAGTCTTTCACAGTGTTTATGAGCGTGAAATTCAAAAGGCACTATATAATAGTCTTCTATATATCTCATGCCCAGTCTATATATTAATATACAGAGAACCTGAACCACAGTTCAGGAAGCAATAGCAGTCACCAAGGAATATCTGCTGTATGTGAAGGAGCAGTGCTTTGGAAATCATACACTGAAGGTAGGTCTCCACTTTACCCTGCAATGCAGTGCAAATACCCAGCTTTCAGCAAACCAGTTCCCATAGCAGAAGCAGCCCAGGCTAGGCAGCATAAAGCTCAGCAGGTGACCTCTCTAGAAACACTGGAAGAGACCCAAGATAAGCAGAATTTAGTTAGTTCTGTTGCAGTTCTGGCATCCAGAAGTCCTCAACTAAAAAAAGTAAAGCAACATTCTTGTTACATTTTCTTCAGAAAGGTAGGCGCCGCTTTTGTGCAACCCACTGCCAAGCTTTCTGGATATTAATATACAGAAACTAGATTATATTCACCTGCAAGTATATCTTAGCCCATAACACTACTGTACTATCAAAAGGCAATTTTCGGCAATCTCGCACAACCACTGTGTCCTCACTATGCCTTATTTTTCAACAGGGAGATGAGGTACAGGGAAGATAAGCCAAGTATCTCACAGGCAGGCAGTAAGAGAGCCGAGTGGTGAGCACAAACTTGCCATGTCCCAGATCACCACCCCAGTTTCTAGAGCACCCTTTTAGCTTGAACAGAAGGAAGGAGCTCCCTCACACTGCATGGCCAGCAGTTCCTGAACGGCAAAGCTAAATAGGCAAGTGGCTTGTGCCAGCAATATGGCAGGTTCTTAGACGCTCATTTTAGTAGGCCCACTCCCCTCTGGGAAAGGACTAGAGATCTTTCCTGGATGTTTTTTTGCTCAAGTAGCTGAAATTGTTACAGCATCAGGTATAGTACCAGTATTTGAGCCTCTCATATCGCAAACCCTCAGCTACACACAGCAGTCTCACCAGCTTTGATATTTAGCGGCGATAAGAAAGTTGTTTTAGATCCTAACACCAGGCAAAACAGGATAATGACCCCAACACCGGGGAAATGTAGTTACTGACCACACAGGTGGTGTGGCCACCCAGCCCCACAAGCAAAGAAGGGCAACAGCAATGCCAGCATGGGGGACCCCGACCGTCACCTTACCAGGGCTGGAGTGGTGGCTCGAGCATAACCCGCAACTACAATGCAGGAAGCTGAGAAAGGGAAAGGTGAAGGACAGCATTTATGTAGGTGCTCATCTAATTAGGTACTGAGGAAAAGAAAGACACAAGCAAGCTCGCTGGCTCATCGCACACCTCTGCTGCTCGAGGTCACCAGCCATGACCTGCCAAAACTGCCTGCTACACAGCAGCAGCCATTCCATCTCTCCATCACGGTGCAAACCATTAGACTCGCACTCAAGCACTTATTTATGAGTAAGCAGCACAAGAGCAGGGTTACCACCCCCTTACTTCAACATCTCACTAGCCAAGAGACAGCACATGGTTGTCCATGCTAGGCATTGCTGCTGGTGGAGGGGGACACAGGCCACAGACAACGATGTGCCCAGCTTAAAGCACATGTTGAGATTCTATTCTGAACCCAGAGGGATTCAAACTTGTGTTTAAGATTGAAATCTGCCTAGTGCTTTAACTGAATCAGACAAAAAAAGACACCAAAAACACCCACCAGAGAAAGCCTGGAGCATACTAGTGAGAAAGGACAAGGCTGGATTCATTATTATTTTAACAGCAGCCCACTCTTTCAAATTAGTTGATACTTCTGAAGGCTGTTCAAGTGGTGGAACTGTTTCTAAGCTATTAAGTTGGTGTAAGTATTTACTCTGAATAATATTTTGTGATTCGGCTGCCAGATCTCTTTTATCTGTAGCAATTTCCAGTTAGTAGGTGTCATTTGCACATTGCTTTACATATATTTAAGATTTTATGGATTAGCCGTGTGTTTCCCAGCTTTGCAACAGCTTTCCAAGCCTCTTACAAGAGCTGATTCAGCAGTAGGATACCATAGGCTACAACATCATCATCAAATACATCTTGGGCAACAGACACATATTTTGGCTTTATCCCTCACACTGTACGAGAGGTAAGTTACTAGGAGTACCAGCTTTAGGAAAGTAGCAGGCATCGTTGCTCTCAGAAGACCACACATTGAAATACGAGTTAGTAATGGAGAACGTGCCTACGGCTTTCTGTGGACTGTCAACATCTTAAACAACTAAAATAAAGGAATGCCTCTTCATTCTTTAGCCCTCACATCCAGTGATTTTTAAAGCACTTTTTACACTCTGCCTCTAACACCACCTCTGCTTGGCACCAAGCAGTCGCTAAAGACAAGAACCCAGTCTCAAAAGGCTTACAGCTAAAAACAAAAGAAAAATTTATCTCAAAAAAAGCTCTTGGGAGATCAGTAAACCTTATGCTCCCATTTCATAGGTGGATAGGCCTCTCCACGCTACGTTTAGTAGACGCACAAGGCCTGCAAAGTAAAACAGCACAGGCTCTAGCAAGGCCCGGGATTAGCACAAGTCAGAAAACACAGAAAGCTTGCCTCAGTTCTTCAACCAAGCATTTCAGCAAAAAAATAACACTGCTAGTCATAACAGACTTACACCAGCTTTGGTATGTCTTCCCTCCTCCTCCTTCAAAGCCTCAACTTTCTCCGTGGGGCAATGAGGAGGGCAGCAATCGCACACAGCAGCCCTTACCCACAGCACAGCAGGGAAGAGAGGAGGCCCCAGCCCCTCAGCCCTTTATAGTTTGTTTTGCCACCTGGTGTGAGACACAGCTGGGATGAATCTTCCAGAATTGCTCCACCCAAAACGCTGGGCTGTGTAATTCATGCAGGCCTCATGGCTGTCAGAGCGGGACCAGGAGCCGATCCGTCTCCCAGTGCAGCAGCAATTCTGGCTACTACTAACCAGAGCAACAGCGAGTCCTGCAGAAGGCCCAGAATAAAAACGTAGCGAGCTCCTCGCAAAGTTCCTGCAGAAATCTTTCCAGTCTTCTGCAAAAAAAAAAAGCTAATCCCTCTCCTCCATTAGAAACACCTTCCCGATGATGTGCTGCTCATGGTCAAAATGGTACTGGTACTTTGTCGACGCAGACCTTTCACGAACAAAGAAAGGCCGCAAAAACAGTCGAGAGTTGTCAGATGATAGGGAAGCACCGACATTTCCTCATGGCAAGAGAAAAAGCTATCATCGTCAGCCTAAAAAGAAAAGGGTTGATTTTTGTTTATGATATTTGAATGTGAGAGAGCAAACTGGGCCACCCATTTAGAGCTGGATCCTGCTCCCTGACTGCACAGCTATTTTTAACTTCTGTGTTTTTATAACAAGTCTGGCTACGAACTTTGCTACAGCTTCTCATACAAAGAGAATTCAGACTTTCAGCAAGACTGCTGTATTTTAGATTAGATAGCAATTTTATTTGAAAAGTGACAAGGAAAAAAGTGGCTTCTCTTACTTGGCAGATCTGTGCCCTGTGTGTATTCAGTTATAATTTATTCATGCTGGTGATGAAATACATTCCCCTCGTTTTCAATTGCTCAGCCCCGCAGAGCTGGTGGAGCTCAGAGAGAGAAGAGCATCCACATCTCAGGGCTTTCCAGAGCACAGCTGTGTGAAACTTGGAGGGTTTGTGCTTCTCTTCCTTCTTTTTTTTTTTTTTTTTTTAATTTGGCTGGAATTTCCATAGGTAGCAAACACAGGTGGATCTCCCCTATAGCTGCCCAACTGAGCTACTCTATGTCCAGATTCTTGTACCATCCAGGACCCACAAGAAAAACTGTAAGAGGTGTGGTAAGTCCAGTCCCAACTCTTAGAAGCATTTCTGCCAAAAAGCACACAGAGAGGACAGAGAAGGAGCGGTCCTCCCTATCCAGGGATGTGTGGGGCAGCCTGGTTTTGAAGACAAGCAATGCTCCTGCAACATTTGTTGTGTGCATTTGTTTGCTGGCATGTACAAGTGGTATTCCTCAAAGTCAGCCGCCAGGTAAACAACACGGATGACACAGATGCAGCTGAAAAATGTATTCCTTCCCAGTGGCTCCCTCCAGAGTCTAGCTTTTAGCTTCCTGAACTTTAGGGGAAAGTTTTATTGGGGGGGTGGGGGAGTGTTGGTGATTTGTTGGTTTTTTTTTTTAATTTCTACATAATTTCAGCAGATTCCCTAAGATAGAAAACTTTAGAAATCAAGCAGCCAAATATATAAATAAAAGGAGAGAAAAAAGAAAAAAAAAATGATGTCACCCTCAAGCAGTTCCATCAAGGGATGACATTTTAAATCACATCATGTCTCACACCCATTTCTTAGTGCAAAATAAATCACTTGAACAGAGTGCAAGCCAATTTTTACTTTAAAAAATGTTGTGTCCTAAGGCTCTCTTCTTGAACTTCAAAAGCATACTTCATAATTACTCTACCTATCAAAGGAAACCCAATATTTCACCTCCAACCTCCCTCTGCTTGTGTTATAATTTTTAATTGTTAATAAATTATATTAATTTTAAACTGGTTATTCTCTCTTGAAATTACATCTTCCAAATGAGTATGCAAACTTATTTTAAATTAACATATTTACCTTAAAATTATATTTCAGCAATTTGTTTATGACTTTTCTTCCCTGTTAATTCTTGTATTAGGATTTCAATCTTTGGTTATCCCATTTAATTTTATTTGAATACTATTGTCTCAAGAGTCAAAACATATTTCATAGAGCTTGAGATTTCTGGAAAGCAAATACTTTTCTCGTTTTAGCACATTTGCATATTTTTGTTTGGAGGCATCATTATGCACTGCACTGGCTTCTGTCATCACAAGCTTAAGACACAGGAGGAAAATTTGGAGGTCTTACAATCTAAAATCTCCTCTTACAGGTGCATGCAGGCACTCTTAAAGAACATACCACATCAGTATTTCGGGCAGGGCGACATTATTTTCTTTAGTTCGCAGGTGTTTTACTTAACACTTAGTCCTTGGAAACACATTCAAGAAGACCTGACACGGCAGGCTTCAGGTACAGTATTTTATGTAAAGGCGAGGATTTTTCTGATGTAGGAAGCAAGGTTCCTGTAGGTATTCAGGTCTGACAACGAAAGCATCATTCTTCATAGAGTCCAGCAGTCAGCATTTAAGAGTTCTCAGTGATTTTTCAAGGCTGGTCACATGCTTAAATGGATGAATAACTGTTGCAAAATGGAAGAAAAATGTCAGTACACCAATGCCAGTATGACATAAATCAGTGCTCTTAAAAACTCCAGCATGCAGAAATTACCCTCATGGCAGGACCAACTGAAATAGGATGCAGAATCTTGTGCCTCAGAGCAACCTGAGCTGGGAGTTAGGCAGAGAGGTTCATGCCCAAGAGACACTCAGTTGGCTTCTGAGGCTCTCAGAGTGGATCAAGCCATACTGGAAAAAAACGCATCCAGTTGGTGAACTCAACTATGTGGCTGAACAAACAATTCCCCCGTTGAAAGAAAAATCTTGCCAGAGATGCCTTTGGGATTCCTGGGCAGCACGCAGGAGAGAAAAACAAAGCGGAGATTGTCCCTGGAGAGTACGTTGCGAATGTTACGTTAAGACCGGTGTCTACAGAACACTATTCAGTGCCAGGTGGGTACTCTTTAGTCTGCAGGGTGGTGGTTTTTTTAATGAAAAAAAGATGACTAGGATTGTTTCACCATGCCAGTAAATTACACACCCAGATATGAAATTATTTTTTTTCTAAAATATCAGTAGACAACTGCAAATTGCCCGTGTTAGAAGAACTCTGGCTATCAAAGGTGTGACGCAAATAGCCTGTATTTCAGAGATTGCTACTCCCCAGACCTGCCACATTTTGTCATCTTGCCCTCATTATCCTTTATGCATAACAGTCTTCCTGTAGCAAAGAAAGCTGGGTTTTGCTCTTCCTTCAGCCAAGCTCTCTGCTCACAATCAAATCCACAGAGTCAACAACTTTTTGTGAGTGCTGATGACACCCATCGCTGGTAGATCACAGGAGGACTAAATCACAGGAAGATGGAAGAAGTACAAGCACACCAAAGAATAGTTTCAGACCAAATTCACGGTCTTGCATAAATCTCAAGACATGCTCCCAAGTCCCAGCTCATCAAGATGAAAATGTAGCTCCTAATTCTTCCCATATGTTTCAAACAGAATGTTATGAATGAAAGATGGATCTTCTTCCCAGTTGTTCCCTTCCAGTGCAACCCACCCAGCTCCGGATTAACCCACTTTGTTCTAGTTCCGTCTCCTCTGTGTGGTCAGAAGCAAAGCAAGGAACCGTGCCAACAGAGACGCTGGACTTCTCCTCGCCAAAGGAGCAGGCGCGTGAGGTAGAAGGCAGCATGTGCTGGAAAACTCAGATGTCGAAACACGTGTTTTTCTCCAGCAAAATCAGAGAGGGAGGGGTCATGTGGAGCGAGGCAGCGCGGTTCCTCTCTTTTATGTTGCGAGAGCTTCCAAAAGAGAAGTGCCTTTCAAACAAAAGTGAGGCACGGGTAGCTTTCCAAATGTTCTCATTTATTTCTGATAGTTGTCTTCATTTAAGGAGTAACGTGTTTTCTCCTGGGTCTGGCGTAGCCACTGGCTGAAGCAACAGATGTACCTACCACACTGATGATCCTGAAGAAGGAAAACACATCTGTCTGCCGTAGCTTTTTTGGACTCTGAGGACCGAGTGTGTAAGCCTGTGGGAACTTCACAGACACTTGAAGTCCTCATTTTTTCATTGTTGATTTATTTATATACCTTTATGCAAGAGCTTTGGTGATACACAATAATGTATATAGAAAAGTTTTAGCATATAATTACATTTGTTCCCCATTTTAAGATACCAAGCACAAAAAAAGAAGAGGCTTTAGGTATCTGTGAAGTGGCATATCATTAGATACTTGTGTATTGAGGCAGGCATTGGACGTTTTATAGTGTACACAATTGGCACACCTGGGAAAATGCATACGCTGCCAGCTAAAATGCCTAATCTCTTCTTTAGCACATTTGTGGTTTAATTACAAAACCTAGTGAACAATTAAAATTCAGGTCAGCACACAGCAGCAATACCAGCCTTTGATGTGGGGTCAGTATTGGTCACAGTCCTGTACTCATTACATAGGTTAATCAACTTAGTGGAGTAAATATGACAGGACTGACCAAAAATCTATGTAATTACCATCGCTCTGAGAGCGCTGGCAAGCAGGGCTGGTTTATTTGTTAGGTACACGACCATTATTTCTTCTAAATAAAACGCAGATCCATTATTTCTTCTAAATAAAACGCAGATCCGGAGCTGTTAGCGTAAAGCAGATTTGTTTCTCCCACGAGCAGCCCCTCTCGTTGCTGCTGCCCATCCGCAGGCGCGTACGCAGGCGGCAGGGTGTGCACCCCCACGTACACACGTGCAAGCACAGCCCCCCCCCCCCGCAACAGTCTCGCCATTAGATTTGTACAAGTGAGTACTTCTGCTCCTGCAGCATCCCACCGACCACAGCTGATTACGTTCTGTGCTGACTTGCAAAGCCACTGCACAGACCTCATTGCAGTAATTTCATATGAAATAACGCAGACATTACTTTTCGTCTCAGAAAGAGGAAGGCACCTCTGTGACAGTGGCACTGAAGTGGGCTGGGAATATAGGGCAATATATGTTTGTGACTGCCCCAGCCATCTTCACCCCCTAGTCCAGCTCACGAAGACCTACTTTTTGTCAGTGCAAATTTTTGGGCACCATTCCAAACAGTAACTACTTAACAGAAATGGATCGCTACCGCCAGATCAAATATTGCTTTCTCCTGCCCAGACGTAGATTCTCTGTGATCCCGGAATAAAGGAAACCTATCACAAGCCTCAGACAGGTCATGCTCTGACCAGCTTTAGGGATGTAGCTAAGGCCAAAACGTAAAAACCCTCTGCACTGGAAAAGAGAGATTCCTGCTGGCTTTCGGGTAGGATGTACAGTGCTTGCTTCCTGCCCTGAACGCCAGGAGTTATCAGGCTGTTCAGCCTGGGATTTTCGCAATAGGCACCCAATTCCCCCTGAAAGGAGAGTGAAAGCTAGGAGGTTTGAGCTGGGATTTTTGCAACCATCACCGAACTCCCAGCGCAAGTCAGTGAGAGCTGAAGAGTTTTGATCCCTCACATGAAAGTTGATAGCAAATTAATATGAGTTTCAATGGGGGTAGGAGTAGGTCCAGGTGCCACACACTCCCGTAAGCTCTTTTGAAAATCACAGCCTTAAGTACTGATATTCTGATAGTCCAAATATGTGGGGTTAGCTAATTTTTTCTAATTCTTAAAACTCTATTAGTCATCATTTTCTTCTGCCTTTCAGTCCCTATAAGATAAAAGGAGTCTGGCTTTACAAGCAGCAAGATTTACCAGAATAGCCCTGGAGAAGTTTTAAACCATTCTACACGATATTTGCAAATTATTTCCTAGTTTTTCTTTCTGTAAAATGTGCGCCATACAGGGTGTAGGACTGTGGGCACTGTACCGGCTGAGCATTTGTCTGGGCGGACGGGTGTGCGTTTGTGATGGGTGTTATGTGAACCCTATCGATTACCTTTGTGGCACCCTCCCTAAGAGCAGTCAGCCAGCCACAGGTGACAATTAACCGAGGGAGGAGGCTGCGGAAACACGCCGGAGGGTACACACAGCCATAAAATACATGACAACAGAGTAGAGCATGGCATTGTAGAGGCATGCTGTGTTTTCGTTAGGGTGTGTCGAAATATTAAAACAGGACAATAAAGAAGAAAATGTTTTTGTAATAAACCATGGGTCGTCCCTTTGTAAAACAAAAGCTTAATTGCCGTAGAGACAAGGTCTGTGTCTTCTTGTGCTTATTAGCTGGTGTCTATCTCAACAGCCTCTTTATATACTGTTGGAATAACAATAAATAGCAGGAACATTTAAGTGCTGCTACAGTGTTATCGCTTACTACGAGCAATCGGCACTGATGAACAGATCTTTACTGCTCATTTTCTGTTTGAGTCCTACTCCCTACAACATCCTGCTCTCTCATTCTTCCCACCCACTGCATTTAAACGAACAAACCACGTTTTCTTTATGTCATCTCCATCCATCCCAAGAGCTTTGATCACCAAAGGGAACATGTCAGAACTGGCAGTGTTCTCATTCTGGGGGAAATGTTGATATTCCAAACTTATTTTTGCTGTGCATCTGAATGATAGCAAGTATTTTCAACAGTTTTAGTTTTCCAAGGAAAAAAAACACTCTGGTCAGGACAGGTTATTTAGCTTACCTTTAACATACCATTTGTAGTTTGACTTATTTTATTTTTAAAAATGACTTTTTAACTGCTTCTTAAAAAAATAAAAAACAAACCTTCAAGAAAAAGTTGCTTGGAAACAAAACATTGAAGCTGCTTGTTGTGGCAGTAATCAAAAAGGATGTATTAGTATCTTGCTTTTATGTTTTCAAATAAAATTCACTGAAATGGTCACAAACCCACTAGATGTTCACTTTTAAAAATAAAAATGGCATTTTTGGTGGACAAACAATCTGAATTATTTTTCATGGACTAGTTGAAGCTACCAGGGACAAGCACAATGTCATCTTGCTATTTCTCACCTCCCTATTACTGAGTTTTACTGCCAGCTATTCTGTGGACTTCAGCTGGGTCACCGTGGAAATGTGGGAACAGGAAGAGTGTTATGGCCCTCTTGAACTGAGTTAGTGGAGTGCCAATACTCCATTAGGGACTCTATAAATATGTATCTGTAGCAGATTGGGTAATGTCAGTCGCCCGAGCTGTCCCTATCGCCATTCACAGCAGCAGAGCTGGTCCCATGCCGATCATTTTCCTTTATCTCAGGAAACTTTGCTTGGCTTCCTTTTTTATTCCCAAGTCTGGAAAACACGAGCAGTCCAAGGGCAGTGCAGTGCAGAGCCAGCAGGAGGTGCTCCTATAGCAAGAAAATCTGTCCAACAAAATAAATCATAGATATGTGGCACCAAATTTCCCTGCCGCTATAATATAATAAACATTTGGCATACTCAAAAAAGGGGTTTTGGCATAGAAGGGAAACCGGTTTGAGCTCTCCTACTGCAGAAACCTAGACAGATGCAATATTTCTCTTGTTTTTAAGTTACTGTAATCAAGCATATTGCAAAAGAGGAAAAAAAATAAACGAAAATGTGTTATTAGGTCCTAGTAGACTTGCAATTTCTGAATTTCTTTTACAAATGCCCAGAGTATTCCGTCTTTATCCTCCCAAGTCACTGAGAATAACACATCAAAGAGCATGTTTGCATTTCTATAATAGATAACAGCATTGACACAAGCTTCAGGGTTCATACAAACTATAAACTGAATTACCAATCTCCTATCTCACATATTTATAAACTGTAAGTCGAGCCTGGAGAAAAAATTCCAACTCCAGGTGAAATAATTATTCCGGAGCTTTTAAAGAGTCCCTTCTGAGCTGCAATCTGAATTCCGGCGGATGTGAATTATCAGTTTGGTTCGTACCAGCTTCTGCTTGCATAGCAAGAGTCAAATGGCAACCTGGACTCTGCTGGTCACTGCGGCGGCAAGGTTAGCATTGTCATTTGAACAAGAGATTTAGTAAAAGTCGCCATCTCTCAGCCTTCCTTGGCTGAGGAAGGAAATGATTTGCTGCTGCCGTGCTCTTGCATTGCCTCCAAAGCCCATGGCCCCATGGAAGCCAGCTCTCCTGCAATGCTCCGAGACACCAGAGCCTCAACAGAGCAAGCCCTGACCGCCCAGAGCTTCTGCCTGCGAACCTGAAAGCATTATAAACTATGACACTTTTCTCCTCATACCTTAAGGAGGAAGAATACAATTCCCCTTATTTCTATAAACCAGAAAGCTCACACAGGAAGGGCCCATTTTTTGAGAAACCGAGCATCTACCAAGCTTCTTTGACATCAAAGCACCAATAAAGCCAGGGGACCCTGCCTAAGAGGCAAAGGTCAGTGCAACAGATAGAGAGCTTCCATGAGACCACAGGTAACCCAGTAGTAAGTATGCCCTGACAAGGGCCAAACTGGGAAATGTCAACAAAAGCTGCCTTTCTCCTATTGCCAGGTGCTGGGTTGAGCGTGACTCACCTAAACCACAGGGCTGAGCCCGTAGCTCTCCGATTAGGATGCACGTCAGTGAAACACAATGTCTAGAGACAGCGTGAGTCACTCACGCAGCAGCTCTCTATACAGCCACGTTGAGTTTGTGTGCACTGTATTGTCAGAAAGAAAAACAAAGTGAAAAGGAAAACATTGCTAAAAAAGGCTATGGTGCTGTCTCACGCAAATACGTTAAAAAAGAAACCAAAACCCTTAAACCAACACCACTTCTGGAACTCCGATCCTGGTCTGAGCATCAGCTCCTCACCATAACTCCCCAAAGCGTCTCTTCTCCTGCTGCTACGGTTTGGCATGCCCAAAAGGAAAAGAAACAATAGGTGTCAGAGGAAATAATGGCGTGGGATTTGAGGCAGGATGTTCTTTTACTGGGTAGTTTGACAAAGACCGACTGGAGTCTAAGGTGGATGCGTTTCGTTCTGGACCTCACACAAAAACAGTGGACCCAGGTTTTTTATGTGAACTTCTCAGTGGGACACAAGAGTATTTGGTTCTGGAATATATAACAGTGCAGAGGCATTTAAGATATGCAAAATTAGGGGACTTTAATTATTATGGCTCTCTTTTGAGAATTCTTAAGAAAGTCTTAAGAAAACTACCTTGTCAGAAATGGCTCTAATTTTTAATCTTAGACTTTATATTGTGGTTCCTCACCACAATACAGGCGGGAACAATCCTTTTCCTTCCACCATCCCCTATTGCATTATACAAACACTGGAAATCTATTAAATCCGATGTTATTAACTACCTTGCAGCTGAAATCATCAACTATTTTAATTTCAGCAATAGGACAAAAAGCTTTTCTCTGATGTGTTGCTAATTTACTGAGCATTTACTAATTTGAAAACCTATCCTGACAGACAGGACCAATTCCAAAGCAGACCAGGTATAACGCACCCGATGTTTTGCTGCTTGGTGACAAAACTAGCCTATAAAATGACTTTTTGGAGATTCTCTTAGCTTCGTCAGCATGATCGATTCTTGTTCGCTTACTACCACACCAGTAAGCGCAGAGCTGGCATTAGGATTTGGGGTCGGATCAGCGAAAGGATTCTGGTGACAATAGCAGTATTCACAAGCTCTGTCAACGCGGCATGGTTTATTTAATTCAGCAAACACTTAGCTTTGGCGGCACAGAAAGGCAAAGCAATGTAGACAGAAATATTAAGGTAGAAGTGCAGAGAAAAAAACTTTCTCCTGGCTAGACCATGTCTAGATTCAAAGGAAAATTAAGGGGGGGGGGGGGGGGGGGGGGCAAGGGAGTGGGATTTTTTTGTTGTTCCTGGGTTGTTCTTTTCTGAAACAGAGTCCTGTTCTTGTGCTGCAAGTGGCAGAAACATGAGGTGAGGATCATTAAGTGATGAAGGCTCTGTGGCTGACAGATTACAGGACAATTCAGCTCAGTCTCTTTAACTTTGCTCCTCTGCAAATTGAAATACTCTCTTATTTTTCTCGTTGGAGACATTATCTAAGAGGATCAATACCTGGGAGAAAGGCAAGTTCAGCTTTCTGAGAAGCAGGGATGCAGCACTGAAAAGATGTTCAAAAAGGCACTAAAAAGTACTTGACTGTTGAATAGGTTAGTATTTAAAAAATTGGACTGTGTAAGTGAAAGATGAAAAACCGTTCCAGTAGAATATGCAATAACACTTTAAAATGGAAGTTTACAAACAAGAGCCCCTTTGTTCAATGGCGCCATTTCGTTTGGGGTTTGGAGGGTTTTTTGTTCCTTTCTGGCTCCAAATTGGCTTAAAAGGAACGAAAAATAAATCTTGCTCCAAAATCTTGCTGAAAAAATATTTTTAGGTTAAAACACACAAGAAAGCACATGAACATGATGGGATGGTATGGTTGACTGATTCTCAGGTCAAATGATTTCTGAATTTGCTAGCAACAGAGAAATGGGGCAGATCCGCCTGTACATCAGGGAAATGGCCAACACCACTTCAAAACTGAGGTTGCTCAATAACACACAGGTGCAATTATTGAGCGTCCCTGATACCTCCACGTGGGATCTTACTTTTTTTCTCCAAATGGCTTGCAGCTTTTCTGCTTGCGCTACTCCATAATCATCACAGCTGGCAGAGGTGCTTGAGCCAGATGCTAAGAAGTTTGAAGGAAGAAGGGCACCAGCGTACAGCATTTGCTGTGAGGCTCCTTCAGCTTTATGGAGAGCTCTCCCCACCTTTCCCAGGACAGCATCAGCTAAGGTTCTTCACGCACTGCAAGAATATAAAACTAGGCTGCAGTCAGCAGGGATGCGCTCCTGAGAGCGGAGCTGGGCTCGCAGAGTTGAGTCAGCAGTTTTGTGTTCTTCTAATAGTTTCATTTGGTTCAAGCGTTTAAAGCCTTACAAACTTACAGAGCTGTCCTTATCATTTTTGTGTAAATGAAATAAATCAGTATTCCTGCAAAATTCTTGCCAATAATGTCTTCCCGTTACACCGGTGTGTCTGAATGGGCAGACCTACTCACCATTACTAAACAGATGGTAGACTCTTTACAGAAACCCTCCTGGGTTAAGTAAGTATGCTTAACGGTATAGCCCAGCCACTCAGAGCAACAGGTTGTTTTCATATACAGTAACTTGCGCAAAAGAAAACCTTTGATTGGGAAGGAAGAGGGTAGCCAACAAACTAGCCTGGCTAGGCGTACGTGCATTGCCCCACAGCTCCATGAACTAAACGCAGCCAGGGCAAGGAGGTAACAACAAATGAAATGGCCTGGTTCGGCAGCCTCCCGCCTTTCCAGAAAGAGGGCTAAAAACTTCCCCTCAGGAAAAATCCCTCACAGCTTTCCGGCTTGGCTGTCTAGTTGAAATAATGATATTTTCAGTCCTCAAAGCCAAAGTGCTACCGCACACTGTGTTGTGCTGTATGGCCAAAATGAGCGATGTTGCAGCCCACCGGGCTGCCAACACCCTCCACATGAGCTAATGGAGGAGCATAAGCAGCATTTACAAATTAATATAACGCCTATATTTAGTATTTGTGACTATCGCGGACCTGCAGCGTTACAATTGCCAAATACGCTTCACCTAAGCAAAGAAAGGGGGAGAGGGGAGAGCAAGGTTTCTCCTGCGGCAAGGCAGGGAGCGGTTCTGCTGGCCCAGCGAAAGGAGGGCTAGCCCGGACCCTTCTGGGTCCGCTTGCCTGGGCCACTGCCTTGGCCACAGAGATGTTCACGCCAAGCTGTTCAGCCTGGTTATATTTGCTATACGTATACAAACACATACACGCACACGCACATATGGGTGTATATTCAGATTCCGATTGGGATTGGAGTCCCATTGTGTTCCTCACAGTACAAATACAGAGGATAGCATGGGCCTGCTCCAAGAGGCAAGTCTCTGAAACCACGAGTAAGGATTAATTTTAAGTAACTGCTGCCAAGACTGCTGAAAGTATGTGCCTGAAAACTCTTTCATTGTCCCTTGTTCTGGAGGCCAAAAGATTAGGAATGAGCAACCAGCCTCCTTCAAACAACTTCTTACAGGACCCTAAACCCAGCAGCACCACGGCAGCTCTGGCAATCAGCTCCTTGACTTCTTCCGTGGAGAGTTCGTGTTTTCTCCCCTTTACCGAGGAACAATTGACATGAAATACTTCTAGGTCTTGGTCAATGCTGTTTTCTTTTTCTTTGTTGGCCTCATGTCCGAATCTCATAAAACTGAGACCGAGAGACAATAAGTTACCTTGGGGCAATTTTCAGACCATCCGTCTGTTGCACATAACTTCACAGGCAAAAGAGCCTGCGCTCCCAAAACATCCAGCACGGAGGGAAAGACTCCCCAGAGGGCAATTGCGAAAGCTATGTCACGTCTTGCAGTTGGACCTAGGGCTGCTGTAAGCCTCTAACAAGCTACGCTTTCAGAGCTGAACACCTAGCAAGCTCTTCCAGCCTTAGGATGGCCAAGGAGCCATTTTCAAGGATTTTTCCCCCCCCCGTCTTCCATCCGTCTTCTTCCGCACTGCTTGGTTTAGCCACCGGTTGCGCCTGAGCATTCCCACCTGCAGGAAAGCCGCTGCCTCCTTGCCTCTCCCCTGCCCAGCTGGCGGCATGGATCCCCCATTGCCTGCCCACCAGCCAGGCTCCTCTCTCCTGCACCTCTGCCAAGCACGCCGCTGTGCCGTGCGGTCTCTGTCCTCAACCAGCCTGGCCCATCTTCCCTCGAAACCGCTTCCAACAGTCCTATCGGGGCATGGGCATTTTCTTCCTGGGCCCGATGGGAGCTCACGCCTTTTTCTGGGATCCTCCAGCCACACAGCGATCTTGAAGGAAGCTGAGCATCTGGGTCAATCTCAAGCTGTGCTTTCTCCACATCACCCAAGTGACGGCCGACATTTAGGCTCCTGGCAGAACAAAAGGGGCAGAGGAGTTAAACGTTCACTGTTGCATGCTTACTAAATTACGTTATATTACATTAATCTCTCCATTATCATAGGGATGGATTTCAGAACCAGTGGGAAAACTGCCGCTCCTGCCGCTCTCTCCTCTGCCATAGAGCGAATGGCTGTTTGCGCTTTCGATGGGAGCGAGGAGCAAAGGATCCCTTGCTTGCGTGACAGACGATAGCCACGGCAGGCAGAGACCCTCAGCCTGGGACCGAGGGTGCCCAGCGGGGACTCTTGCATTTACGCAGAGCCCCGCTGAACTGACTTGCAGACGGCCCAAGCACGATCGTTACAGGCATTGCTCCTCACCCAGTAATATTTAATGCAGGGGCCTAAATTACGCAGCAGATGAGGAGAACTCCCTTTGAAAAGGCTTATGAGGTGCCACCTGTTTCCCAGGTCGGAGTCAGGACTTTTGAAGGCACATATGTTTTACAAGATCCAGATCAACTGAACAAAGTAACATTAATAGGACACACACCCCCCCCCAGCTTGGGCGTTGGGCACAAGGCAGCTGCCCTGGTGCCTGGCTTGAAATTAGCAGCAGCTCCCAGGGGATGTTCCAGGCTTCCCCAGCTGCGGGGAGAGCTCATAGGGAGGATGTGCAGCAATAACAAGGGGCACAAAAATGTGACTGAGGGGACAGGGCGCTTCCGAGAGGTGAGAAAGAGCCAAAGGATCATTCATTTCCCCAGATGAGGATAATCCAAATAAGTCCAAAGGTAGGAGCTTCCTCCAAGCAGAAGCTCCCCTGGGGCAGAGACCTGCTAATTTGGAGAGCATCCTGTGCACAACAGAGGCTGCACGGGCACCTCCATAAACTGTGGGGAAGAGCAGGTGGGGACACCTTCCTGCCCGAATCAGACCTTCGTTTGGACCCACAACATCAAATCCACCAGCACAGGTCGGGGCGCCGATGAAATAAAACCAGCTCATTGCAAGCCTGCACAAGGGCTTGCAACACCACAGTAGTTCCTAAAGCACCACCATTTTAATACCTACATACAAAACCTCCTGATGTGTTGGGTTTAGTGAACCACAAACTACCTTAAAAGTGCAACATAAAATCAGAGAATTCGCCGTTCATAGCTCCAAGTAGGGAACCGAGTAATTAATATATAGCTTAATCTACAGCTTCTGCTATCCTTATACAGCTCTAGTGCTTTGGCCTGCAGCCCCCTTGCTTTAATTGCTCTCGCTAAAGATAGCACTCTTCTAATGCAAAATAATCTGGTGAATCCTACGCCCATATCAGAGCTAAATGCAGGGTGCATAAGAGGAAAAGAAAGGAGCTCAACATAACAAGGTGTTTGCTTGCATCCAAGGGAAAACGGAAAGGTTTACTGGAAGTCAAAATAATATATCACAAATGAAATCAAATCCCATTAAAAACCAATTTTTCTAGGTATCTAATATTATTTTTGTTATGGTGAAAGTTTCGTGGATCATTTTTTGTTGACGTATAAAGTCGAGCCACAGCCTGTCTGCGTGCCAGTGATACCCTCTTTAAAGAAATACAAATACCATGCAACACTTTTGATCTTTCCTGTGTAAAGATATCTTTTTTATGAAACACTATTTAGATGCTTCATGGTCAGCAAACGTAAATAAAAGTTATAAAAGGTAGTCTTGGCTTCAAGAGAGGTCTGAAAGACTGAATTCCTCAAGGGACAGACAAATAAAACAAGAAAAGTGTTACTTCATTATCAACATAGTAGAGGCATACACACATCGGCTGGTATTAATCTTGGTTATAGCTTGTGGCCAGTGACTGACGGCATGCTGCAAATTCAAATTCTGAAGAAAAAAAGGTGATCCTCTTGATTGATATATTAAATCTCATTTTAAGTTAGATTGGGTTGCAGACATCTGACTTTTCCGTCACAGCATGCGTTTGGGTCAGTTTCTGCAGTTTTCGGTTTCCCACTCCGCGCTCCTCTGCTGCCTTACCTTCGTGTGCCTGGAAGGATTGCCTGCAACTGCAGGTTCAGGGACTTTTCAATCTGGAAGTGGTATCCGACCAGTCATGTTTCATAGCCAAAATGAATATGCCTAATCCTTTTCTGAATCCATTCATCGTTTCGGCCTCCATAACATTTTACGGCAAGGAGCTTCATAATTTAATTACACGTTGTGTAAAAAGGTACTGAAATCAGTAAAAGTTATTAAAGTCTTTTAGCCAAGAAGAGTATTATGAGCAGGAGTCCCTTGTTTTGTTGAAAAGCCTTGCTGGGTGGGCAAGGACAGTCAGTTCTGCTGCTGGAGGTTCACCCAGATACGCAAGTTTTGCAGCTACTCCCTCCTTCTGGCCAGCACAAAGCAGGAGAGGAGGTAAGGTAGAGACGGGAGAGAAAGCATGGCTTTCTGCAGAGATATGGGAGAGAAAGCATGGCTTTCTGCAGAGATATGCAAGCCAGAAGACGGCTGATCAATCACGGCGTAACGGCCTGACCTGGCAGACGAGCAACAACAGCCATGATCTGGACCCTGCCCGGCTTCGACCCTCCACAGGTCGCCTGGTCGGTCTCAGCCGGTCCCTCTTTCTCTCATTACCCTTCTCCAGCGGGGCAGAAACCATCCTCATCCTTGGGCAGGCCTTATTCCCGGGAGGGTTGAGCACCCACAGCTCTGGCTGGACTCAGCAGGAACCACAAGTGGTCTGAGAGACCCAGGCCAGCGCCGCACAGGGAATTCTGTGATGGTAAGAGCAACCATTCGCTTACTGTCGCTTCGAGTTTTCTCCTCTACCCCACGCTGTCCTTAATGTCGTCCCCCCCCCCCCCCCCTCTTTTGCAGCTCAGGGTCTCATCTGTAGGTCCCTGCTCCAGCGCAATTATGAGTCAAGGTCTGCAGGATTTGACCCAAACCTCCTCGCCTGTGGTGGTTCGCCCTCCTTTGGCAACCCAGCCACGCCTGCAAGACTTTTGCTCCCATCCCTTGACTTCCCTCAGCCTTAAAGAGCCTTTCTGAAATTCGGAATTGCAAGCCGAAACCGCCCGTTTTCCCAGGACGTGGACACAGTAGCCCACGAGACCCACGCAAAAGGAGAATGGAGCTAAAGGTGAAGCGGCCAGCTGCAAGTCGGACTGATCTCGCTCTTCGTCAAAAGGTGAGCCCTAACTGCTGTCCCCGCACGCCGTGCCTCTCTGCCTTCCAGTCACCGTGAAGACGCGTATTTTTGGGTCGTTACCAGGCCGGAAACCGTGAAGCTGTGATGCCGAGATGAGCTCCGAACAATACCTCAGACTCCTGCAAACTCCTAATTCTCATCTTCTGGCACTTCCCTAGCAAACACCACTGCCTTTGAGCGGCATTCAGCTGTTACTGTTTAATACCTCTCTCGGGCAAATTAACGGCACTTGCTTCCCTGGGAAGCGGGAGATGGTACTTTAAAATAAGACCCACCTCCGAATAACTTCCTCAGCAAGAAGGAAAATTCGCCACCTCGTTACTTGCTTCAAACGCTTCCCCCGAGGGAGTGCCGTGCGTTTCTCCGAGCGCAGCGAGATCCCTGGTACAGCCCGGCTGCTGTTCCCCCTCCCTGTCCAGCTGCGTATGGGCGACGGACTTGGTCAGACAGAGGTCAGAGAATTAAAAAAAAAGTAAAGAGGAGTCATGCACTGGCAGCACACATTCACTGCATTGCTGAACTGTCTTGCTAACCCGGGAGAAGCCTCCCACACTCCCATGCCGTTAGTGCACAGCTGCCGCTGGAAAGTTGCCCGCAGAGCCTCCCTCCCCTCCCACCTCTTTCAAAGGACCTTGTCTGGAGCTACCAGGCTTCTGCCAGCAATATTTGTCAGGGCACAGAGGACTACTGTCACTTAAAAACAAGCGAGGGATTACAAGATGCTTTGATTTTGTTGGGAGCACAGAAAGGGAACGGTCGCCGTTTCAAAAGCTAGGAGGAAACCCCGGTGCTCAGTCAGCTCTGCACGTTCTTACATATTTGGCAGAATATATCAATTGGTTTATGCTGAATTCCAAAACAGGCCTAGCTACAGCCATGCCAAGGGCTTTTGTAGAAGGATGACTTCTCCACAAAGCACCTCACATACTTCTAGGGCTACAGATACTAATTTTGCACTGTACGAGCAAGTACCAACAGAAATCAACATTTTCAGCGTAAGGCTTCCAACGACGCGTGCACAAAACCCCTAGCAAAAGCCCCTCGGTGCCTTTCCCTGGTGCGTCCAAGAAGTCGCAGCGTGAGACGCGCACCGGCGCTGCCGAGTGCAAAGCTGGAGGGGCAGAAGCGGGACTCCGCTGGAGGGGCCTTTGAAAACCTGCCCACGGACACTGCCCCCGGGTGCGGCATCCTGGCTCTCGGGGATGGAGCAAATCTCATCCGCCCTGGGCCACGTATAACATTTATTTATTCAGGAGCAGAACTTCCCCCTCTAAGAAAGTAGGAAATGTTGACGTAAACGGGCAAAACTGCTACTCTGCAATTAAAACACACTTCTTCAGCCAGAATCTCTCATAAACGTAATGTCCGACAAAAGTACTAAAGTTTGGATTTTCAAAGGCCCCCTCAGGGAGGTAGTACTCTACTCCCTTTGAACATCTCCTCGGTCCTTTCAAAAATCCCAGCCTAAAAATCCCTGCTGGGGGGCAGCACGTTGCTGTGCTCTGTCAGGTCTTACCTTTAATGCAACATTAACCTCACATTTTGCATTCTCCCATGCCTGGCTTTCTGGGTTTGGTCCTGACTCTGAGTCCTGCCTCCCCTTTTTTTCCATACACTGCGGATTATCTGATCTGATGAGTCATCAGAAATAATCCTGCAACGGCACTGCTCTATGTAAGGGTTAGTTTGCAAGCTACTTCTCGTCACCATTTATTTGAATAAACCATGCCACTTCCCCTGTATTTTATCTTGCACTTAAAGAACGAAGAAGAAAGCAGCCCCTGAACTGCTAACTATTTTAATCTCAAAATAAGATAACTTAATGTATTTGTGAGATCTGAGCCACCAATGCGTTCCTCTAAACAAAAGCTCTTATAGTACAAATGTGCTGGTGAGATTTGCCCACTCAAATCTCATAAAGCCCATGTTGTCGCAAGGGCTAAGAAAACCTAGCTCTTTAAATAGAGTAATTCTGGGCTAAGAACATTAATGGCATCCCAGAACTGGAAAGCTGGATGTGTAAATTAAAAAGCAAAAAGCACATATACACTCTTAATATCCTAATACCTATTACACGTGATCTCTTTCAAAGTAGCTTTAAATGAGAAGTGCAGTTACTCTTTGATATAGCTGCTAGAAACACAGCCAGGATGCCCTTTGTTATAATTTTAAAAAATGAGCCCGCATTTCATAAAGACTAATAATAACTGAGTTTTCAAATCCAGCACACATTATTCCCTTTTTGTTTTTCTCCTCCATTCAAAGCACAAATCTCCAGCGAATACGAAACTCTTCCCTTCACTCGGCAGCATCCTCTTGACTCTGCCCAACCACGAAAGGAAGAAAGTCAGAAAGAAGCCCTTTTAGCCACCATGAGGGAAACGAAGATGGGCGCGGTGAGAAATCCTCCCCACGCCACCCCTGCCTACGTCCCCCCGAGGACCGCCATCACTGCTTCATCACGCGGGACCCCACAGCCCCAGCAGTGTCTGGAGATCCACGGCAGGCGATGAGCAGCTGGATGTGGGTCATGGAGCTCTAGGCCACAGCGTCTGCAACCCAAACCTGGACCCAAATCCAAAGCCGCGCCAGCTGTCTGGACCTTGAGTTAGTAAAAGCACTGAAAAGGGTTTGCGCCGCTCAAGGGACCGTACAGAGGGACTGCCCGGCACAACACAAGAGTGAGGGCGCTTTGGGTTTTGCCCCCAAACCATCCGGATCTGTTATTTACAGCTTTTCCTGTGGCAGCGAGCCTCTTACACACAACGTTGCATTTAATCTCACGGGGCAAAAAAAAAAAAAAGAGGCTTAGAAATATTATCCTTGTTTTGGAGGCAAGGAACAAGTCCGTATTTCTAAATACATTCACGCATCCCGAGGCAGCCCGGGGCTGGCTCCCCGGCGGTGCCGCACAGCCGCGGCGCGTGAGGGAGACCGCAGCAATAACGCAGCAGAGCCCAGGGCTAATCATCGCAGCCCTGCTCGGGCCCTGCTCACCCCACATCCTGATGGAGGAGGATTTGTTTGCCTCAGAAGGAATTTGGGAATTCAGCCTATATATTCAACTTGCACATAAATCACGGATGTTATCTAAGTAGGGTGGCAAATGCAGGCCCAGGGAACGCGCATAATTCAGTCGCATCGCCTTGCAAAGGCACTGTAAAATCTTGATTTGAGAGATTTTGAAATCCGACATCCTTTTTTGTGCTTTGCAGGCCTGAGGGACCAGTGGAAGCCCAGAGGTGGGTGGTCGTCCCCACAGGCCCGGGGGCAGGCAGGGTGATGGGGCCCCCCCCGGGACTCCCCTCCCGCACCCCAACTCTGCCACCCATGCACAGCTCATTAAGAAAGTCACGCTGCTCCTCAGCAGCGGGGTGCACGCTTGTCCCGTCGGGGAGCCGCAGGGCACAGCGTGGGGTGCCACAAATGGCACCCCCCCCCAGCACAGCCACCCCTCGGGGGGGCCACCCTCGACATTTCCCTCCAGAGAGGGAAAAAACCCGCGGAGGTTTTGCCTAGAAAGCCTCCATCCAAACTGGCACTGGTCTCTCGGGCGGGGAGGTGGGGGTGGGGGGGGGGCCTTTTTGCCGCCGTTTGCCCGTTTGTCGGTCAATATAAAGAAGTTTTCTCCCCCCGCCCCGGGGCCGCGCAGCCCCGGCCTGGCCGGGCACAGGGACGCGCCGTCGGGCGGCACTTCCAGGCGGAGCCCGCTGGGCTCCACAGCCCGGTGGTTTTAAACAAAAGGGTTGGGGTTTTGTTTGGGTTTTTTTGGTTTTTTGTTTTGTTTTTTTTTTTTTTTCTTCTTCTTCTCAGAAAATAACTGCAACCCCCCTTTGCAAGAATATTTTTTTTTTTAATTTTTTTTTTTTTTCCCCCCCTTCCCGGAGAAAACCAGCTCCTTCCCGCCGGTCCCTCTCCCACCATGTGCGCAGCCCCCCCCCACCCCCCCTCCCCATTTTCCCCCCCCCCCCTGTGCCTCCGGGCTGGCACGCGTCCAGGCCGGAGGAGGAAGGTTTTGTTTTTTTTTTATGTTGTTTTTTGGTGGGTGGGTTTTTTTTCCCCCCCCCCCCTCCCCCTTTTCGTATTATTTTTATTTTATTTCCATTGCACATTTCGGCTCCAGCTCCCCAAAACTCTTTGATCTCCCCCCTCGCTGTCTCCTTACCCGGAAGAAAATCCTTCCCCGCTCAGCTGGGAGCTCGGCGCACACGTGGGCGCCCTGGCGCGCCTCCATGCTCCTGCCAAATTTAGTCACACAAAGGGCCCGGGGGGGGGGGGGGGGAACCCGGGGGGGGATGAAAGGGGCCGCCGGCGGGACATCAAAGCCGCCGCCGCCCCGCCCCGCTCCCGCCCTCCCCTATATGGGGGGGGGGGGGGGCGCCGGCGGCGCTTCGCACGCCACGGTGTCCGGTCCCCCCCCCTCGTTTATTGAGCCCCCCCCGGGGGTTGGAGGGCGGGGGGGGTCGTCCTTGGGATCCCGGTCCCCTGGGATCCCTGCGGGGGTCGTCCCGCTGTCCCGACCCGCCGTGGGGCTGACGGTGGGTTTCCTCTTCCCCGTTCGTGTCGCCCCCGGGGGGGGGGGCGGGCGAGAAGGGTTGGCCGTCGGGGGAGTGCTCGGAGTGCGGAGTCCTTCAATGCTGAAACTCAAAAAAAAAAAAAAAAGGGAAAGAAAGAAAGAAAAAAAACCACCTCTAAACCGCCAAAACCCGCTCAAACGACCAAAACCCGCTAAAATAAAAAAAAAAAGGTCCAAAATAATAATAATAATAATAATAAAAAATCCACGCGGAAATACAAAACCACGCTAAAATGAAGAGGGGAAAAAAAAAAAACAAACCAAAACCCACCCCACCCCTAAACCGCCCAAACAAACCCCGTTAAAGTACTAAACCGCGCAGCAGCCGGTGCGGAGCCCGGTGCCGGCCGGCAGCGGACACGGCGGTGGGGTCCCGCCGGGTCGCCCCCCCCCCCCCCCCCGCCAACCCGCCCCCCCCGGGGCCGTGCCCGCCGCCCCAGCCCCACGAACTGCGAGTAAAGCGACAGTTTTGTGTTGTCTCCAGTCAAATCTGGCGTTGGAGTTGAGGTTTCCTGAGTTTAGCCTCTTGTCATAAATCATGATGGTCTCCACCTTCCCCCCCCCACCACCACCCCCCCGACCAAAAAAAAAAACGGATCCGGTAAAAACTCCAGCCCACATGAAGGGGGAGACCCCGGGACGGCGGAGGGGAGGGGGGGGAGGCTGTTTATGAAACGGACTGGTGGTCGCGCTACCGGCTCCGGGACCCCCCCCCCCCCACGCCGCCACCGCCTCGTTGCTCCCGGGCCGGGCCGCCCCGTCGGGGTGGGGGGGAGCGGGCTGCAACGCTCGGGCGCTCGCCGCAGGGGTTTTGGGGGTGGTTTTTTTTGGTTTTATGGTTGTTTTGGGGTTTTTTTCCAAAAGGGACCGGCCCGGGGCACCTTTCCCCGGGGTCGGGTACCCGGTGCCCGCCGAGCGCCGGGAAAATGAGGAGGGACGGGGGGGACGGGGGACGGGGGGGCTACGGCGGCACCTCCGCGCACAAACCATCCCCCGAGTTGCCGTTTCTCCCAACAACCGCTTCCCGCTCGCCTCTCTCCAGCCGCCTTCGGGAAAGAAGGGGTTTTCCCCCTCCAGCCGGGAAGCGCCTCACAATTAAGCCCCTTCCCGGGGTTTACATTTTTAATTTCTTTCTTTCTCGATTATTTCTTTTCCGCGCTTCTTCGACTTGACATGTCCATCCCCCCCCCCCCCCCCCCCCCGGTTTCCCACTACCTGCCCCCTTTTTCTCGGCGTTTGGCGGGTCTCGTTTCCCAGCTGGATTTTAATTACTCGTTCGTGGGCAATGATGCGGAGGCACGAGGGGCGGCGTGGGCTCAGCCCCCCACCCCCACCCCCCCACCCCCCCCGCGTCCCAGCCAGCGCCGGCCGCTCCTTACACCGCGCCGGGACCAGCATCTGCTGAAAACGGATTGAGCATCCACATGTTCCCGTTTCCCCATTTCCCGACTCTTGAAGGTTTAGCAACCTCGCGGGGCATGTGCAAAGCACGAAGCGCGTTTTTCCGATGCCAAAATGATGGGAAGTGGTTTCCTGCAAAATGCGCGCCCGTCGCGTTCGCAAAATAAAAAAAAAAAAAAAAGTTGCGGACCTTGACGTTTTCCCAAAACGCAGCGCCTGCCTTTGTTTGAATGATTTTATTGAATTTTTTATTTTATTTTATTTTTATTTTTTTTAACGTGCTGGTACCCTGCGCCGGGGGCGATGCCGTGTCGCCCGGGAGCTGGCGGGGCAGCGCGGCTGCCGAAGGAACGGGACGGGGCGGAGGGGGGGAACCTCGGTGCCTGTTCTGGCTCCGTTTGCCGCTTTGAGGCCGGAGGGAGCTCACCCCGGCTGCTTTTCTCCCCGTCTCCCGGGGGGGCTGCTACACGTTCCTGCCGGGCACTTACTGGATTTAAGGGCGATGTGTTAATTCTGCCCTTCGTCGGGCAAATCCTCGCACGCTCCCCACCCCTGCTCCCTCTTACCCGAGCAGCGCCATGTGGCCGCAGCCACCCCCCCCACCCCCAAAAAAAAAAAAAAAAAAAAAAAAGGGGGGTGGGGGGGGGGTGGAGGGAGAGGAAGTCTCAACAAAGCAGCCCTAAAAAAGCAGGTCTGTCTGCTCGCCCGGGGATGCTGCGAGTGCCCGTGCCCTCCTCGGCGGGCTGCCGGCTGGGGAGGGAGAGGAGCGGCAGCGCCCCGGCGCAGCCCCCCCGGTGCGACACACGTACATGTAGAGACCCAGACAGACAGACAGACAGACACACACACACACACACAGAGACAGAGGCTGCTCGGCGCAGCCCCAGCAAAGTTTGCCCGGGGGCAGCCCCGCACCCGTTCCCCCCGGAGCCTCCGGCCCTCTCCCCGCCCCCGCCGCCCAGGTCCCGTCCCCCCGTCCCCCCGTCCCCCCCCCCCCGCCAGCCCCGGGCACGGTGTCAGTCACGGCGGCGGCTCCTTTCATCTCCCCGCCGCCCCCGCCCCGCCCCGACGGCGGAGGGAGGGAGGAGGGAAGGAGGGAGGGAGGGAGGGAGAGAGGGCGGGCGCGATGCTGAAGTTGCGCCGCCGCCGCCCCGCGCCCCACCGCCGCCCCCCGTGGGGCGCCGCGCCCGCCGGCTGCGGCAGGCGGCGGCCCCGGGCCGGGCGCTGAGCGCGGAGGCGGCCGTGGGGCGCGGAGGCGCGGCGGCGGCAACTTTTTTTCCCCTGCCCGCCGGCACGGAGGGAAGCGGGGAGGACGGGGTGTGTGTGTGTGTGTGGGGGGGCGCTTCCCCGCCCGCTCCCTCCATCCCTCCCTCTTCCCTCCTTCCCTCCCTCCCTCCCGGGGCTGTTTCTTCCTCGCCCCCCGCGGTGCCGCGCCGAGCCGAGCCCAGCCGTGCCCGGAGCCGCGGGCGAAGCGGCGGACAAAGGCCCCGTGGGTGCGCGCCGCGGGCAGCGCCCCCTCCCCCTGTTCCCCCCCCCACACACACACCACCACCACCCCCCCAGCCATTTTAACTCGGGCCCACCCGGGTTGACGGCAACTTCACTGGGAGGCGAAACTCGGGCGGGCTCCGCTCCCCTCCGCGTCCCCTCATCCCCAGGGTGAGCCCGGGCCCCGGGGGACACACACACACACACACACACACGGGGGACGGGGCTCCGGGAGGGGGGGCGGTCCCCCGACGCGGTCCCTGGGGGCGGGCGGGCCACGAGCGGGTGTATTTCGACTTACTCCGGCCGTGAGGCGCGGCGGGGCGAGTCTCCCCGCGGGGCCGGTGCCGTGCGGGAGCGGGGGTACCTCAGCCCCGAGGGGGCGGGCGGCCGGGGGGTCTCCAGCTGCCGAAAGCAACCCCGAGGACTTCACGGGATTTTTCCTTCTTCTCTCCTCCTTCTCCTCCTCTCTCCTCCTCCTCCCTCCTCCTCCTCCTCCTCCTCCTCCTCCTCCTCCCCCCGCTGCTCCTCCCGCTCCCGCTCCCCTTCCCGCGGCGGGCCGGCGGCCGCAGCAGACGCCGCGCTGCCGTGAGGATGCCGCAGCTGCCGGGGGCCGGGGGCGGTGGGGGGGACCCGGAGCTCTGCGCCACCGACGAGATGATCCCCTTCAAGGACGAGGGGGACCCCCAGAAAGAGAAGATCTTCGCCGAGATCAGCCACCCCGAGGAGGAGGGCGACCTGGCCGACATCAAATCCTCCCTCGTCAACGAGTCCGAGATCGCCCCCGGCGCCAACGGGCACGAGGTGCGCGGTCGCGGGGGGCTCCGCGGGGCAGCGCGGAGCGGCCGCGGGGGCGTGGGGTGCCGGCGGGCTCCGGGCGCTGCCGCCGGGAGGGAGGGAGCTTCGGCGGGGCACCGGTGAAACTCCTATTTTCCGAATTTCCACCCCCAAATAACCATCCCACCCCAACTCCCGTTCCGAGAGGGGCGGCGGGCTGAGCCGGGGGGGGGGGGGGGGGGCTCCGCGCCCCTCCGCGCCCCTCCGCGCCCGGCGATGGGATGGAGGGGGGGGGGGGTGTGGGGGCGGCCCCCTCGGCGCTTCGTCCCGGGACGAGAAAGTTCCCGCGAGTCCCCCGACGGTGCGGTGGTATTAGACCTCAAGCGGCCATGAAATTTCCTCGGTAAAATCAGCGGGGTCGGAGCATTAGCCGTAAACTCTTTAAGGGATTTGCATAAAACTGTTTGGAAAGAAATTCCCGACGCTAAAACAACTTCAGGGCGAGTGGGGAACCTGCTTTTTTTTGTTTTCTTCCTTTTTTTTCTTTTTTCTTTCTTTTTTTTTCCCCCCCTAAAAGTCTGGTAATGAGGGCAACCTCATTATTTTTGGTATCTTGTTAACAAGACTGTTTTGACTGCTGAAACGCCAAATATTTTCCAGAAATAAGCCCCTTTCGTTAAATGTAGGGTGCTTCTGCTAGAAGACCTTCGCAAAGCCCCATAGTTACTCGCCTTGTCATAAAACGATCGTTTACACAAACGTTTCTGGTACAGTTGCCTTCCAGGCGACTTAAGAGGGAAAAGAAAGATGCTTTTCTCGTGCCCTAACTTTTTTCTTTCCACAAGAAGCTGTAGCAGCTGTGATCGATAAATGAGCATCCGTACAATGACTTTTTTTTTCTTTTTCTTCTTCTTTTCTGATGGTGGATTCCCTGCGGTCAGGTTTCCAGGCAGACTCAAGCGCAGGATTCCTACCATGATAAAGGCAGAGAGCACCCCGAGGAAGGTGAGAAGCGCACGGTCCTGTCTTGCGATATTGTCCCCCTTAGTCCCCCCGTGAGCCTCTGCACGGTCTTCAAACTGGAGCTTGGTTTCTTTTGGGAACCATACATTTAGTACCTTTTGGGAACCATTCATATAGTACCTTTTGGGAACCATACATTTAGTACCTTCTGGGGAAGGGGGATGCCAGGGTGCTTTCAAAGCGCATTTAAAAAGGAGAGGAACGTGCAGCACGTTTATCTTGAGTGACCAAATGGTATTTCAGTTGTTTAGAAACTGATAAGTAGGCCAAATGGATCCTCGCTGAAGAAATAACTATTTTTAGGGTATCAGCTTAAACACATCTATCTCTTCAGTTATACTGGGCAGCCGAGTGTGTGTTCAGAAACACTGTGCTTTTTTCCCCGTAGCCAAAGCCTGTCGCTTAAATCTCCTCTTCCAAATCTAAGCATGAACAGAGCTCTTGCTTTTTTTAATGTACCAGCTGATTAATTTTGATTGAGGAGGACAGAGGAAATAACAGAGCTCGTTGAATATCACTTAGGAAGCTGGACACGCGTACAAAGAATGTGTGCTGTGAAGGATGGGAGATTACGTTTAAAGTGAAATGCTTATCATCACAAACTAAACCAGATCATAAATTCCATATAAAGACAGACACAGTTCAGTCCTGGCGCTCTTCAGGACTCTGTGGCGATCTTTCTCCAAATCGGTCATTAAACAGCCCAAAAGCAATAATGTCCATGCTCGTAGCATTTTGGCAGTGAGGGGGAGGAGGTCAGCTCTATATGGTTTTCTTTTCAGCCTTGCAACCTCTTAAAACCTCACCTTGGAGTAGTATCATTGTCAACGGTCATACAGGGGGGAGATCTGTTCCCCCCCCTTTGCAGGGCCTGGACCCAAATCATTTCTTTTCCTACAAAATAGCCTCCCTCACTTGGCTTCCCTCTTGACTGTAGTGCCATGTGTGTTCAACAGCCCGCCCGCCCCCCCCCCCCCCCCCGCCCCCAAATCGTTAGGGTCTCCTTCCAAGCCAGCCCTTGCCCTCTAATTGTTCCCGGTGAGTGTGGCCAGAATGAATTGTTCGCTGCACACAGTGGCTCAGTGAGAGAAGGAAATGATTATATCTAGTTATCACTGCCCTGTTCCTCCCTTTCCTAACAATGATGCTGGAAACCCATACTGGCGATACTTCTGAATCCACAAATCCTAGAGGGATGTATAAAATGGGGGGAAAACTGCTACTTGAGAAATGCGATGTTTCACCAGATGTGATGTTTCTGCCTTGATTTGAACAGGGACTAGCAAAATAAATTGGTTACTCTGAGGCTATTCCGTATTTTAAGGGTAAACTCACTGAGAGTACTTGCTCCTTTAAGAATTTACTCTTCTTAAAAAAATGTTTTTACAAATTGCTACGGACCACTTTCTGTCAGAGGTAATTTCCATAAGCAAGGAAACGTTTGCATGCAGAACATTTTTATGAATGCACAGTACCTGTTTAAGTGCTCTAACTTACAAGAAATGCGTATGTGGGGAATAATGTAATCATTGTTTCCTCTTCCATAGGAAAGCATCCAGACAGTGGCTTATACAGCAAGGGACCATCATACTCTGGTTATTCTGGGTATATCATGATGCCAAATATGAATAACGACCCGTACATGCCTAATGGATCTCTGTCGCCACCCATCCCCAGAACAGTGAGTTATCTCTTCCAAAGACCGGTTTTGGCGAGCTGGGTTTCCTCCTGTTCGGTCTGCAGTGCGTGTTCACACTGGGGGTTTTTTTGGGTAGCTTCAGTTACGGTGAAGGTTGTGCTTCTGCTGTTCAGAGCCTCCGTCCAGCGGAGTCTGAGAGCTCTTAGAGGTGTTGGTCGTGATCACGGTGGAAAAGCCGAGATTAACGTCTGCGGTGTCTGACGTCCTTTGAAGAGGGCTGGGGGCTTTGGGGGGGGGGGGGCGGGGGGGGAGCCCTGGTTTACGACTGTAGGATAATGTATGGCGGAATGATGTAAATGCCGTCTTTGTGGTCACTGGGACAGATGTGAATTTTCTGCCTTTAACTCTTCATTTGTTGAGGAAACCCGAGGGCTGGAAGCAGAACTGCTAAAGTTGCTTGTCAGTAAGATGAAAAGATTGGATTCTTTTTTTGCCTTCAGATATGGCATTGCTCTTTGCTGATTGATATTTATTTCTGCCATCAGTTGCTCTGCGTGAAGGCTTTACGTATCTGGCAGTATTGCTTTGAAACATGCTCTGTATCTTCAGCCACAAATTGTGAAATGGTCATTTAGGAATTAATGTCAACTGTGATGCAGTAGTTACAGCTTTCCTTTACGTTGTGACGGGCACTGATTCTTCCAGGTTGGTCCCTCTGTTTCCATTGGTGTAGATGAACGTTTGATGGATTTTAATGTACTTTTAATTTTGGATAGTCAGTTCCCATTTATTTTTGTAAACCTCTTGGTATATGTATAGAGCGATGGGGAGGCAGCGTTAAAAGGAGCTGTGGAAATTATATTAGTAGAGCCGGAGTGAAGCGGGAAATAAATTTGTTTGTAGGCATCCTGCTGAAAAAATGCCGCTGCCGTTGTGTGTGCTGTGATATGAGAAGTTGGATGCTGTTATTTCTCTGTGATAAAGCGGTTTTCCGTCTTACTGGCTCTTAGATTTTTACTTGGCGGTCTCTGTCAAACAACTGGCATTACTTTGCTCTCTGAGGTTCTTGATTTTTCTTCAGGGTTGTGGCTTTTACTTCAAAAACAAAAAAGAGGGGGCCTAATCCGTATTGGTAATTTGACAGTAGCAAAGCACGTTAAGTTAGTGGATGTTCGGATTCGGAATGACAGGGCAGTTGGGCACTGGGAAGCACACAGATCTGCCCTTTTTATGTGTCACCGTTTGCGTTTGAAAGATGCAAAAACTTGTGCAATGTATTGCCTTCTATAGCTCAGCAGGTTTTTTTGTGTATAAATCACAGTTCAGAGGCCTACAACCTCTGTTGTTGTAAATGCTGCTCTACAGAAAACTTCAGTTCGGATGTATCGTGGGGAAAAGGATGCAGCTTCTCGAGAGGGCACCGAGACTCAAACCTGCCCCTTTAAGGGCCAGGAAACTTCAGACCTTTTCTTCCCCCCTCTTTCCCACGTTACCTTCCCGAGAAAGTCCCTAGTGCTGGTTCAAGGCTTTGAACAACAAAATCCAGTTTAATTATTCACTGAGGATTTTCTCTGCCTATGCGTGCCGTGGGGCTGCCGCTCTTTACTGGTCTGGCACCGATGTCCCCAGAATATCGGGTTCTTGCGGAGGTTTGTCTGCCTCCTCAGGTACTTGAGGAACCGTCCTCCGTGGGCACGTCGGAGGGGAGGAAATGCATCTGCTTTCTAATTGTAAAGCTGCCTGCAGAACATCTGAGGGGCTAATTTAGTTCAGCGTTGCTCTTGCATGTTAGAGCAGCACCACTATTTCGGTAAAACAGTGCTGTTGCAGGGCTGCAATGTTGACATAAGCCTGGAGTTCTTTCAGTTTAACCACAAGGCTACACGCTTGAGTTATTAAATAATTTTTTTGTTTAATTGAACTATAATCTTTGTTAGTCTCCTAGCTGACAGCTGGGTTTTAATGCGTGCGAAATCAAAACGCTGCATCCAGGAGATGACACGCTCACTCGCTTCACGGCTAACACCACGGCTAACCACGGCTAACCGCAGCTCCAGCGCTGCGCCGCTGCTGCCAGTTCACCTTTGCGGGGTCCCAACCGCTGCGCCGCAGGTTTACTCTTCGCTCCCCTTTTTCGGGGAGTCGGGGGGGAAGGATGTGCCGGCGTTGGGGGGCGAGGAGCAGGCGAGATCAGCAAGCTCTGGAGGTGGAGGTCTCCCCTGGGGTGTCAGTCCCCAGCCATTTGTGCGCCCAGCAGCCCTGCGGTGCGTACCTGCGCCCTGTCATTTGCATGACAAAGCCGCTTCTTGTTGATGCATCTGTTGCCTGGAGGTGTTAGGCAGGATTAAAAAGCCGCCCCGGGGCGGCTGAATCTTTTTTTCCATCCTTGGAAGGACCCCACTGCCTGCAAACCGCCCAGGGGATGCACCCCTAGGGAAAGGGGGCCAGCGCCGGGACAGGGACCGTCTCTGATGGAGGTGGCCTCAGCTCTCTATGCCGGGGCAGAGAGAGGGAGCAAAGCTTTCTTGGAATGGGGAAAAAGTTACTTTCATCAGCATATGCAGGGGGAAAAAAAGCCTTTTTTTAAAAAAAAAAAAAAAAAAAAAAAAAGGCAAAAGCTTTACATTCTTGCTTTGTAAAATTCAAAATACAAATCTGTAGTCAGACACAACATGTCTAATAAGCCTTAAAAGAAGGAAGCTGAAGTGTAATTTCAGTGCAGCTTTTAGAGGGGACATGGTGTATAAGGAGGATTTCAAATCTTCCAAAAGCTGCTAGAGCGGTCTCATCTCCCCCGTTCTCCTCTTTTTCTAATTTTTAAAATTTTTTTATTTTACTGGCAACTGATTTGCCTTTTACAGGCTGTATTTGTAGGAGCAGGAGAGTATTAATTGCAAGTTCAGGTACAAGCCTCGTGCCGCCCTACGTATTCTTATCAGATAGCTGGGTAAGTGAAAAAGCAAAGCAGTTGGTTTGGGTGGCTGCAGGAGACGTGGCACGTGATGGTACTAAAACCGCAGTAACACCTGGTGAATGTGCATCCTGTGTGCTCGAGATATCTTCTGGTGGTTTCTCAGCGTCGTGGGGGTACTGAAGATGGGGAGATGGAGACAGCTGTTTGTTTTCTACCATGTGTGGGTTTTTTCTTGCTTTTTCGTTAACAAGACTAGTTTTGGGGTAGCAAACCTTTCTTGTCTGTGTGATGGGAACGTGGGGACAAAGGAGGCGGCTGAAGAAGAATCATTTCTCTGTGTTTTAAATTCATCCAGAAAATAATTTCGTCTTTGTTCCTTCCTCTTTCCCAATGAATTAAACTTTCTGTGGGAAGGTAGAGAGAATTTCTGCAACCTCCGTTTTGTCTGTTCTTATCTGTTCTTGGGGTCTGGGTTTATTTTTTTGTGGCTAAACTGTCTCTTTGTAGCAGCTGGAGGTGTTAAATAGGTCGGAGGATACAATCTATAAACACCTTACAGTGACTTGCAAAACACAGCATATCCATTTGAAAATGATGAAGAATTGTGCTGAGAGAGTTTGAACGCAAGGAACAACGTTTATACGCAGGACCTCCCTACCCTGCCCAAGTTCTGGATAGTCCTTGTGCGCTTCTGCGTGGCAAGGGGTATGGAGATAGCTCCTGTCTTGGAAGAGCTAACATCCCAGGAGAAATAGTGTGGATAATATGGACAGGAGGAAGGATGAAGGTAGAGAGAGCAAGAATGTGTGGCTACCGAGCCTCAGTAAGAGGGTTTTGTTTCCCTACCTGCATCTTGCTGTCCCTCTGAAAGCAGGCTGGTTCTCTTGCTTGTGGGGAATTTTTGGGACGCCAAGGGGAATGTATGGGAGCTGCAGAAGGACACGAACCTGATTTTTCATAACGTTGTCTTTTCCTGAGAGTTTGATCCTGCTGACTGTGCAGTGGCAGGCACTTGCGGGGAGCCGTGGTCAGCTGAAAGCTCCCTGGCCCGGTATGAAATGGGCTTTGTAGCACAGATGTTGGGGGCTCAGCTCCTGCTCCCGTATCGCCTATCAGAAACCTTTGCGCTAATTCCCAAGTTGGCATCGGAGCAGGATGCTCCAAGGGCCATAGGCAGCTGTGGTGCTGTCGCACGTCTCTTTCTTGCCCCTGCAACCCCAGACCCGTGCCTGGGGAAACGGGTTGCACGGGCAGCTGAGGGGCTCGACAAGCCGGGGCTGCTCGCCCAGCACTGAGGCTCTGCCGCTTCACCCTGTGCGGCACTTGTCTTCCCAATGAAGTCGAATTATGCTAATTAGCTCCTTAAATAACTTCGAAATCAGGTGCGGAGGAGCACAAATCTTCCCAACTCTGTGGAAGCAGAGAACTTGCCGGGGTTTATTCGGCTTTGCGCAGGGAGGAGTTTTAGCAGTATTTGCTGAGGGGCTTGGCGAGTCGAGCCAAATGCCAGCGCCAGGGGAGAAGAGGAATCTGCTCAGCGCTAATAGAGGGACCTCGCTGCTGCAAACGCGTCTTGTCAGCTGCTGGGACTCGAGCGTCGCAGCTGATCAGTCGAAGATACGAGGCAGGTCTCTGTGAAACACAGATCCAAGCCGTGAACGGTTCTGGGCCGAGTTTTGGTGGTGCTTTCTTTCCCCTCCCCCTTAATGAAATGAATTCTCCCTTTGGAAAAGGGGGAAGAAGAAGTTACTGCAGTGCCTCTTAGTTGTCTGAAGCTTGATCTGGATGCTCATGATAAGATGGCACGATCCAGGCAGAGTCTTATGTACATCTGTCCGTCATTAGCGTGTGGTCTTTGGGCACACGCTGGTGAAGAAAACAGTCCTTCTGCTTTTGCTGCCTTCTCCCTGTCAGGGTGATGCAACTAGCAAATCTGTCTAATTGTGAACGGGCAACGGGGAAAGAAAATGTTCTCCTGACGTCTCAGTCCAGAGGCAGCAATTGCGTGTGTGTGGCTTCAACGGAGGCATAATCAAAACCCCCACCCATTACAAATCATCAAAGCTGGAGCTTTTTTATATCAATATGTGTGTACGCTTATATCCTCAGTCTCCTTTTTTCTATATATCTAGGAGCTAATTCAATATAAACTGTAAACGGTGGGGCTGCTGCTTACATTGTAAGGCGGTTTAAAAGCAAAATGTCATTCCTGTTGTTTTGGTGCTGTGCCACCTCTTCTCCAACTTAATCCCAGCCCAGAAAAAAATAATAAGAATAGCTTGTTACGGGCTGCAAATGCCAGGGAGGATATGGCTCAAGAAGAAAGCCTGAAGCTCCACAGGTTCAGGCATCGAAAGAGGAAAAGACTTTTTCCAGGTAGTTGCAGCGCTGCATGGCTGCAGGCGTTGAAAAGCCTGGGTACCGCAGGCCTGGCTCCTCCCGAGTACTTAACTTCTGTTTATAGTTAGGGAAAACTCCTCCTGATACGGGAAGGAAATAACCCACACAAAAGCGTTTTACTGCTGCTGTAATATTTCTGAAGTCCTATTAGAGGCATGTGCTTTTTTGGCTAGCGGTAAAAACCTGTGTCTCTCAGAAGCAGGCAGACGTGCAGGAGTCTGCTTTAGTACAGACGCTGAACATTTTGCAGCCTGAGATCTGTGTCTCGTGTGGCCCGCTGTGGTCTCTTGCGTTGCTCTCGCGTGTGGCTGGTCCGAGGGGAATGCTGCCGCGAGCCGGGCAGCCTGCGGGTCTTCCACCTGGCGGAGGCAGGTTGTCCTCGGCGTGCGTCCTCCCCGCGGCTGCGGGGGAGCCACGTGCCGTGGTGCGCCGGTTGTGCCTCGATGACTGCCGTTTACACCAAACTGCCCCCGTCCTGGCTAGCTGGTGTTGGCCGTAAGGCGTGTTGGGCGTGAAGAGCGTTCTCATCTGGGTTTGGTCCCTTCTTGCAGGACGCTGGAGGGAAGGCGGCGCAGCTGCGTGGCGTGCTGCTCCTGCCCAGGCAGTTGGGGATTAGCGTCTCTGTCACTCCGGCCCTTCGAAAGCATTAGATTCACTTAAGAAAATTGCATTCGGAATAACTTAATCTAGCAACCCAATGGCTTCTATTTTGAGACTTGGATCTTGTGGATATGTTTATTTAGTTTGGGTTTCCCACTTCAAAGGAATCTGTCCTCTCAGCAAGAAAGTGATTGAGCACTTAAATAAAAATGTATTCATTGAATCTTTGGGATTGAGCTAAAAGTGCAGTCGGGAGTTAACGTGTGCACCAACTGTGCTAATCAGCCAGGGATTGCCTGTTCTCCTAAAGGGGAAGAAAAGTGGTCCAAAGTGCCTGAGGAGAAGTGGCATGCCTTCCCCCGGCTCCTGGCAGTGGTGTTGCTCGCTGATGCTTCAGGTTGAGATAAAGGACCTAGAATATCTTCGCCTGTGATCTTCAAAGATACTAAATCCCTCGTGTAGAAGAGCATTTTCATGGAGCCGAAAGGTCGACTTGACAGTTTGTTTATTTTCTTTAAGTGGCTGTGGGTATGGCTGAAGTTGAGGCACAAAATCAATAGGATGAGCTTAGTCAGCAAAAATTACGAGTGTAAAGTTACAAGGCTTTGATTGAATATTTATTAAATGGGCAGCTTAACTTAGAAGTAAGCATGCTGTTGTCACCAGCTGTAACACGTAAACCAGAGAATCACTTTGGTTAGGAGTTATTAGCCAAGCCAGAGAGTAGTTAATTCCCAAAGGTGTCTTGTCTACCCAAGCACTTTCAGTACTCTAGCCCTGTACTTCAAACGGCGCTGCGCAAGTCAGCGGGCAGGTCTGCTTCACCCAGGCCAGTGCACGGGGGAGAAGTCCCTTGGGGGAGCCTGTGACTTCACGCACACGTTTGCCACGAAGTACCTTCTGAAAATGCTGGTGCTTCGAACAAAGCTGATGGCAGCCCAGCTCCCTCCTTGGCTGACTTGAATGGAGCTCCGGATGGGGATGCAGGGGTTATCCAAAGAAAACCAGTCTGGAAATGGTCTGATTCGTCACGTACATCCAGAAAAATAGGGAAAGGGAACGTGGGGCTTTTGTTGGGCAGTTCTGTTGGCTCAGAGGTGGAGAGTGGTGAGCTCTGAAAAGCTGTCCCTATAGGACCTGTATTTCTGGGTTGGGGTCCTAGTGACACTGGCTGCTCAGAGCCAACGCTTTGTCTCAGTCACTGGTCACTTAGCTATGCCGTAAGGCTCTATTTCCTCAATTTTCTGCCTCTCTGTATTTCAGAACTGCCTCAGAGATTTATCTTTGTGACCGTCTGTTGTCTCTCCACAGTTCTGGCATATTTTCTTGCCTTGATCTTTCTTCATTCTCCCCAAATCTTGCATTGGCAAGCTTTGTCTAGCGTAAAAAAAAGTACAATATGGACGTGACGATTAAAGGTGTCAACGCTTGTCAAATGCAGACCGTGCTTGGGGAGAAGGCCTTTTCCCTGGCTATGCGCTAAAACGCAGATAAACCGTGTCCAGCCATGCAAATGTGTTTACTTTGTTAAAATGCCACCATCCAGCGATTTGTTTAGGGCCTGTAGTTTCTAAAGTTTGACTGCTGCTGTATCAGATGTAGGAAGCTGCAGTTACAAGTGGTAATTGTGGGTTTGGTTGCACTGTATCCCTCCCACCCCCAGTCCTGTACTGCTTTCACTGCAGTTTTGTATAACTCCCGTGTACCCCCACCGTGAGCAAGGTTCCCGCCAGCGACCCGCGTTCCGTCTCGCGCAGCCACGCCGCAAAACAGCGCTGCGGCGCATTTTTCCGAATTCAGTTTTACAAAGTGGCTTCCTTCTCACATCCGTGCCCTCTCCTCAATTTCGGGTTTTGTGGCAGCTTGTTTCATCGTGTGGTTCTCCGTGCAGCCTGGTTGGCAGCTTTTCTGTTTCTTAAACTCAAGAAGCACTTGTTAGAGAAAAGTTGAGGTGAAGCAGGAGAGTAGCCGGGCTTGACACCAATTCAGGGACCCCTCCGAATTGGGGGAGACTCTGATTTCTTCCCCCTCAACGTCTGCACGTGAGTTAGCCCCTGCGAAAGGTAAAAATGGCCCCTAGGTTCACGTACAGGTCCTCTTCCCTCAAATAAAAACGCAGGCGCAGGTTCAGCCTCTTGAGGAGCTTTTGGGAGCAGGGCGGGAGCGAGCAGGTGGGTGATGGTCAGGTGTAGGAGCCCGGGGCGGTGGGACAGGCTGCGGCGTGCCCGGGTCCCCTCCAGGCTGCTGGGGATGGAGACGGAAAGGAAAAGTGAGCTCACCGAGCTGGCGCTGGGAGAGCTTTTGAGGATATTGAGGAAACAAGCCATCCATCGAACATACGAAAATACATTTTGAAAAACGTAAGCAATTAAAATGATTTACCCGGGAGAACGCCCCTAAAGCTTTTTGTTTCCGACACTAGTATGCTGGGTTGTATTCGTGTCTGTTCTTTACTGCCCAGTTTCCTCCTGCGCACCACTGAAGTTCGGCTTAAAAAATAAGTTTGAACTGAGCCTGTTGGATTTGGAAAATTTGTTAAGCAAAACCTTCTCTCTCGCACATTATTTCATGTCTTAAATACTCCTGGTATAGGGAGAAAAGGAAGCTGTGCTGGATTTAAAGGAAAAAAGAAATAAAACTTTAAAAAGCTTAGCTCTTAAGCGCGTGGATTCTTCTGGTTCTGTTGAGACTTTTTTTCCCTCTCTCAGTTATTTTGAGGTTATTTTTAAGATAACAGTGCAGAGATCCCGTTTTAGATGTAAATCTTCAGAAGGAAAACTTGGAATAGGAGAACGGCCAAAAAATGCTAATTTATTAGGCAACTCCCCAGACAGTTGGAGAGCACTATTGCAAACACTTTTTTAAACTGGCAACTACTAAGCTTCTTATTGGAGTGACCTGTAAAAGATTACTTCATACTTTGTAGTAAGGAAATACTGAGAGACTCTAGGAGAGCTGGTCAAAATGCTGTTTTGCTTGAAACTTTTTTAATGCAAGGGCCCTCCCAAAACAACTTGTGTAGAAAGCTTTCCCTGTTTCTTTGAAACTTTAAATCCTTCCTTTTCTTTCTTTTTCTTTCCAGGGATATGCCTGTAAGTGAGAATATTGCAGGCTAATGGGGTAGAACAATAAATATTCAGTGGGGAAATGTGGTTTAATCAAAGGCTGTTCAGAAGCCCCTGTGTTTGGGGCACAGGCAGACTTTTTAGGAGAAGGAGATTTCAGAGGGGGTTTTGTGGAGCTTGTCTTCCAGCTCTGGCTCCAGGACTGCAAGTAAATACATTCAGTTAGTTAAACAGTTGTGCTCACCGCGCAAAAAATGCCCTCCTCCATTAAATGAATCTCTCTGGCCAACATCTAGTGGACAAAGCGTTTTTTCAGGTTCAGTCAGCAGAAGAGCCTGCGGGTGGGTCTTGCATTTCTCTTCTGGAGGTGGCATTTCGCAGCCCGGGAGCCCGTAGCTCACAAGTCGGCCGCGGGCTGATGTTGGCCTTTCGTGTGTTACCTGCGACCCCTCTCCGCTGCTGGGCTCGGTGGGTTCTCCCGGGGGGGAACGGCCGGTTAAGGCGGTGGCTGAGATTTCAGCCCAGGCGGTTAAGCCAGGACTGGGAGAGCTGCTTCTAGTAACGCAAGTGCCGCTGGTAGGTTTTAGCTGTTTTGGGGGGTGGAGCAAAAGTTTGTGCCTGTGCAATTAAGCATGAAATAGGTAAATTCTGTGTATAATTACCCAAGGTAGAGGCTAGCATGAGGACGTGACCCGTGGAAATCGCAGTGCGTCAGTGGCTGCCGGCAGATTCCCTGGCACCCACGCTGGCTTGGGCAGGGGGGGGGTCATGTCCTCCGCCTCCCCCCACCCTGCTCCCAAAAGCAGAGGCACAGTCTGGGAGGAGGCTCCTGCAAATGAGGAACCAAAAAAGCAACATTCGTTCAGAGATTTAGAGGAAGGTGACGGCAGAGGTGGGAACAAAATCCACGTTTCCTGAGTTTGCTTCGGGACCCCACCTGAAAGACAGCTCGCTTGTAAAGATATGTTTCTTGGGCTGGTGGTTTGGGGTTTTTTTTTACATGAAAACAAACCGAAAATCTGAGAAAGTAAAAAAAAAAAAATCTGAGGGAGGGAATAAGAGAATTAAAAGCAATGCAGATAAAAAGAAAGTTGGTGTCAGTGCAGGCTGTGGCTGTGTTTCATACCCAGCCGTTCAGTTAAGGACCAACCAATCCTACTGACATTTCTAAGTAAGAGCAAGGAGGGTCTTAAGAAAATTAGCTTAAAAACTTTCTCTCAAAAAGCAGACTTTGTTTTTTTCTCATTTCCCTCCCTGCCGTCTCAGCAGCACCCGCATCTTCCCACTGTGTTTTCTGTTTGCTCTCCTCCCGCAGGGGGAGCAGGCCGCTTGCCCTCAGCATCATTATTTGCAACCCCCACTTTTGTCTCCGTTCCTGTCTCAGAAATTCAGTGCAAACGCGCTTAGATAACCAGCACGGTGCCCTCCCTCTCCCAGGAGCTGCCATTGATTCGTGGCTCTGGCACACGATGCTCTGGGGACGGCCGACCAGGGCTTCTCAGCCAGCTCCCCTGGGCACCGGCATGGTGGGGATTTCGTCTTTCACCGTGGAGCTGGGACGCCCTTACTCAGCTGCTTCTCAAAGCAGCTTTTTTTGGGACAGCGTCTTGGCAGCAATAGCATCTGTCTTTCTCTTCCAGCGGTGCTGGGCACCCGCCGTGGCCTCAGCGGTGTCCATGCTCTGCACCTCAGCAGCCTCTGGTGGGAAGAGTGCTTTCCAAGGAGGTGCCGGCTGGTTTGAAGCTGGAGGCTTTAAACTTCTCCCTGGGCATCCTGAAATACCTGCAGCTTTAATGTGCGCCGAGGCTGTGCTCGCTGGAGGACAGCTCTCAGCGGACTATCTGTGTCCCTTGAGCGGTGGCATCGCCTCCCTGGGGTTACCCAGGTCATCGGCGTTGTCTTCTTTTTTCTTCGCAGCTCCGTAGCCTACACACGGCGGCCACAGCACATCCCCCAGCACGCACCGCAGCCAAACCTAAAACTCAAGTTTGTTGCAGTCATGCAGGTCGCCACTTTGCGGGGATCAGGATTTAAGGAACTGGTGAGGTTTGTTGTCAGGTCCCCTGCCTCTCCCTAACGTGGTCACCAAAAAGTCCTGCGTGAGGAGAAGTTGTGACTCTGCTTGGGCAGAGAGAGCTACCTGTGCGGGTTGTGTGGTGGGCTGCGCAGGATGAAAAGCTGGCTGACAGCCTTTGTGTGCCTCTTTTGGGCTAAATGGTGTCTCTTAAATTTCAGTGAATAGCTGCAAAAAAGTAGCAAGCTTTCAAGGGAAAGTATCAAGTAGCAAGTGAATCCTCTGCAAATGAACACAAAAGTCCCTGGAAGGGAAAATAAGCAGTAATTACAGTAAACCATACTTTTTCATCACAGTAATGGTTTGACGCTGAAAGGCAGGGTTGCAGTATTATATAAAAGTGATTTCTCTGCTGCTGTTTCTTCATAGTGGCGAGTGTTTTGGAGGCCTTTGCAGTGCTACGCGTGTTGCTTGCTCAGTTTCTGGAGGCTGGCATTCATTTCCAGATACTTGAGACTCCTTGTGGGATAGGCAGAAGTTGAATTAGCTGCCCTGCCAACATGGCAGCAGATACCTCAATTTACGGTGACTGCTCCAGCTCTCTGTATCTTGATGCTCTTTCCTCAGTGTTGCTTCATGAGCATCCCTCTGGTTATCAGAGTGGACACCAGAGCCACAAAGAATTAGTCCTGATTTAAGAAAGCAGGCCGAGCAGAGGAAGCAGTAAATTTGCTGGGGATGGCAGGAGAATAGCAGAGGGGGGGAAAAAAACCCAAACCCTTAGATTAACACAGAAAAGACTTCTGTCTTAATACTGCTAAAAAACTATAAGCTTTTACATCTTGGTAAAGAGCTTGCTACGTTTGGCTCTGGTTTCAGCCTCAGTGTGGTTGGCGTGTGTTAAGGAACAGTCAAAGTAAAAATGAGACACTTTCCCAGCCTTGAAATGACAGGGACATAAGCTCTGTGTCCACAGGGAGGGAGGGCAGATCCCTTTGCTGTTGTCTTTGAGTCGGGGTTTTAATGACTACAGGGAAAAAAAGGAGTGTTAGAACAGCAAAAGAAAAACGATACAGCTAAGAGGAAATTATTTTTATTGCTAATACATGGGTGCTCATAGTGTTTAATTCTTTACAGCTTATAATGTTTAATTCTTTACAGCTTATGCTTTATTTGCACATTCTTCCTTCCTCACCACTCTGCACGCTGTAGTGGCAGCTACCATATTTCAAAATTACTGCTCTTAAAAGCTCCTATTCAGTGGTTTTAGCATGAATAAAAATATTCGTCGAAGTAGCGGTAGTGCCCGGACTGGTCAGCGTATGGACACAGAGCGGTTCAGCTGCTGTGCCCTCCCAGGCTCTCGTTTTATACATCCTCCTTATCCCCCCTCCTCTCCACTGGTAAGTTTTTAAAGTTCCCTGGAAATATTTTTTCAGGGCAGTGTAGACATACGTTTAATCGAAGTTCAGGACAGTCTTTCTCTGTAGAGATTTACTTTTGTTTTCACTAGCAAAGCCAGATGAGGAGAGAGGAGGAGCGTGGGAGCATTTGGTGCCCCTGGAAACAATATTGTGGCAAGAGTAGTTTTAAGGCAGCCTAAGAGTTGTCTGTACGACTGGAGGAGAGGGAGTCTTAGAGGAAGCTTTGCGGCATTTTACACTTTTAGGTCATTATTTATCTTTTTAGATAACTAATGGGGATTTAGTGTTCGTTTGCCACGTGCCGCGTGTCTGGTTTAGGGTAAAAGTGAACCGCTGTCAGGTTGCTACAAGGAGCTGCAGAGGTGAGGCGACAGCCTGGGCATCTGCATTATTTTGCCTTGCATCAGGTGCTAAAAGTCACTAAACGTACCATGAGTCACAATATTTTTTCCCAATTTGACTCGCTTGCCCAATCGTATTTTTACTTCAGCCTTTAGGCTTGAAAAAGCATGTGCATAATCAGTTCATTTTGTGTGGTCTAGGCTATAAAAATGCCCCCTCTGTTCTTTCCATATGAAAAACGTGTTTTTAATTTTGGGGAACTTATATAATTTTCTGTGCTTTCTTTTGTATCTGAGATTAAAAACAAATGCTCCCTTCCCCTAACTTTGCATGTTCCAATTACGGAGTTGTGAAAATAAGTCATCCTTCAGCTTTTGTTACTTTAAAACAGCTATCGGTGATGTCAGAGTCAATACTAAAAGCATTAAGAATGCTGGCAGAATGTAATGCAGCTGCAATCCAACATGATGTTGGAAATGGGGTTGAGAGCATAAAGGCTTTCCATATTCCCAGGGCGCACAACTGCTCGCGGCCTTGGCTTTGATCTCTTCAAAGGCTGCTGCCTCCTCCTAGATGGAGAGACTTGGCTGCCACTCGCTCGCATTGAAAAAAGGCAGAGGTCTCTATTCAGGCAGAAATCAATCACTGTGCAGAAACAATTATGTGTAATTCAACCATCATGAAAACAGGGCGAGATTATGGGTTTGTTACCTGAGTGACTGCGTGGAGATGGGGAGCAGCGGACGCGGGAGTCCTGCTGACATGCCACATCTTGATGACAATTATAGACACATGAATGATGTGGCGGGCGGGGGCGGCGAGATGACAAATGCTGGTCACGCTGTCCAGCAGAGCAGAAAATGAGGTTACAATTGGGAGATAATGTTTGCATATGTAACCATATTTCAGCAAGCTGGGCAACTTCAGGGAATAGCGGAGACGGGCGATCGTAAACAAAGTCAGTGTGTGCCATGGCTATCAGCTTTCTACAATACAGAAATGTGTAAGTGCAGTGAGAAACCTGGGTGCCGCGTCCCGAAGAGCTGCTTGTTTAAAACAGCCTAGCAGCGTTTTTGGGGAGGGGAGGGAAGAATTGCCTGGGAAAAGGAGAAGTCTCCCAAGTTTGGTGCTCAGAAAGCAGAGGAAGCAAACGAAAATCCTTCTCCATCTCTCCGTGTCTCTGGACAGGGTGATGTTAACACGGCAAGGAGAGATTTTGCTGTTTACGAACGGCATTGACGAGCACGTCTCGCATCTCCTGCCTTCCCCTCCCAGCGGGGATTTAGGCTAGTCTCGTGGTAGCGCATCTCTGAGCGAAAGCGTTCTTAGATTTGCATGGTAACATTTTGGCTGGAAGTAGGCTGTTGGTAGTGTGACGTGATGCTCAAAATATCTTCTGATGTATAATGGCCTCCTTTAATTAGGAACCTTTTTTTTTTTTCCTTCCCCTGAGTGGTGAGCAATAGCTGACTGTCTTTAAAAAGAGAACTGGCATGTGTAGTATCTGCCATGAGAATATTTATTTAAAGTATTATTGCCTATAAAGTCTTAAAATAGTTTTCCTCCCAAAAAGGCGAAATAAAACACAGATGACTGATTATAAAATGGTATCCTTGCTCAGTTTGGTACACAGGATGAGCTTTACCTTTTATACTTCTCAGGCTTAGACATCAGAGGCGCAAGAAGCTGCTTTGAGTTACAGATCTTCAAACAATAAGTCAAAACAAAAAATCAATCCCTCCAGTCCCTGGGTGCAGTTAGCTAAAGATAAAAGAGAAAAATAAAGTTATGCTAAAGCAGATAGAGGAAAGGAACAGATATGCCAAGGAAACACAGAGGACAAGTGCAGAGTTGAAGTGGGCCTAGTATGAGCCAACATCAATGAATTTTTATCTTATCAAAAAGTTTTAGGGTTGCCAATTCTTTTCAAACTGGATCCACTCTGCTCCGGGGCTGCCTGAAGCGTTGTCTTCAATGAAAGTTGCTTCTCCCCACCCTCCGCATACCTCCCTCTCACTCCTAAATGTAATCATACACAGGGATTAGGCTGTACCTCACTCAAGGTACGAAACTTCTCTGAAGACTTCAACAGTAAATTAAGGACTCTTGATAATCCCTTGTTATTACAAATATGAACTGAGATTTATTTCTAAGTATTTGGTGAAAGATGCATAATCTCAAAAAAAAGTAAAACCATTTCCTTCTGGGGATATTTCCCCCCCTCCCTCTAGCCTCCCAATAAATTTAAATTGCAAAGGAATTTTAAAAATAGATTTAAAAAAAAGATTAACAGAATTTTTTTAACCCTTTCTGATAGCCGATTCTTGAAATTTTTAATGCCAGTTAACTGTCTTGATTGAATCAAGTATGTGGCTTAAGCCTTAACCCATAAAGAAGAGAGCATCACGCTCCAAAGTTGCGATACACAAGCTAAATCCCTTTGTGTGCCTCTTCAGGATTGCCATCTCGGGATGTAGTCAAAGCAGAAGAGCCTTCTTTGGGAAGAGGTCTGTTGGCTGGGAGCTACTTCTCTTTCTGTTGCATCTTTAAAGGTGTTTATAATAGGGGCCAGCACGCATGTTCAGGTCCCGTCAGGAGGAGCTCAAGGCATCTGTCGGCATCCCTAGCTCGGGATGGCTGGTGCTTGTACCTGCCCACAGGCATGAGAGAGGCAGATGGGAGTGGGTAATACTTCAGGTAATAGCTACTGCAACAGCAGCAAACACATTTATCCAACCGAAAGCGATTAGTAGACATGGATCATGTCTGGATACGCACTAGATATGCACTAATATTCAAAGGTTTTGGGAAAGTCTAGTTGATGCACAGCTTCAGCCCGGTAGCTGATGTTTTAAGGCCCTGTTTCCCATCTGCAGTGCGGCGTAATATCCATTTTATAGGTGGGATAACAGAGCAGAAGAGGAAGAATAAAGAATTCAGGATATGCAGATGCAAGTAAGCTGAGGCAAGAGTATTGATGTTAGTTCTTGCTCTTCATTGAGAATTTGAGGACACATTTTCAGACAGCTGCCTGGTAACCTGAGGCTGGTTCTTCTCACTTCAGGCTGCTGAACTGCTGCCTTTGATGCTTTGAGAAAAACATAAATCATGCTTTTCTATGTAAACAATTGGATGAGCTGCTACAGAGGTGTTTATGGGACTACGAACTGAACGGGAAAAGGGTTAGTAAGTATAGATGTTACTGGGAGATAAGGTGTGGAAGATGTGGCCCACGATGTGAAAAAATGATATCTCCAGTCAGCCATTTTGATAAGGTAGAAGTTACTGTAGGTAACTCTACTCAGAAGAAACATGCAGCCAGTTACTGCCTTAAAAAAAAAACATTAAAATCTGCAGCTTGGTAATTATTCCCATTCATTTCTGGGTAGATTGCATCTTAAAGATAATATTTTTTAAATTGCTTTAATAGTTCTCTCCTTAGGGTTGCCTTCTTTGAAGTGAAGAGCAACATGGCACGATACCTCTCATCAGGAGCTGCTGCACGAGGGGCTGAGCTGAAGCTGGAGGCTGCCTAGCTGCAGCTGGGTGTTGCAGAGCTGCTTTCGTCCTTTACCAGTTGTAGTGTCCTCCAGTCCCAGCTGTAGGTGAAGTCTCGTCAGCAGTAATTGTCAGTCTCTCAGAAGAAACATCCTATGTTTTGCGGTGGCAAAAGAGGCTCCGGGGCTTGGTATTCAAAATGCTGGGTATGGGAGACGCTGCTTAGTGACTGGCGTGGTCTTGCAAAAGTCAGTGGGAAGAAGACCGGTAGTCCTTGGGACGGCTGATGCAGAGCAAAGATTGCTGCAAAACGATAAATCCTGCCCAGAGAAGGGGGGCACGCGAGGCACGTAGTGCCTTGTGATCCTTTCCGTGTCCTTCCTGAAGGGTGCTAAGCACAAGCTTCGAAACGTGTTGGTTTGAATCAGGATGAACGAGGAGACTTACTGGGCTTAAACCACCCAATCTGAAAGGGACAGTGCCTCAACTGAACTTGGAGAGTATTTTGCTTTTTTTTGTGTTTGTCTGAAGTGTGTGTCGAATGGAAACAAAGGACGGGGCAGAGGTGAATGGGAGCCGCAGCGCTCTGCCTGGCCTCTCTGCCCCTCCTGCCCTGGGAAAGCGAGCCCGCACCTAGTCGCTTTGGGGAGCGTCAGCCATCTCCCTTTCCCGTTTCAAATACGTTGATTAAAGTACTGGAGATAAATGTGTTGACTGGGCCTGTTTCCTCTCAGCGTGGGACTTTTCTTTCTTTGTCTTTTTTTTTGATCTGGCCTAGCTGAGCATCCCAGCAATAGCAGCTAATTGATTTAGCCTGTGTCAACTCACCGCAGTACAGACACTCGGTTATTTCAGCTCTCCCAGTACGGCGTGCGGGGCATAAAACCAGTAGCCAAATGCTGCGTCAGGCTGGGACGGAGCAGGGGCTAAACGCAGAGCAAGGCCGAGCCGTGGAGGTGTGCGGTGGGGAGCCGGTGCACCCATCCCGCGGGAAGCCGGAGCTTGCGGGACGGCGGGGCGGGCGCGATTTCTCAAAGCTGGCCTACTTAGCCTCTAAAGTAAACGCCAATTTACGGTCTTCTTAGTAGGGAGGGAGCAGTCCAATAACGCCGGGGTAACTTTCTTGCCAGCAACGCTCCTCGTTCAGGGCAGCATTTAACTTTGTCTAATTGGGGCGCTCGGGTTTCAACAGCCGGCTTGCAAAAACGGCAGACAACCTGAAGGTGCCAAATGATCTCTTAGACGCCGGTGATGCATAGCCCGTGTCCCTCTGGGAGGGATGCCCCGGCTTGGGTCCTCCGGTGGGTGGCACAGGCTCCGGGGGCTGCTCGTCGGCGTGAGCAGGTACTTCTTGGGGACACACACACACGGGACGGAGCCCTCCCGTGTTGGGAGCGGGAGCACCGGCAGCCCGCGAGGAAAGGGTCCGAAACGAGGAGTCGGTTGTGTCGGCAGGAGCGAGGGGCGACCACCCTGACCTCCCAGCGGGCACGTTGCTGCCCTGAGGTCGCTCCGGCAGCAAGGAGCCCTCTGTGGGGACGCTGGCTCAAAGGTCTGCCCTGTTCAACTTCTGTCCCGCTGGAGCCGAGCCTTAAATAACAGGCAGATGTTTGCAGAGCGTGTATTATGGAAATCAGACCAGTCATAACTTGACTGCTCTAAAATAATGCGCGTCTCTTCAGAAGAGTGGTGGCTTAGTTTTTTTTGGCTGGAGGCAGAGACAAATTTGTGTGCGCAAGGCAGCGGCCTGTGTGGGGCGGCCGGGGGCCAAGCCGTGCCATTCCCACCCCTCGGGGCACTCGGGCCATCCCGGGGCAGCACCGACGGCGGGAGGATTTTGCTCCTTCCCACTTCTCCTGGCTCCCCTCCTCCTCCTCGGCCCCTGCCCAGAGAGAGAGGGGCGGGCGTCGTGGCAATTAGGAGGTTGCCGTCGCGGCAATTAGGAGTTTGCTGGTGCGGCCGGTTGTGCAGCTGCTGATTTGCATGTCTGCCTACGTCGGGCAACTTTCACATCTCTCCACTTTCCTCCCCGGGGCCGCCAGCGCACGGCTGTGTCCCACGAGCTCCTTCCCACGACTCCGATGCCCCGAATCGGTGGGTCCGGCTCGATGGGGCGGCTCAGCAGCACACGGCGGGTTGGAAACCTGCGGCTGCCTTGCAGGGTTTTGTTTTTCCTCATCTTGGCAGGTTGTCGTGGGGAGAGCCGCTTCGTCGTCAGCGCTTGCACAGGGGTGCCCGCGAGAGTAATTCAATGTTAAAAGTAAGCTTTAGTCTCGTTGCTGGAAACTTAGTTTATTTTTTTACATTTCCTGCCTTTCTAACCAACCTGACCCCCCCGGCCGTTTGCATTGCCCTCTCTTCCAGAGGAGGTGTCGCTGCGGCAGGAGGAAGGCTGTCTCCTGCTCTCCCGCGGCAGCCTCATCAGCTGGACCTGGAGAAGTATTGAATTAGCTTTATTATGTCGCTGATTTGAAGTCATTACTGGTGTAAGCCGATGCAGTTCCATTATTGTTGATGGGATTGGGGCTCTTCATGTCACAGGTGAATTGGACTCAATTAACCGAAGCCATGGTCTTAATTAGAAGCTCGGCTTTCAGTGCCTCCTCCTGGGTGCCGGAGGTGGGACACCCCCCCGCCTCGCCTCGCCACCCCACGGGGCTCTGCAAGTCAACGGGGGAAGGTGCCACTTCGTCCCGTGCAGCATCCGCAGGGACCGCGTGGCACCCTCTCCTCGTGCCGCGCATCCCCTTTGCTTTGCTCTAGGGGTGAGGAAACCCAGCACGAAATGTGGAAAGTGCCAGCCTGCCCCTTTGGGCTTGCTGGTGCAGAGCCCCGCGCCTGTGTCGCGTTGGTTCCAGATCTGCCCCCCTAGCCTAAGCGATCCAGCCAGTGGATGGGTGTTTCGCTCTTTGCTTGGGAGAGAGTCAAGGGTTTTGGCTTGACAAACTAAGCGGGAGACTTTGTGTTTTCACTAGCTGACAAATTTTTGGTGGCCTTTACTAAATACTACTTCCTACAGCCATGCCTGGCTCTCCTGAGCACCTGGATGAAGCCGCACGTCCATAAGTGCTTTATGAAGAACGCGATGCTCATTGTCGCACTTACGCAGGTAGAAAAACCCGGGCACAGAGAAGGAAGCATCCACTCGTGAGACAGGCCAGCAGCACAGGTCCCAAGGAGGTCCAGGCTCCTGCCTCCCGCTCGGCTGCTCTGGAGCAGGGACCGTTAGCCAGGGGGCTTGCAAATGGACTCCTGCAGCTTGCCTTCCCCTTTCCATAAGAAAACGCGGGTCTCCCACGGCATGCTCATGCTGGGTGCCGGCACGTGCCGCTGCAGCACGGCTGGCATGTGGGACCGTCCCGAGGGCATGCCCGGCTGCCTTGCCCCTGCTGCTGGGGGGGGACGACGAACACGACAGCCCTTCCGAAAGCGTGCACCCTCCCGCTAAATATAGCATCATTGCGGGGTCTATTTTTAGTCTGCATTTTAAGTGCGCTTTTCAGCAGGAGCCCTGCAGGATTTCGGCAGCAGACCCCGCAGCTGGGTTTCCCGGGGGTTTGTGTCCTTTCTCGGTGAGGAAGGATGTGCCGGGGACGGAGAGCTCACGTGGCGCTCGCTGGTGGCCCCATGCGCCACGCGCTCGCCCAGCCGGCTGCTGCAAAACAGGCGGCGTAGCAGCTGATTGCTGCCTTCTGCTAATTAAGAGCTCCTTCCTCTGCCTCGCTGCTGGGTCTTTTTGTCCTTTCTCTCCCCTCCGAAAGCTGGTAGGAGCGTAGCCGCTTGGAGACCTTTCCCCCCCCGCTGAGGTGTGGCTGTGGCTGGCCAGCGTGCTGCGGAATTAAGACGGACTAAGTCGTAAGTGTGGGTGAAGGTTGGTTTAACCTGCAACCTCAAGTAAATCCCTTTCAGACCACTTCCCCCATTCAAGTTAGGATTTGTTACCGTTGCTGTTGCACCCTGTCGTGCATCTAGCTGTGGACTGGCGCTCCCTCTAGACGGTGAGGAGGGGTTGAGAAGATGAAGACTTGGGCAGCAGGGGAAGGCTCAGCGTGCTATGGTTTAGGCTTGTTGCGTGGGACTGAACCGTTTTGAGCTGTTGCTGTAGATGCTCGCTCACCCGGCTGTACCGCAGGCAGCAGCTTTCCTTAAGGCCAAGCTCGAGTTTCCACCCGCCAGCAGCCTGGGGGAGACCATCCTTCCCTGCTCCACGGCTGTTTGGGAAGGGCTGCTCTTTCCAGTAGCCGTCAGGAAGGACTCTGCGGTTCCCCGATGAGTGTCTGGGTGCAAGATAATGATGGGAGACCCGTGCTTAGTGCCACTGACTTTGTGATCTGTAAAATATACTTGTAGCTGCACATGCTGGCAGTACCGTCCTGCGTGTGGCGCAGGCCCGGGGGAGGCAGGGGAGAGAAAGGTGCTGCTATTTTTGTTCCAGCGGTGGTTTGTGATGGTTGTTTCGTTGCCTAGATAGCTTACAGTGGGTGGCATTCACATCAGACGCTACCCCACACCCAAAAAACAGAAAACAAACAAAAGCTGAGATAAGCGATACTTTAAGGAAGATCAAAAACTCATCTGTGTGTTTCTTCTTCTTGGGGGAACCTACGGTCCTACTGACAGATCAAATGCAGGTTTATGTATGTACACACAGGGCTCTTGGCGGGCCCCGTGGTTGCCCTCTAAACGTAGCAAATGAGCAGTATTACTGAGAGGATATGACAGCTTTGGTATGAATCACCCCATCAACACACAAAGTATTCTCTGAAAAGGTTATTTTTGTCCCGACGTAGATGGTCAAACATTGCCTCATGGTGTTGCTGGGACGGTGCGGTATACGTGGGGGACAGTCAAACGGCTGCTTTTCAGGTGGTAATCCCACAAAACACACCTCTTGTCAATTTATCTCCCTAACAAACTCGCAGCGGCACGCGTCATTACTTTCTAAGCCTGCTTTATTCTCCGTTTCAGCTCGGCTTTACTGGAGCAGCCCTTGCTTGTGCTCAGCATACCACGTACCTATCTGTGTATTTCCAGCCCTGTTACCTCAGATGGGTTGAAACCTGATGGCTGAATGAAAAGCGTAACATTGCCGAGCTGTGTTTTCTTGCTGAAGGTTTACGTGCATCTTCATTTCACTTGCATAACTTGCATATGTAGGGGCTACTCTCTGCTGCTATCGCTATGCAAGAAGTCAGCCTCTAAACTTAGCTCTGATCCGAGCCACCTTCCCACAAAGATGCATAGCACTTCTTTTCACCGTCATTGCTGACAGGCGGGTTTTATTTAATTCGCATCAAAGATCCTCTTTCGGCGCTCTTCAGTGCCTGTGTTTGAGTTTTACCCTCTTCGTCCCTTGCAGGGTGGCCCTTCTGCCACAGCAGTGTGAGGGCCACCAGGCTGTGCCCGGTGTAGGCAGCGGGGCCGGTGGACGCCTGGCACGCGTGGCTGCGGGAGCTGCCACTGGTGTTTCGGAGGGCACGGAGCTGACTCTCCTCCGATCTAAGCAAAATCCTGTGCCAGCTGGGTAATGGGGAGAGATTAATGACTGCCTTGGAAGCCAGTTTTCCAGCATACTGGCCGGAGGGCAAGCATCATGATAGTTGCAGCAGCTGGTTTGGAGAGGAGGGAAATGAGGGGAAGATAAAATTGCACGCCCAGAATGCCAGGGTAGCCTGTGTCCATGCTTTGATGTCTTCTCCCTCCACACCCTCCTGCGGGTTAAAAATGAAACTAGACTGCATTTATAATGGGTGTGTGAATATCTGTATTTAGCTCCAGCGAGCAAGATCCTGGACTGGATCCTCATATGTGGAGAGATAAAGTTAGGTCAAATGAAGGAATGGGTATTTTCTATGCCCTCGTTTTGGGGACGGACACACTCACACGGATGGGGACACACACACATGGATGCACACACCCCCCCCACCCCCCGTCTTATCAGTTCAGGCATCCACAGCCTAACAGATTCTGACACACATGTGCATGCTGGTTATGAAAGGGGATAAAGGGAGCTTAAACTTCCTTTTATTCCTCCTTAATGGTCCTGAAGTGTGTAGGTCAGGTTGTGGGTTCCCCCTGGCTCCTGTCGCTACCACTTTGGGGTTAGGGCTGTGGGGAGATGGCCCTGTTCGGGGCTGCGGTGAGGACACGGGCATGGTGCAATAAGCAAATGTAGCTGCAGAGCAGCCTCCAAATCTCTAAAATCGGTTTGCGCATCCAGAGAAGCGGGTGCGAGCATCTTCCCCACAATGCCTGTCAGAGGGGGCAGGAGCCATCCACACACCCTTGGGAGGGCCAGGGTGAAAGACGGGATTCCTCCGAAGTGGCAGGCAGGATGCGCGCGTGAAGGCAGGTAGCTCGGAGGAATTCAGTTTCCCTCCTGTTACTGTGCAACGCTTCTGCATCCACTTCTGCACGGCGTGCTTTAATCAGCAGCCCTCCCCCCTTGGCCCCCGGGCCTCGAAATTCCACAAAACCCAATTAACAGAGATGAGAGAGCTCTAGCATGTATACATATGAAATTTCAGAAGGCTGAAAAAGAGACTCTTAATACCATAAAGCCTGCCCTAAAGTAAAATTTGCATCTGAAATCTACATAGTTAACCCCGTGAGGAAGACAGCATAGCTGAGCACAACTTCTTTTCCCCCCAGAGGGGTAACTTATCCAGGTCTGCTCGGTTTGGCATCAGCCTGCTTGCAGCTGAGGAGTGCTGCAAAGCGAGCCCTGCGCCTCGTGTACAACCGGGAGAGAGCACCAAGGAATTGTAGCTCTAACTTTAGAGACTGTACTGCAGTGGCCTGAATGAAACAAAACAAAAAAACAAACCCAGTCTGAGAAGATCATGCGAACTTGTCTAGGTTGGTGACCAAAAGCAGGCTGGGTGGACGTGGGACTTGTGTAGACTCATTAAAAGAAGTATTCAAGACTGATCGAGTTATCGCTTACATATTCAGCACATTCAACCCAGGGCTCCAGGTGTTTCATGCGTTACTAGCCTGGTACTACACTGGCTTGTTTAAATTGCCCGTCATGAACTGTCCTAAGAAAGATACTTTCCCTTTAAAATAATTACAAACAAACAAAAAACACGCACCAAATTCACTCCTTTCTGTACGGGTTCAGTGTTCAGAGGGGAACTGGGGATAAAGCTTTATTCCCCTTCTGTGCTTTTATCTATCTCTTTTGCTATCTTGTTTGTGTAAGATACAAAATTTCTCCTCCTATTATCCTACTTAGAGCTTAATCGCGCACTAATTGGAGACCTTACTTCTGTTGCTCTGCTCTTTTTTGAGTCTCTGTGTGTGCGTCTTCCGTAAGAGCGGTACACAAATACCCTCCTCAATTAAGAGAAATTAAATGAGCTAAAAGCTCTCACCTGAATGCTTTATGTGATTCCCCCAGTTGACAGCGATGGGTTTGGCTTTAAAGTGGCTGGTGTCTGAGGAGGTTGGTGGTAGGGACAGGGCAGTGTGCTGGGAACACAGGTAAGTATTTCCCTGCAAAAACACGAGGCCTCAAAGCTGCTTTTTTTATTACCTCCGGATTCTGCAAAGGACTGGTTATCTCACGCTGCGAGCCAGCATGATCAAAGCCCCAGGAAAGGTCAGGCATTCCTCCAGGAGTGACACTCGGCTGCCGGCAGCACTCCTCCAGCCCACAGCTCCCACAGCCCAGGCTGCAGCACTGCACTGAAATCCTTTATCTCGCTAACAAGTGAACCTACAGATTAGCCAGCCTGGCCTTAGCTTGATGTTGAGAGCATGTAACACCTGGCCTGGGTTCTCTGGAGAGGAAAGGTGGTGGGTTTTTTTGAAAAAAAAAAAAAATAAAAAAAATTGTGGGGGAGGCAGCATTTCCTTCCTCTGACTTAGTGCGAGAGAGCTCGATGCTGAGAAAAGCTGTGCTCCATCTCTGTGCTACACCGAAGGAGCTGCTTTCCTCATGTTCTCAGCTCCTAGATTTGTGCAATTGATACAAACGGTGAGTTCCAAAATATTGGGCATATGAGAAATTATCCGCAGTATCGTTCAGCGAGAGGGTATTGTTTTCTCACTGTTTTGATAGACTGGCATTTAATGAATCATTTTGAGCTGGTTATCCCCCATACGCAACTTGCGCATGGACAGGGAAGTTTGGGGAGGCCTGGAGGAAGGAAGAGATGCTTGAGATGAGCAAATCCCATCTCCGCTTCCGCACATTAGATGCTGTATTTTTGTATCTGTGCGAATTTGGTGGCGTGAGGGCCTGAACCCCTTGACTTGGGGTGGTGGGGGTTCACCCTGTGGCTCACGGTCCCATCGCTGGCTGTGGCTGGGAGCTGACTGTCCTGAGCCTGGTTGCTTGGTGTGGTGTTTCTGCTGGCTCTGTCTTCAGGCACAGGCACTGAAAGTACGTGAAAGGCAAGGGGGACTTCTTCTGCCTGCGTTTCACGGTGTGGTAGTGTTTTGGCTGTGAGCCAGCACCTGTGAGATGGTGGAAGCATGTTAACAGCCTGAAATTCGGGGTAATTTTTATTTTTAAATGAGGTTAAGGTATCCTTATCCTAGGCATAGGATAGGAGTAAGAGAGACCTAGACATGCTTTCTCTCCAGCAGCATGTGGTATTACACAGCAAGGGGCACTTACTGCCATGAAAGGGGAAAATTAATATTATTTTTTTTTAGAACAAAGCACTTGATTCCTTGTTTAAAGGTCTGAAATAGATGCCCCTGAACCTATCTCCCAGCTTGTTTTGTGAAAAAAGGGGCAGTAAAAATGTACCTCATCTGCAAATAAAGGTGGCAAACTGTGCAACTGGCTGTGGACATGTGGCCTCTTGAGCAAACTGAAAATACGGCTGTGTGTACCATCCGTGGGGCCAGCAGCAGGAGCGCCCGTCTCTGCCGCTCAACCTCCAGATGATCCTCAGATCCCAGAGCATCGAGCTAAAAAGCGTGCTCCCTCTGCGGGGAAGAGGGGAGGGTCTGGTCCTGACCTCCGAAATACCATGCTGGGAATGGGGAAGGAGTCTGCCGGTTCTGCTGGGAGCAGGGGAAAGAGAGAGAGCGGGAAGGAGCAGGGAATAAATAAATAAATTAATTAATAATGTTCTCCAGTCTGTGGTTGCAGACCTTGACCACGTTCCTGGCTGGTGGTGGCAGCTGGAGGGGTTGCTGGGTGGGAGCATTGCTGGCTGAATTTGCCCACGCCGGGCACTGCAGCGGTTTCGGAGTCCACCCCCCCATGGCAGCGTGCATGCAGTGGGCAGGTCTTGTGTAGATACCTCATGTGTCCACCCCAAAAAAAGAAGGGGGTTAGCATTGCATTTGGGCATCTCTGGCACTCTCGACCATCCGCCCTGTTGGCAGTGGAGCAGGGAGAGGAGCCGAATGCTTCCCCAAGCTCTCCTGGCATGAGCTAATTTTTTGCCTGATAAATTGTTTAGCAGTGTTTTGCAGAGTCTAACATGTCTGTATTTCTCCCAAGCGTGGCCTTTATTGCAATGAAAAGTACTGAGGAGGGATGCAGTTATGATAAGAAATTGTCCACCTCTTCCTCTGCCACGCTTCGGGAGGGGGGAGTTAATTGCACAGGGGAGCGCTAATTGCATGAAAAATCAAACTGTTGGTAATGATGGGGCAATGGTAAACTTCGGAAGTGCCTCTTTAATGAAATCGAGCATAACTCTCATATAATGTTTGTTGAATTTAGTAGGATTGAAATATAATTGCAGGGTGACCCGTTGCTACTAGCAGGGCTCTGTATGCAGCTGTAAGCCCATCTGGAAGGGTGATTTACTGGAGGCTTGGGCAATCTGGCAATTTAGGCTCTTTTTTACGATGTTTAGACTTCTACCCATGTTACAAAGCACAGCCCAGGGTTTTTATGAGGATGTAGGTGCCTGCTGCACAAAACTTAGGTTGTGGGCTCTGTGTGATTTTTTCGTTTTAAGAGTGATTTTTAAATTTTAAAGGGCAGCTCTTGAATTAAAAAAAAAAAAAAAATCAAGTCTAGCAGCAAGCAGAAGTCTCCTACGCAGGATTTAAAAGGCGTCACGTGTGTTGTGCATACCAACAACCTTTTTTTAAGCCCTGTGGCCAGCTGGGGGAAGGAGCTTAGTAGTAACAGACCAATACAGAGTGGGGTGGGAAAGGGGAGCAGGTATGGCCCACATTTCTCCATGTCTCCCCCATCTCACAGGCTCCCCAAGCTGCGGCCAACCCCAGCCACTGGAGAGCCTTCGGGTCAGTACTCGGGACGGCTGTGCACCTGCATAGGTAAGGCCTGAAAACTGAAGGAAATGCCCGTTTTGGGGGAGCCTGAGGGTGCTGTGCAGTAAAATGAGCCAAGCAGAGCCAGGGGGGTCCAGGCAGCTTCCTCGGGGTGAGCGCAGGGTGGTGGGACAGAAGCGAGGATGGGCAGTGATCAGGTCTAGAGCAAAGCCAGAGGAGATGCAATGCCAGCAACAGTGGGGAAGATGAGTTTTGGGTCCTGAGGACTCCCTGGGTCATGAGGGTGCGTTCTGGCAAGGATGGGCAACTCTGGGAGGTTGATCTAGCCCCAAAGCTGACATAGGAGCATCCCTCCAGGGCTCTTTTGTTGGCTCCTCTCTGCAGCTGGAGGCGAGGCTTGCCACGAGGTTGCTGTGTCTGCTTTTCGGGGAGGGGAGAAAAAAAAATTCTGTCCTAAGCTGCCCTGGGAGACAGCAGGCATGAAGGTGGGGTGCTCCATCTTTTCTGGATACCCTTTTTCCCTTCCTTTTTCCGCTTCTCCTGCAAACAGGCTGGCAGCTTGGATGGGCCCGTTATAATTACAGTACTCCCCTGACCTGAGTCATTTCCCACTGGCAGCCCATGGCTGGGAGGCGTTGGTCCCTTTTTTGTATCTTCTGAGATGCCGTTTGGCAAAGAGGACTAAAAATACTGGGCATTCAGATTATGCGTCGGTAGCTCAGCATCCAGCAGTGTTTTGTGGTAGGTTTATTGGTCCTGTTTACACCAAGAGCCCAAATGAAACAGTCGGCATTGATGGTTTGGGCCAAAAAAAAAGTGTTTGTAGCCCAGCTCCATTGAGCCCATGCCTTATTCAAGTCATTCTTTGTTCATCCTTAGCTGTGTGCTGTGTTTTTTATATTTTTAGCTACACGTAAATGTTATTTTAGGGCATGTCTTTGTGTCTCCTTGATATGACGAGCCCTCGTGGGACTGATCTATAAAATTAAGTTAGTAGCTTTTCAGCACTTTTGTTTGTACTGAAATCATCATGCACAATGTTGTAGAGAAATAATTCCTGTTGTGACCTTCTACTGGTGGTTCAAATAACCTGTCTAAGAGACATCCTGTTTCTGGAGGGCCCTATTGCTTTAATTCCTGTTAAAATTGGTTTTGCCTTCTGCGGAACAGTGCTGCAGAAATTAAGTACTTGCAAATGCGTTTTACCTCCAGATAAACGTTGCAGTTTGCATTTTCAATCCTAGTGAAGCTTTAGCAGACTGCTACTTTTGGCCTAATCATTTGTACGTTTTTAGGGGTTTGGGGTTTTTTTTAGTTTAAAAATGAATATTTTATTTTAAGCCTTTGGACCATCTTGCCCACATCCAATGATGGATGTCTAATGAGATGACTTTTTACCTCCACTAAATGGTTATATTGTTTGCACTGATGTATGCTAAGACTTGATGCATTAAATCTTTGGTCATTAGCAGATGCCATTAGCAGAAAAGTCCAAATCACTTAGAGCTGGGACTTAAGACTTTTCATTAAAACCTGAATTTGCATGTTATTGGATAAATCTGTTAATACGGTTTAGCTGGACTCAGGGAAGTTACTTGAAAACTTTTTCCAGTGCGTACGCAGGGTCAGTGGCGCCTGGGAGCCTAGAATTTGGAGAAAGTGGCCCCTCTGGTGCTTCCTTCATACCCCGTCATGCGCTGAGCCACCTCTGCATCGATCCCACCCTCCCCTGCCTGCCCCCACCACCCTTAATGCTGCGCGCGCAGCCCCGGCTGTTGGCATTGGGCTTCAAGCTGGGCACGGGTCTGCTCCATTGCTGCTGGGAAATCCCCCTGAAGCGGTTAAAATCCCAGTGGTGGGGTCTCATTGCCTCCCAGCAAAGCATGGGCAACTCTTCCTGCCACTTTGGGGCTGGGGGGGGGGGGTCGGCCTTGGCGGTGGTTTCCCTGCGAGAGCCTTCTGGCAGCAATGGGATGGTGAAGAATGGGGCTTGCCAGGAGCAAGGGCCAGCAGAGGAGTCATCGATGTTGTCAAATTCATCACTCCTCCATCTTCACATCCATTTCTATTCACCCCCATCCTATTTTTTAGAAGGCAGACAAGGCAGGAGCATTTCCAAAAACGTTAGTTACGTTGGGTAGCGTGGCCAGCATGGTTTGATCTCCGTTTTGCTAGAAGTAAGCAGTTGCTGCATGGTCAAACTTTAAGTTGCAAATTTAGGCATGGTGAGCAGAGATTTTTGGACACGTGAAGCTATGTCAGGTGCTTGCACAGGCATCTGAGCCCTTGTTCTTACCTTCTATGAGACAGAGCTAAGATGTCTTCCTGATGCATGTCATGCTCTCGCATTTTCTTAAGAACATTTCTATTCAGCGCTTCTTAAAAATCACTGCTCAAAGAGAAGTTGACCCATTTCTCAGTCTTCTGGACCTCCGATGGTCTTTGTTATGGCACGTGGTGTTGAGTAGGCTGTAGCATAGGCTTAATGAAAATACATTTAAGAGAGGTCTTATTTCAAGCACTTTTGATCCAACGTGTGTGCAATGCAGAAAGGCATCTTCCTGTCACCAGGGTGCAGGACGGGTATTTTTCTCGGTTCCCCCCAGGAGCCTGGGTCTGTATCCTGTGGGATGTGAGGAGGCCGATGAGGAAAAGTTGTCCCATCCTGTGACGCACATTGTCTGCCAGAACAGGAACGCCGGGCTTCAGAGGCTGCCGTCGGACTGCCCGCTTTCACACAAAACTTGTGTGCTTTTGTAGTAGATGACGTTTCACTTGCCTGAGCGGTTTTCAAGCCTGATTTAAGTGAGTGCTCGAGGGTGCTGAGGAGTCCCCAGCTTGAATATTGGACTGAAGCACATCGCTTTGCCAAGGAGAGGCATATTAGCTCGTGGGTCCGAGTAGCCCGGAAAAGATGCCAAAGTTGTTGTGGGCAAGGATCCTGATAACCTTGAGGCAAGTAAAACAAGCTTGTGTCTTTGTCTTAACTCAGCAGACGGCTCTGGTGACAGAAACCAGAGCAGCTTTGTCCCCAGTGAAGAGATGAAGACAGCACAAGAGGTGACACCAGGATGGGGTCCAGCATCTTTCCCCCCACCCAAAACCCATGGGGCTCCATGGCACGTAACACCCCTGCTGATCCTGCCCTGGCAAGCCGCCGGGCTGTGGACGCCGGTTCCTCTGCTGGTTTAGGACAACGGTCCTTATCGTCAAAGCAATTAATAAGCCAGACCTGTGCGACTCAGAGGCTCAAGCCTGGACTTGTTAAAACATTACTGTGCCTGTGTTCCTCTTGGCCAGTAAAGAACAGAAAGGGCTGTGGGCAGGTCAAGGAAATGACAGGGAGGAAAATGCCTTTTCAGCTGATGGGACCGGCTTGTGTGTGACAAGGATGCAGTAGGGAGAAGCAGGGATGCTGTGCAGGGTAAAGGCTGGGGAGCTGCGGCCCATGGGGCGTGTCACCATCCTGAGTATTTCCAGTGCCAGTCGTCCCATTTACCAGGTTTTGGGAGAGCTTAGCGACTCCTGGGGATGAGTGTGTGATTTGATGCTGCAGGTTGCCGCTTGTTAGGTGCGGGCTTCTTGGTGCATGTCAGGGAAAAGATGAACTGTTCAGGATGGGCAATGTTAAAAGGATCATCATGCAGGAACCAGAGCTTAAAACAAGCATCGGCTGGCAAATTGGAGAGCGTTTACCAGCAATTAATTGCCGTCAGAGGCGACCCGCTGCTGAGTTTGGAGAATTAAATAAAACACTGCAAAATATTTTAACAGGGAAAGCTTTTCCTGTGAGCATCTGGCTTTGCTGGCTATTTAATGCCCTATCAGTTGTTAGTACATATTTCTAAAACTAATGGGATGTGCAAAACTTAAGTATAATCTGTGTATACGTGAACTTGCAGTATGTAAATAGAAATGGGCTTGTCCTCCCCCGATCGGAGCCTTGCAAGACCTGCCTGGCTCCCCTCGTGGTTCACCAGAACTCCAGGTCTCCCGACAGCCTTCCTGAGCAGGCAAGAACAAACAAATTAAGAAGTCACGGGAGAGAAGAAAATGGAGATAGCAGGGGATTTCTAATCAAGCTATTTTAATACTGGGTGTGCTTTAATCACTTACTTAATGGCAGTGCTTAATGAACACTTGAAATAAAGCATGTTTCTGTCAGAGATTCAACACCCATGTTTTTAAAGCTGTCTTGAGGGAACTCAAATGTTTATTACAACTTTTCAGCAAAAAACCATCACAGTTGTGCTATATTAATTTCCAAGATCGAAGCCGGGGGGGGGGAGTTGGAAAAAGACAAGAATGTAGACAAGCCATTAGTGCGGTGGTTTCTCACTAACGTTGCAATTAACCTGAATCTGGTTACTGATTGTAATCCGTCTAGATAGATGCTTATCCCAGGCTTTATCAAATCGCATTTACTCTTTTCTTTGCAGTGGTCCCCTGGCTGTTGTACTGAAGTTTTTATTGTGCACCGACCCTTCAGGCTTCAGGCAGAGCGGTTTGCTCCAACTCCTCTTGCCTATCCTCGTACGCTGCCTGCATTTCCAGCCATGACACCCCCTTTGCTTTGGGTGCTGATCTTTGTGCCTGCGGACCGTGGCACAGTACTGTCAGCTGTGAAGCTGCCTTTTCCATGCATTGCAGCCACAGCCACTTGCTGCTGGGCTTCCCAAAAAGGAAGGTGGTCTGGGCAGCTGGAAAAGGGGCACAAACTTCTCCTGCTCCCGAATAAGCATGGGAAACTCTAGCAAGGATCACGGGTGTCTCCTTCGCCTGCTGACGCGTTGGCAGCTTCTTCTCTCCATCTCCTGGGGGTCTCCTGGGATGCTGTGGCTCTGCGGTCGCCTGATGCAACGTGTCCTGGGGACAGGGGGGGAAGCTTTCAATGACTGACTTAAATTAACTTTTTTGTTCTCCCCTTCCCTGGCTCCCAGCTCTAAATACAACTTAATTACGTGGTGAAGAGCTCAAGTACAGTACGTGAGGAAAAGAGGGACCAGGAGGACTTTTTTCTGATGTCACCAAGCCATCAGTTTACCCCCTGAAACGTGCCATTTCGATTCTAGTTTTGTTCTGCATAAGCGTCAGCAGTTGCAAAGTCCTAAAGCTTTGCATGAGATCGGATACAGCGTTTCGCTTTGCTTTCTTACCCTGGCCAGTCCCTGGGGTGTCACCCCTGCTGTTTGTAAGCATGAAAGGTCAGTGAGATAAATGGCCTCCCATTTCCGAGTTGCAAAGCAGGGTAAAAAGACTGCGCCTTTTTTATTTGGCTTTCATAAATCACAATATTCCTAAGCCCCTGTTTCCTGTGAGCGGGGTGTTCCTGTGGGCATGCTTTCCCATCCCTGCTCCTTTTAGCTTCAGGTGATGCTAAAAGTAAGGTTACAAATCCACCACCCCCGTACCTGGTATGTCATTTTCCCAACTGTACTGTCTAAGGATTGGAGAAGATTTTGAAAATTAAGCATAAAATGATCTCTGCTGTCAAAAGCCTAGAAGGAGGTTGGCTTTGGGCATAAAACTGTTTGCTCTAAATAAACGGTTTGGGGATGGCGGGGAGTAACTTAGGCTCTCTATATATCGAGCTTGCTACATCTCTGCAAAGTTGTCTATCGAAAGGGATTGTACGATAGCTCCCAAGGAGGTGGCAAACTGTAGTTGCAGTTATTGCTGCTGTTGATGAGCTTGTTTCATCTATTGGTAACTAGTTCTGGCCAAAACACCTTACTGTTACCTCCTCTTCTTCCATCTCTTGTCCCCTTGTGCTAAAGCTTGTCCATGATAAACCCAGACGTGCATCTGGTTTTGACATTGCTCCAAAACTACATTCTTCTTGGTCTTGCATTTTTATTGCAACGGCTGGTCAGCAAAGGCATAAAAGCAGAGTTAGTTTAGTCATTAAAATGCTATTGCTATTTTGAGAGGACGACTGAAACTGCTGTCTTCTGGGTTTGCTAAAACCTTCTGCCTAAGGATGATTTCAGGGCTCTAGAAACTAGAAGTTTAATAGGCCAAAAAAGGGATGGATTTTTCTTTTCTCTTCGGGTCAAGGTATCCTCAAATCCTCCAACAAGTCATTGGTCCTTTTATTTTGAGGTACTGCTATAGCAATAGTGGAAGGGTTTGGGGTTGTTTTTTTTGGGGGGAGCTATCTGTTGTGTTTTCCCCCTGAATTTAACATTTGCTATCAAAAGCTTGAAGCCATGTTTTTTTGAAATGACCCTCTCTTTCAGGAACAAAAAGGAATGCATGCATTTTTCCATCCTTAAGTTTTGGTTGTTTTTTAATTAGCTTATTTTAGTCTGAATTGAGAAGACCATCTGCTAGTGCCTGTACCCAACACACAACTTGTTGACAGGAGAGGAAAAGTAGACAGGCTGGGGCCTTTTCTGGCTTTTTAGAAGCAGCTTTGTGTTTAAAGAAAAGAGGAAAAACAAAACAAAAACCAACCCAGCACCTCTCGGGTGTTGACCCAGGGACACTTGGGTCTTGTGTGCATGGGCTCACTTGCTCGCGGTTCTCTGCGAACCTCCCTGCCCGTCTGCGACCTCCTTTCTAGATGCACGTCCTTTGAAGGATTGTTAATTTAATATCTTTCTCTGTGCAGCAGCTGGAACAAATGGTCCCTCCAGCTCCAGCGGGAGCTCCCAGCCACCCGCCTCGCCTGACGCTGACCTACAGGCATTTTTGCCACGGCTGTCTCAGGCTTTTTATAGTTTTTGCACACTTGTTGCATACAGGATACCTTACAGGTGCAGGCCTTTGCTGAAGCATTAGCTAGCTGTTTGGGGAGGCCTTGGGTTTTGTTTTTCTCTCGTAGTCTTACTTTTTTTCAGAAGCATTTAAAAAATGAGGAAGAACTTCCTGGATTCAGACCGAATCCAAGATGCAGCATTTCACCATCAACTCACTAGATATCAATTTAAACTGTCTCAAAGTGTACTCCTTGGATGAGAGGACAGGTATATGTTTAAAGTAGCAAGTAACTGCGAATCCAGGTACGGCATTGCCAATGCAGAGCACAGCTACCCAGCTGTGTGGCAGCAGCTGTGCCAATGCCACGCCGGGTGGATTTCTTCCCCCCCATCCTTGCCCTGCCCAAAATGCCTAAGTATGGTTCAAGCCTCACCACTTGCAGACCGTGACTGCTGTTTGCAAGGGAAACGTTTGCCCCTGTACTGACTTGGGCGGTTGTTCCTCCGTTACTTTAACACAGCAACACTTTTAAACCGGTGTCTGGTGTACCCTGCTGGGGTAATGCCTACTGCTGGGTCAGGGTCCTCTTCCCTGCGAGCTCTTACCCTTTACCTACCAACACTTTATTAGGGATTTTGTTTTGGGTTTTTTTTTTTTCAGGTCAGTCATAAAACCGAGTAGCAGCTTCATCCTAGCAGTAACTGGCCAAATAATTCAGCTCCTGCTGTTTCCAGTACACATATATTCTCCCAGCCCTGCCTGTTTGCCCTGATGGTGTCCCTTCAGGGGACTGTCCCCGCTTGCACTGCCTCACCTCAGCCTGAGCATGTGCTCGAGAGAAATAAGAGATACCGACTGTGAAGGCCAAGCTGATGAGCAAATGTCCAAGCAGCAAAAGTTCCCCGAGGCGAGGTCCCTTGAGTGCAAGGCCAGTTCCCAAAGGATGTTGCCGTAGGCTGTGCTGCAAGACTGTGCAGTGGGACTGTGGCCCTGGTGGGCCAGCGGCCTCCGAGAAGGGGGCCACCAAGGTTTAGTCACTCAGGAGAGAGTGTCCCTTTGACCCGGGTCCCGTGGGGCACAGCTGGGTGTCCCCAGGCCAACAGGCATGGTTGATGCCTTTGCCGTTAACCTTTAATGTTCGTAACAGGCTGTGGCACACATGTGAGAAGGTGCCCTAAGGCATAATGGAAGGTCTTCAGGTTTGTAAACCACAGGTCCTCATTTTTAGTTATTTATTTTTGCCAAATTGCAGATCTTGAGCTAGGCTGTATGTTCAATTCCCTTTACTTTCTAGATCGTGTGAAGAAGCTTAGGCCCAGAGTTTAATGAAGGGGACTAAATTGACGTGGTGTAGTAGTAGACCACATATGCCGTGTCAGAGCTGTGTTAGGAACTGTTTCAACAAATGTCCAGTGTCTTCAGATTGTCTTGGAAATGAGAATTGGATCCTCGTCTGCTTTACTGCTTAGGTACCAACTTGCACAAAAATGCTACGTTTTGGTGGGTGGATGAAGTATAATTTCTAACCTCATGTGGGACAATGGGTCGTTTTGTAATTGTCTCACTGAAGGTGTGTGGCCCGCTCGGGTTTTGCAGGAGAAGATTTCAGGGTTGAGTTGAGGAGAAAAGGTGCTCTGCGAACCGTGCCTATATGAGATGTAAACGTCACCAGTGTGCCGGGGAGAGCCGTGGTGGTTGCTGGCTTGTTGGCAGGCACTGGCTTGGTTAGCGAAGCGTGGGGGACTGAGTTCCCCTTGCATGGAGATCACGTTGACCCAGATCTGCAGTCCCTGGGTTCAGGTCTCTGTCAGTTGCTCAAGCGTTTCTGCAGCTGTATGCACCGTCTTCAGAGGATTTGGGGAGACAAATGTAGTAGCGATGGCATGTTTGTGGGAGGAGGAGGAAGCCTATGGGCAAAGACTCTGGGCTGCAGTAGAAGGAGTGTGATCAGCGCTGTCTGGTACCTCAGCACGAGGTAGGGTTTTGGCCATGTCGCGCAGCCCTGAAAACTCTTTGGGGCAGTAATGCCCACTGCGAGCAGTAGGCGGTGGAAGGGGCTTCGGCAGCGTCCCCAGTCCAGATATCCCCAGGGCGAAGGGTGCAGGTCAGCATCCGTGGGGACCGAGGGTCTTGTCCTCCTGCCCTGAACCCTCTCTGGGAGGAGGACCCAGAAAAACCATCTGGGTTGACTTGTAGGGCAGGTTCCGCAGCAGAACCGATTTTGTCCATGGGGCTTTTGGCAAGTACGCCATCAGGCCTTTCTCATCCTGGTTTCGTTTCACACGTGTCACCCTGTGTTTTCTCCCCCCACAGTGTCAATCGCTGTGGTCATCTTGGTAGGACCACAGTGGACGGGGAGGCTCAGCCCATGCCCACCGAGGCCCTGTCCCGTGGCGGGCCTGGATGCCCAGCAGGATTGAGCTGCCACAGCTCCCTAGGTCCTCCCAAAGCGGTGTGGGGCAGGCAGGCTGGAGAGCTCGTTATTATTGTTATTATTTATTGTTACTATTTTTATTTTTTTTCAGTTTCTGGCTCTGCAGACCCCCAAATGCTCTTAATGGAGATACGGCCTGTTTATATGTTAATTTTAAGCCCGCTGACAAGCGGTTTGCTTTTCTCCTGACTTCTCACGGTTCCTTTGCCCATTGAAAGCCGCTGCCGTGGGCTTAGGGGATAAGGTGCTGAGAATTAGAAAATAAAATAAAATCTGCAGGATGCTGGAGAGCGAGGGGGTATGGGGATTGGCTTGTTCAAAGTGCAAACGGGTGATTTCTGAAAGCAAGTAACCCTGATACCAGGGATGTGCATGACAATTACATCCAGTATAATACAAAATGTTAATTACTAAATTTTGAGAAATTAAGGCTGATTAGCAGCTGCGTACGTGTGACCTAAATACATCTATTGCTTGATCTTTATTCATAATATACAGTTTATTGTTGATAAAGTAATTACTGAATGGTGGGCTGGCCCGCAAGTCTCGTTGCTAAAGGCTGAGGCCTGATTTCTAAATTGTCTGAAATTTGTTGGCATCTGTTTTTTATTGAATTTATACAGACAGGGGAGATGAATAGCAGTCTCAGCTATCCACTTTACAACTCAACTCGTAGATATTATTGAGAATTCATATTGCTTTTATTATTTGGTCACAAAAATGGACCTAATGCTTGTTGGCTTTAAAACACCTACTAGCGCTGCTTTCTCTCTCCATCTTGCAAAATATAAGACAAGGCCGAAGCTTAAATTAAAATCCTCAGGTTCTTATCTCTTTCCCACAGGAAAGCAAATCTGTGTTGAAAACCGTAAAATTAAGAGGAGAGCAAGGATAGCATAATTTAGCAAAAATTCATGGCACCAGATTCTGAGCTATATGACTGGAGGGATAGGTCAGACATTAAGAAGATACTGCCTGCTAATGCAAGTTCCTTAAGGTGGTGCTCTGGAAACAAGGCAAGCAGCAACTGCTGCACTGGTTCCCATTTGCTCCCGTTCCTCTGCTGCTACCGGCCTTAACAATAAACTGAGTTGTCCATTGAATAACCCTTCTGCTTCCAGAAGTCCAGAGAAATCATGGATTTGTACTTGGGGTATTGTCCTAACATCTGTTTGTGCTGGAATTTCAATAGTGAACTCAAAGAAAATTAATTTCATTGGGTTCTTAAATTATTTCTTTTTCTTCTTAATTCCTTACATTTCACAAGCTGTTGTTGCTGAGTTTTATCACCATTCCTGTCTGAAGGACAGCTTTTTTTTGCCTTTTTTTTTAATTATTATATTATTAAAAATCTGTTTGTGCCATAATTATTTTTGCTAAGGGAATTGGTAGAATAGCGGGGTACAAATGAGGAGCACCTGTGACACGCTGGCATCGTCGCTACGGCTTGTCCCGCCATGGGAAGAGCAGCTTGTGTTTCAAGCAGCATTAATACGGCAATTTCGTTAATACTTTAATTTTGTCAGGATGGATGAGTCCTGTTGTCTTGCAGCCTTGATCCAAGAGCGTGATTTTGGGCAGCATCCCTCTGTCATGCCAAGTGCCCCCTCCCCTACACCTCTGTGGGAAGTGCTGGTGGGAAGCTGGTGTCTTGGCTGGCATGGACATCGCCTATGGCACCCATTTCGGGACCCTCTTGGGTGTTCGTAGCACTTTGGTTTCTCCTTGGCATGATGTGGTGAGAGGCCTCCCAGCTGTCCCTGGATGGTCAGTGGGTCTTATACCTAACTGAGCCCTCTGAGAGGCCACTGCCAACGGCTTATATATGAAATTAGGATTTTAAGGGTGATTTTTCAGTTACCTGCACACAGACCAAGAGATTTCAACCAGAGTTTGTAAAATTGCAAGGGAAAAAACCCACCGTACTCTCTGGCAATGGCGGGGACTTGGCCCCACTGCATCATGCCGCGGCTGCGCAGGAGAGCAATGGAGACAAGGAGTGAAGTCGATGAAGCCTGTGTTGCTTTTAAGGCTGGAGATGTGGCAAACCCGCCTTTTTTAAACCTTTTTTTTTTTTTTTTTTTTTTTTAATGCTGAAACCGTAACCAAAGGGTTTCTTCAGCACTGCTGCTGGCTCTGCCATCCTTCGGTCACAGCCCTTGGTGGACGATGCCTGCCTGCCTGGCGTGGTGCTCCTCCTGCCCTGCGGCTCTCCAGCCACCATCTCCTGGCCCCGTCTCCGTGTCTGTCTCCCAAATGCCTTTCCGCCTGCTCCCAGCCTCCACCCATTTCCTTGCATTTCCTCAATGCCCACGTCCGTCCTTGGGTGCCAGTGGTTCAAGGATGCCAATTCTGGCAGCAAACCTGGTTGCCATCCACCAGCCCCAATGTTGTGTCTGTCCATCCGTTCTCCCCCCTTCAGTAATACAAATATGTGAAAATTGCATTTTGGAAGCGTCTTTTTTTTTTTTTTAAATGCAGAAGCCCCACCTTGCTAACACTATTTAATGTAAATTTTTTTTCTTCTCTTGCAGTCGAACAAGGTGCCAGTGGTACAGCCTTCTCATGCGGTTCACCCCCTCACCCCTCTTATCACCTACAGCGATGAGCACTTTTCCCCGGGGTCGCACCCGTCTCACATCCCCTCCGACGTCAGCTCCAAACAAGGTGAGCCCAGCCCAGCTCAGCGCAGTGGGGATGCAGAGTGGTCCCGGTGCCCCCTGTGCTGTTGATAGAGCTTTATTTGTAATATTTTAGAGGGAGGGTTCCAGGAGCGTGTGCCCGCTTTCAGAGATGGTAATTCTGCTGTGATGCTGATATTTAACTTGGCTGTTTAAATCTTCATGCTCTTTCTAATATGATAATTTGGGCTTGCTTTACTTGTCAAAATCTTTTAAAATCTCAATAAGCAGCAGCCAGTCCTCACCATCCCCTGTGGTGCCCGAGGCTTGCAGCATGCAGATGCAGAAATGGCAATCATCCCTCACCTTCCCGAAAATAGGGGAAGAGTACTTCAGTAGTGCTGTTATTGAAACCTTTTCTTTTTCCCTTTTACTCAAGATTGTATTTGATGTCCTTGTACTCTGGCTGCCCGAATTCTTCCATACGTCAGTTGGCATAACTGAAGCATAGCCCGTAAAATACAGTTTTGAGCTTGCACAAGTTAAGCTTTGCAAACGTGACATTTTTTAACCTTCTCGTGCCTGCTGCCTTCTGCAGAAAGCATCATTTTAGGTGCCCAAGTCGTGGGTGTCAGTTTTCTCTGTGCCCTTTAGGACTCCTTAAAACAAACAAAAATGTCCCCCAGATCCTCATCTGGGAGCGTCAGACCAGCCCCGCTCCGTGTCAGTCTGTGGGGCCCCGGGGAAGTGCCGACAACCTCCGAGGTGCCGGGCCAGCCTGCTGAGAGCTCCTGCCCGGCGCCCTGGCAAATGCTGGGGTTTCCTGGGGAGGGTGTGCTTGCTTGCATTGGGATGCAGGAGCTGGGACGGGGACGTGATGGTTGTTGGGGAGGTGCAAGGGCAGGACTGACCCTGGCTGGCACGGGTCTGAGCCAGGCTTTGGATAAGTGCCTGAGGAGGAGAAGCCTGCATGGGAGAGCTGGTGGTGAGGAGGGACGAGGAGGGAGCAGGGGGTTTACAAAGGCGTTCGCTGTAGTCGGGGTGTCTGTGCGTGGGTGTGAAGTCTGTTTGTTGCTGCCAGGACTGGTCCTGGAGGGTGCCTCTCCCTGCCTCTTTCTGCACCCACGTGTCCTGCCATGTGGACAAGATTGTGAAGCTCTGCTTTACCTGGACACGCATCCGCATGCACGGTTGTCCCATTTATTTGGAGAGGTGTCTAGCCGCCGTTGTTCAGGGAGAGAGCCTTTTTTTAATTCTGACTTTCTCTGAATGCCTAGTTTTTATTTTGGTCTTGCTATGCAGATAATAACGGGCTACATCCAGAAAAATACCATGGCCTTGTGGCTCTGTGTGTTTTTTGCTGTTTGTTGGTTAGTTGGTTGGGGTTTCTTTTTAGGGAGGGGGAACACAAAAAGCACTCTGCCTGGAAAGCCTGGCCTGTAAGTACTTGTATAATATCTTTTTCAGAGTTGGAAGAAGCAAATGGAGACCTTCTGTCCTCATTTGTCTTCCTCCTTTGCATCAGTGCCCAGGAGAAGGATATTCACGCTTGTTCCTTGCAATCCCAGGGGTGCCGTGTATTAGAGAACAGGATTTCCACCTCTTGCCCGAGCTGGCTGCGGTGGCTGAGGCACAACTCGCCGCTGCAGTTCATGAGCTCAAGAGGTTTTCACTTACTGCGTGATGGGTTTGCCCTCCTGCGCCCCAATTCTTTGCCTTTACCCCTGGTTTATTTTTGTACTCCTGTCCTGCAGACCCAAACTGAACAACTTCTGGTTTGTTGTTTCTGCTGCCCATCCTCCTTTCTGCCTATTCTCACCCTCTACCCTGTCCAGCCCTGGTGCATCCCACCGGTCACGTCCCCGAGCACAAGCCTGGCGAGGGGCTCTGCTGGGGGGTGGCCGGGGGTGTCTGGCGCAGAGCTCATGCCCCTCCGGTGTTCCTGAATGGGCTCTCGATCCCTTTGCTCAGTCTGGTGAAGATGGGGACGGATAACGCAGGCTGGAGACTTCTGGTTTTGGCTGTGACGGTCTCCTTGATGTGTGTGGTCTTTCCGTACTCCCCGTTTCAGTGCCACGGGCATGTGGGAGCAGCTCCAGTGAAGTGGCCCATGCAGTCACTGCAAAGAGAGAAGTCTTTTTTCCCCTCAGGTCCTCTGCCAAACGCTTCCGACCATTGTTTCTGTCCTTGCCTCCCACTGTGGGTCTGGAACAAGGCACTGCCTTGGCGCCCCAGCCCTGATGCAAGGGTGTCCTCCTCCCACCAAAATCCCCTAAGGAGGAGGTCCACAGCAGCTTGCCTGCAGCGCTGCCTCTTGCACCCCAGGCACTTTGGGATGGACACAGAGCCACTGCCTTGCTAAAGGTGGTCGCTTCTTTCCTCCATTTTATTTTATTTTATTTATTTTATTATTTTTTCCTTAACCCTCTCATGAGCAAGAACTTGCTTTGGAGAGCACTGGCCGTACGGTAGCTGCACACGTTCCTGCTGGGTGTCAGGTAGCTGGCAGCCCCCTGTAAGGGGCCAGAAGTTTTGGACTAGCGATAACCACGGTGCATTAGTGCAGAGAGAGTAGCGTCATCTCTGTGGGTCAGAAATGCGGATTTTGGGGAAGGAACGGCCCAGCTCCTTGCCCAGAACTTAGTCTGGCAGGGGCAGGGTCATATTGTCTCTCCCAGGAGCATCAACCATTACCAGAGATGAGAGAGATGAGACAGTGGGCTTGTTTTTCACCTTTGGGGTTTTTTTAAACTGCTCTGAAGGAGCATTCCCTCTCACATAAAAACCCAGGGATATGGAAAGTGTTCCTTTTCCTGTCAGCCACCAGCTGTTTTACACCTTTGAAAAGACAACTGTCCAGAAATTTGATCCTCACTCAGGTTGTGGTCCCAAGTCTGAGAATTTAGCTTTTTTGAGACAGTGACACCACCAGTATTGTTTTCCATCCTTTCCTGTACACAGTCCTGAAAGATATTCTTCAAATCTGGTAATTAAATTCAGAAGATTTAAATACAAAGTGTGTGTGTGGGGGGAATAAATCAGTAGCATCAATCTATAAACCAAGTCTCAAGGTAGCACACAGTCAGTCTTGGACCTTTGGAGTGTCACCACATAAATATTTAATACCCTTTTAAAGCAGCTGATTTAACATGTGAAGTAGACTTAACAATTCCTTCTGCTTCAGCCCCCTCTTCCCCAAACACATTTAAATAAACCGATGTCTTTGTGGCCTCTGCAACCGTAATTCCATGTCTCCTGGGGGCACAAGGTTTAGGTGAAGAATGGAGACCACAGACCCTTTTGGGACGAGGATTAGCTTTAATCTTGAGGTGATTCTTGCAGTTGTAGGACTCGGTGTTCTGGGGAATGTGAGCTGATGGATCATTTCTGATGGGACTCTTATTTTTCCATGAAATACTACCAATGCAAAACAGATTGACCTTGGAGCCCACAGGAGTCAACTTGATGAAGAGCTTAGTTGGAGCTGGAGTGACAATTGGAAGCCAAATGAATCATATCAAGTGTGACCATTACAGGCCTGAAAATGATTCTTAATTAACCACTGATCCTCTGTGGTAGCAAGTTTCCAAAATCTGTGAATCCATAAGGGAACCCGCGAAAATGTACAAGTAGCAATTTACCTAATCTAATAGCTCTGCTGTGCTGCCTCTTTGACAACGCTTTATTTTCCTCTTGTTTCATGCTGTGTTAGGAGAGGTCCTCAGGATCCAGTCGGGTTTGGTGAAACCATTGAGAGGACAGTATTGCCTAATGCGCTATACAGGAGATCTAAACTTGTGCAGGTCCTTACCCATACATTTATTTCCTCCATCCACTTTGGTTTTTCCAGTACTTCCCTTTGAATTGCAATATCCTGTGCAATTTATTTATTATTTTAAAGGTGGCATGGGTGCCTTTGGCTTTTAACACTAACCAAGAAGGTGGTTGTTTCTTATCCAGAGCACTAATTCCATCATAGCGTTGGCCGCGTTAGCTGTGAACTGTAGCTCATGTGTAGTGTTTTGAGGGGAAAGTCATTCATTCTTCTGTGCTCTTTAACAGGCATGTCCAGGCATCCTCCAGCTCCTGATCTCCCTACCTTCTATCCCTTGTCTCCAGGGGGGGTTGGACAGATAACACCACCTCTTGGCTGGTAAGATCTTTTAGCTTCTTTTCACACAAAGGTGCATGTTCTTACCATTCGCTGTTGTTGAGTTAATCACAGCATTTACAAAATAAGAATGTCACTGCAGTAAGAAATTACTACGTTATTTTAGTTGAAAAGATCAAAAAATGTCGATCTTTGAAATGAACTGAATCTGGTTTTTGAAAACGTACAGAAATTGAAGTGTGTAGATTTCACTTTGAAGCCTATATATTTCTTATGGCTCAGATTTGTGGCTCTTGGCATTTGGAAAGATAACAGAAAACAGCTCTCAAGGAATTACATGTAAATTTTTAATAAACAGAATTGCAATTACTGAGGGGAGGGGAGGTAAGAAGGAACTTTGAAGTGTATGTGTGGGGAAATCTTGAAACTGCACCCAAATGGAGAACAAACTTTTGTAGTCTGCTGCTTTTTACAGTTTCTGTGTGGAGAGGAGCCTCAGTCACTGGGAGATTTTGGTGCTCTTGCTAATACTAGCACTCTCAGGATATCTCTGTGCCACTCAGGGTGTCATTTTCCTTTTGGAGGAAACACGTGGTATTTTCAGAGTAATCGATTTGGCAGGATGCTTCATGTCTGCTTGGGGTAGATAGGTGCTTGCCCTCAGTTCTGTCAGAGCAGGGAATAAGGAAACTCAGCAACAGTTTCAGTGCTTTAGAATCTGGATCTTGACTGGTCTGTGCCCATGGAAACAGCGATGCAGATTTTTTTTTTTTTAATGTGTCTGTGGAAAGGGAACATGATCCAGATTACAACAGGCAGATTAATTAGAGACCAGAAGACAGTAAAATGCTGTATTGCTGGCAAACCTGTGAGGAAGTGCCACATGCCTTTTTGGAACAAATTGTTGTCAGATACCAAACTAAAATGTGGAAGTATCTGACTCTCTATTTTTTTAATTATTTCCCGCCCGCCCCCCAATTCGTTGCTGCTTGGCTGACTCCCTACCTCCACCACCACCAGGCAGTTCCTGGCATCCGTTTTGCAGATGTGGTCAATCACTTCTTCTGAATGGTTTCTCAATTCAGAGGCTGGGGGGAGGGAGGAGGGAAAAGAGAAAGAAGAGGAGAGACAAGATCGGATCTTGTAAGGCTTGGGGATGTGTTCAGCGGCACTCACCGACAGCAGGACATACCCAGCTGTCCCTTATGCTATATGGCTTCCAGCTGCCTTCCGTGCTGTAGTGCTGCCGAAACTTCCTCCACCTTTTTTTTCCCCCCTTCCCTTTGAGCACTGCTCATTTCCAGTAACGTACTCCCAAGTGTGAAACCTGTATCCTGAACCTTAAAAGGCCAATTTCCCTTTTTTTCCCCTCTGAAAGCTGATCTGCCAGTCAATAAGTAACTGAGTTTGAGTAGGATTGATGCGTGCGGTGGCCTTCTGGGCTGGTTCAGGTATTTGAGCTGAACTGGTATTTGTTTGCAATACCATAGCATGCTACTTCAGGGTGTTAATTGTAGTTGCGACCTGAACTGTTGCAAACTGAAAGTAACCAAAATGTAGTCATGATGATAAAAACTAGAGAGTCCAAATGACAGGCTGGTGACAAAATATTCTGTATGTGTGGGAGTATAAAGGAGGAAAGAATTTCACACAAGCTTCTCTTACTGGATTGCAAAGTTTGAACTTTAAGTAGTTAAGATGGACTTGTGTTGCTGTGGGCTTTTTTTTTATCAAATAAACTTATACTTTCTTAGAAAAGCTGGCCACTTGCACCTCACTATAGAAGATGCAAATGGAGTGAGTCTCCTAAGATTTTAAAGACTTAAAAAAAACTGTTCAAAAGGTTTTCTAGCTTGATAATTCAGTCTGGTGTTCTTGTGCTGACCTACAGTAGAACTATTTGGAATAAATTGCCTCTTTTCTAAGAGCTAGTTAACCAAATCTGATTCCAGTGCTTTTAAAACTAGGTGAGAGAGGGACAGAGATAGGGGAGTGTGCATGCGTGTGTGTGTGTGTGTGTGTGCGTGCACGTGTGCTTTGGGGAAGGAAGGCTATTTGTTTTGCATTCCTCCCCAGTGGAAACCTAGACTGGGAATCTTTCAATAGCAAGGGAGAAAGTCGAAAGCATTCAAGTATTTGTTAGCTTTGAATACAGCAGAACTCTTGAAAGTTTTACCTATTACTATTTATTTGTGCCTAGTACTGAGTTCCCATCAAGTGCTTTTAACTCTAGAGTAACTATTGAATACCATATCGTATGATTGATGGGTTCCTTTCTTCTGTGACCTCAGGCAAGGTCAGCCTGTATATCCCATCTCGAGTGGATTCAGGCAGCCCTATCCATCCTCACTCTCAGTCGACCCTTCCATGTCCAGGTAGGTGTAGGAGGTGAATGACTGACTGGGGAGTAACTGCTGGCATTAGAGGGCAAGTTGCTCTTCTGCTTGCATCTTGGTCTGCCTTTGCTTGCTTTTCAGTCAGCTAAAACTTTATGCGTACATTTTTATTTAACTTATTTGTGTATGTACAGTTTGCCTGGATCCCACACTGGTCTCATTCAGCATTTTCTTGGCAGTCTCTGAAGTATTGCAATTAGGAGTGCCAGTGAATTGTCAACAACTAATTGAGCTGTTTCATCTGAAATGAGTCGTTAGTTCATTTCTAGATGCAACATGCGGTGTGCATCCTTGGGTTTTGCTCATGCAAGTATGCAACCAGGTGGATTGTCACTCTAGTCTGCGTTCTCTAGTTCTAATTTCAAAGTTGTTGGTAATTAGTCTTGAATCATGTAGGTATCATTCTGTGTGGAAACTTGCTCGCAAGTAGGTATTTCATAGCCCAGAGCCACTAATGGCAAGGGATGCCAGCACAGTGTATTTGTACTGGTGTGTGAATCAGGCACTGTGTCTTTATGTCTAAGTGCTAGCAAGCAATGCTAATTGAGACTTGGCCATGACACACTCCAGACCTCCTCTCCTCTGCTTTTGCACTCTAAAGACAGCTTCTGCATCCTGTGCTTGGTGTACACAAGGTTGCAATATACTATTCCTGGGTATTTTTTGTGTGACCTGTAGAAGACACATCCTCTTGCACGGGGATTTAAGACAGGTCACTTGTTAAGTGGTGGGTCCTCTTGCCTCTATTTGTGTGGGCTCTTTTGGATTATCGCTGTCCCTTCACGTCTTTACAGGGGATTGATAAGCATGTGCCTGTCAGGGTGATTGGGAAGAAACCCCATTCTTTCTCTATAATAAAATTACCTGATCTGGTTACGGGGCTTTGTGTTTGCTTTATTTTGATGGCATGAAGGAAAAGGACAAGGGGACTAGGGAATGGAGAAAGCAGAGGTTGGATGCGATTCCTTAACCAGCACTCATTTAGAAAACTTTTGGAGCATGAGCTTGCTTTTTATGTTAATGGTACTGTCCACCAGTTCAAAATAAAGCGTGCAGGGTTTTCTGCTGCACTTGAGCTTGCAATGCTCAGCACATTGAAGATCCGTCTCAGCGATCCTTGAGGATGACCTGAGTTAGTAGGGTGGGATGATTGAGTTAGTGGTACTTTGGTTTGCTTTTCCATTTTCCTTCTTGTACAGATGAAAGGAAGGTTTATTTAGGACAAAAGTCTTTCTCTCTGTCTTCCCTCCCCCCCTTTCTTCCAGGATGCAGGTTAGGGTTTTTTTTAAAATTTATTTGTATTTTAAGCATTTGAGGGAAGAATAGTGAGTTAAAGTGAAGTTATGTTAAAATCTTCTAGCTTAAGTACCTGGAAAAGTAAGAGATTCCTTAGAAAGCCCTAAGGGACTCCCTGAAAAGACTCTTCTTTTATTTTGTTTCTGCATGGCAGTTCCCTCCTTTGCATTGGCTGGTGGTGGATATTTTAAGAATGTTTATATCTTGGTGTGGAAATAGAGTTTTTGGTTAAGAAATGTGTATTTTTATTGCTAGTCAGTGCAACAGTACAACCATTAAATGTTTCTTGTGTGCATTGCTAAAACTGTTTGCCTGAAAGGTAATAAAATAACTTCTTTACAACCAAAATGTTGACTGATTTGTTTGTTTGTTTGTTTTTCTTGAATAAATGGGCTACAATGCACAAATCTTAGCCAAATATTTTTCATGCACTTTCAAAGAATTGTCTTCCATTGCAAGCTTCGTAGTGTTTGCATTCTTGGGGCATCCTGCTGCTGTCATACATGTTTGATGCCTGTCTTCAGTAGTGTTACAGACTTTCCTTTGTTTTCTCTTTTAGGTTTTCGCATCACATGATTCCTGGTCCTCCAGGCCCTCACACAACTGGAATCCCTCACCCAGCTATTGTAACACCTCAAGTAAAACAAGAACATCCACACAACGACAGTGAGCTAATGCATGTGTGAGTCTGCCTTTCTGCACTAGCCCTGAATCTATAAATGTTTGAGAACTAACTCTGTCTGAAGAAGAGTCAAGGAGGTTAAAAAAAAAAAAAAGGAAGTGCCTTTCATGACCTCTTTGAATTTTAACTCTTCTCCTGTAACTAAAACAGGACATATGGGCTACTGTTTGGGAAGAGTAATGAGACATGAAGCCATTTTTCATTCCAGTCCAGCACTTTTTAGCTATCGGCAACAGTCATCTTGATTCAGACATTATCATGGACCTGTCTATTTGTGAATGTTGCTTGAGTGTGAACTCATTAACTTCTGCCGGAAAAGGTCTTAACTGCAAAATTTACTAGTAAAAAGCATCCTTATTGCTTAGTACTTGAAGGCCAAAAGGCCTAAGAAAGAAGTGGATGAGGAGCTATCCTCCTGCCTGTAGTGGTGGTCTTCTAGGGTACTATGGATAGCCTTTCAAAAAGAGAATTGACACAAGTGATTAATTTGGAGCAGATTCACAGATCAAATTTTATTTGCTAGAGAATGTTAACCTGACATCCTCCCCGAGTATAAAATTAAGTCAGTTCTCTGAAAAGGTACAAAAGTGGATGGGACGTGACTGCTGAAATTCTCATTCTTACTACTTAAATGCTATTGTAACCACAGGTTGGTAATTTTCCATTGGGGTTTTTTTAGGCTGAAGGTAAATGGATGCTCTTTTTCCCCTCCTTTCCCTTTCCCCCACCACGTTTTAGGAAGCCTCAGCATGAACAGAGAAAAGAACAAGAGCCAAAAAGACCTCATATTAAGAAACCTCTGAATGCTTTCATGTTGTACATGAAAGAAATGAGAGCGAACGTTGTAGCAGAGTGTACTCTGAAAGAAAGCGCAGCTATCAACCAGATTCTTGGCAGAAGGGTACGTACAGGAGAGTGTGTGTGTACTCACGTGTGCTGCTAATTTGTGTGTGTTTCCCTTTAGTTGGGTGTGATGGCTCACTTTCTGCTTGAGGTGCTAACTAATGTGCAACTATCAAATTAGCTATAGAAGATAAAACATGAAACTAAAAATAAAAGCAGTATCTTGATTTTCTTTTTTCAGCATTAGCAACATCATCAAATTGGTGTCTGTTCCACTCATGTCATGGTGTCAGCACTTCAGGTGTGAAATACCCTCATTCACACATGGAAAGAGCATTCAAATCACCTTCTGGGTCCTCCCTTAGGCTGGTCTCCATCAAAGCAGGAGGGGATCATTCAAAGATGAACACTGGATGCCAGTGAAGATGGAACTCAAAAGTGAATATAAAATGGTCCAACTGTAAAGTCACATAGGTTGGAAGAGACCTGTGGAGGTCATTGAGCCCAGCACCTGCTCAAAGCAGGTCCAATTACATCAGGTTGCTCAGGGACTTGTCCAGTCAAGTTTTGAATGTCTCTAAACTCACCAGCTGAGTACTGATGATCCCAGTACACATCCCAGAGCCTTGCTGAGAGCCATTTGCTTCTGTGGCATTGTAGGCGTGTTTTGTTCTTTCCATGCTCCAAAAAAAAAAATTCGCAGGCCAACCCACAATTACAGACTTCATGTTCACTGTCAGTATTCTTCCAAGGGAAAGCAGCAGAAGTAAATGCCCATTTTGACCTCGACTGTCCTGGAAACGAGAGAAGGGACGACTTTTGTAGCAATCTGAGTTTGAGTAGGGATTATTCAAATCTCCTTGCTCCGTGAACCTCTCTTCTTGACCACTGACTAAGTCAGTATTGACAGGCGCTGCAACTCTCTGAAAACCCTGTGTTTTTAAGTGGGAAATCAGTACAAGACCATACTGCTACTTCTCTGTTACAATCTGAAGACTTCCCCTCTCTCCTCCCCTCCCTACCTCTGCCTCAAACTGAGCAGAAATCCATTGGTGCTTGTCCCAGTTCCTGCAGCCTTCTGCCTTTTCTCTGATGTTCTTGTTACCTCCTCTTAGAGGGCATCTCGGTGCTTGCCTTTTCCATTCTTAAATGCAAGTCTCTAGGATCATGTTTTCATTCTCACTCCCTCGGTAATAGATCTTAGTTGCTTAGTATGTCAGCCTTGTTTTCTCTGCCTGAATGAGGGCAGTGGCTTATTTATCTCCATTTTGGTAATGAATCAAGCCTCAGTGCTCCACCGGCTGCTTTTTCCACAGCTTGGACTCCTCTTTTCAAGTTACTGTTTTTTGTGAAAGTACCTCAACTTCCATTTTCACTGTGGTACAAACAATGCACGAGTTATCCAGTATAATTGCTTGGAGATTAATTATCACCAAATGTTTTGCATTCAGTCACCCTAGTCACTATTTACGGTATCTACAGGAACCACCTGTGTTCTCAAGAGCTGACGCTTTGTGTGATGCTGGGCTCTCTGATGCCACGGCATAATGTTCACTACCTTCCAGTTTTGGAAGGCACGTGTGGAGTTTGAGAGTTGCAAATAGGCTGAACTGCTGTGCTCTCAGTAACACATCGAACTTGCCAAGTCAAGACAGACAAGCCCTTTAGTTCACATCTTCTGATGTGTAACAAAACGACATATGAAATCATACAAATATGATCTGATCTGAAATCCTAGTTCTTTAAGTTGTTCTTGCATGAGTGTCTTAATGATTTTGTGTCTGTCTTTTTTTTTAATATTGTCTTCCCTCGCTCCCCCATGCATGTTGTCAAAAGTCAAACAAGAAGACACGTCTAATGCTGCAGCAGTGGAACCTGATTCTAAATAAAAGGCCTTTACTCTTTTTGGTTCAGGTCGATGATAGGTGTTTCAACACAAACAAAATGATTAGGTACTGATGTAACTGGTGCCTTTTCAAATGTGCAGGTTGTGAGGGATTTTTTTTGTTTTTTTTTTTTTTAAAAGAAGATAAAAGCCGGAAGTTTATCCTTACTTGGCTACAGAGGTCAACTCATGTAATTTGGAAGGCTACAGTTCTGTGGTTTCTGTATCTTGGAAACTTTTTGCAGTTGCCATTTTCTTCTATTACAACAAGAAGAAATCAGAAAGCGTGTACCTTGAAGCTCAATACTTAGAGGTTGATCTTGGAACAGGAGCCGGCTGGTGCCCAGAAAGCCCTCTGCGCTGGCATTGAGAAACTGTGTGTAGCTGCTGCTTAAAACCAAGACAGCAAACCCTTCTGTGCTGGGGAGCTCGCTGCCCTATAAAAGCAGCACGAAACCTTTCTGTTTTGTCAGGAGCTAAAGGGTGGGGGTTTGTTGTTGGTTTTGGGGGGGCTTTTTTTGTTTTTTTTTAAAGTAGTGTTGGGAGGGCATGGTTCTATGAGCACATTATTTGGTGAGCCCTGTTTCCATAAATGATTTTTGTCTTTCTCAAGGCACTTGGCATTTGCAGAGCTGACAAATGCCTGAAAGGTGGTTAATAAACACAGGTGTTTGTAATTGCTAATGAATTTCATTTTTGCAGTGGGGAAGGACTGAATCAAAGTCACAAAAACACTTGCTCATGTCATCTGTTGCCTAGGCATGAGTTATTTCTTAGTCTAATGCTGTGTTTATTTTGTTTGCAGTGGCATGCTCTCTCCCGTGAAGAACAAGCAAAATATTATGAACTAGCTCGTAAAGAAAGGCAGCTACACATGCAGCTTTATCCAGGCTGGTCTGCAAGAGACAACTACGTAAGTCTTGACTTGACCTCACTTGAAGGTTCTTTTCAAATTAACTTCCTTTATCTAACTTTTTTTTTTCCTTCCTTCTTTTTAACTTGCGGAAAGTTCTGGATGGAGGGATGGCGAACAAACATGTAACATAAGCCTTATATTTGTTTGCACTTCAGGCATCCAGAAAACTTGAGATTTTGTTACTGTTGTTGAGATGCTTCTTACGAAGGTCACAGTTTTTGAGGGGAAAAAAATAGCATGGAAAGTTTTTTTTCTATGACAATCATCAATACTGCCTGAAAGCTTATGTTCTACTGTAGAGCTGTGAATTTCCCATAAATTTCTAACTGATCACTTGCTATCCATAAATCTTCTTTAGACCTGAGCAAAAAATGTGTGTCTCTCTTTCAAGAGAACTGAAAGCCCAGGGGTCTTAATGCAAACTGAACTTTAGCTGAAAGTAATTCAGAATAGTCCATCTCTGAAATAAAGCCTGCAAAATTTGTGTAAGTAAACTTCATGGTAGATTCTGCTTTTATACGGTTCGGTGAAGCTAAGAAGTTTTCTTACAATTCTGCTTATTTTATAATTAAATATCAAAAAGTGTTAATAGCACATTGCACAGCTTGCACTTCACAATTATACTATTGTTCTGACAATGAGCTGTCAGTGTAGTCGTATGTTATGTTACAAAACTCACAAGCTGCAATCCTGAGCGACTGATCCTAGCCTGAGATCTGGGCTACTTTCCGTCCCCCCATCAGCTGTGGCATTATTTACTGTGATAGGAAGTGTACGTGCTATATCTGGCTCAGTTTTCCATCTGTATTGGATGGACAGTAGTGTTTCTCTACTTCAGGGACGTCCTGTGGACATTAAAGAGTATGAGGCACCTAGATACAGTGTTAACAGAAACTGTAGAAGTACCTGACATTAGCAATCCAGCGCAGCTACTGTTCAGCTTAAACAAAATTTTCATTGTAAGCTAGAGTCTCTTAGGGAGATCTTTGGCACAGAAGGCATTGACACAGAAACTACATGATCATCTCTGAAGCACATGTCTTGGTCTTGCTAACATCCATGCCCAGTTTTGTAAGCACAGACACTACTGTAAGCCCTAGCAGCTTGTTTCTGCCTGTTTTATACAGTCATCTTTCCTAGCAGATGAGCTGTCATGACCTTACGCAGCTAGGGTTTATTTCCAGTAACCAGACCGTGTCTACAGAGCTGTCTTGGAGTATACCTGGGAACAAATAGGCCTTAGTGATATACTCCCTGAAAACAAGGGGATTTCAATTGTTTTGAACTTACTTGCTGGAAAGTCAAACCACTTTGGAGCCTTGTAAGGTCACGTTGACTGGGCGTCAGCCTTCAAGATTGTCCTGTGATGCTCAGTCATTTTGACTTTGAGAACCTGATGTGTTTTGCCACAGCCTACTGCCATACAGCACAAACAGTGGACCTGCGGTTTCTTAAATGCCTCGATAGACATTTGGAACGTGTAAGGTGGCACATATGAATTCTCTCTTTGATGTGTTTCCAACCTACATCCTGTGTGGAAGTATAGCTCTGACATACTCCAGTCCTATGTGTTACAAGGGAGAACTCTGCAAGCTTCCTCTTGCAGTCCTTCTCTCTGCCTGTCCAGGAATGCACGCGTTTGTTGCAGTGGTGGTGAGAAAGGTCATCATAGTAGATCACAGTTTATCACTGAAACCTTTTCATATATATGTCATCTTTTTTTTTTTTTTTTCTTTTTTTCCCCTTCATTTTTTCTAACTTGAGCAGTCAAAAAATGAAATGGTATTCATTTAGCACAGGTATTACTGCAGTGTTTTGAGAGTTGGAAGTGACTTAGGGGTGACTCTTCTGTTTCACATGGCAGAATTTCACAAAATAGTACAATTAAAAAATAAGTACCACTTGGTTTTAATTCTTCTATTTTGGTTTGCATGGTTATTCAGGATTTCAGAATTTTCAAGAAAATGTTAAGCATTGCTATTCAACTGTTGGCAGTCTCTGTGCTTTTTGTTGTGTTTTTGTTACTGACACCCAAAGTAGTCTTGCAAAGTTGTGTGATAGTCACAAGAAGCACACTGTTTTCATAATGTGATGGTGTCTGTGTGTGCTGGAGTTGTCAGAAACTACCTCATTTGGGAATGCTGACAACTAGTTTTCAGCCTAGCCTTTTCCTCCTGTTCCTCCGCTCCTGGTATCTCATAGACGGATCTCAGATCAGCTTTCAGTATGTTTTAGCACTTGAAGTCAGCATGCCATAGAGAATAAAACATAATTTTCCTCGCATGACTTTTCCATGTTAACCTCTGCACTAATGCAGAAGCATTGCCCTGGTGCCTAAGAGATAAAGGACATCGCTGTGAATTTCCCAGAGCCCCTGAAATCTGCTTTCCAACTTCTAGTCTTGGGCCCATCTTTGGGAGCTGACTCACAAGGCATTGCCTGGCCCAGTTGCCAGCCTCAGAATAAATAAGGATAGGAGCTTAAGAGTCAGGCAAGCCCACACTGTCAGAGCAGACTGGAGACCACTTAAATTCATCTGCCGTAGCTTCACCGTAGCCTGTATTCGGGGCCCTCGCTTTGCTGTCCATCGGTGGGCAAGGCAGTGGTATGAGGTGGTTTCTTACATCACCTGCCGTCCATCCCGTCGCCTTGCAGAGCAAGCTAACAGAAAGACGTGTCCCTCCACCTCAGCCCTTCCAGTTTGTGGCCACTGAGCATGGCACGGTCTGCGCCGGGACACGCGGCGGCGGCTGCCAGCCGTGCTGAGTGGGGACACCCCTGGCTGCGGGGCAGAAGGATGGACAGCGGGCTGCAGTCCCGCTTACAGCAACTGCACCAAGGTTTGCCAGAGCTCATCTGTTTGAGCCTGTCCTGGCAGCTTGAAGGCTTCTTTAAAATATAAATGGGTATGACCTTTTTTTTTTTTTAAACAGCAACAAAAAAGCTCTGACTGACAATGCAGGACAATAAAGAGAAGTCATATGGAGGAATATCAAAGTGGTAATTAGGGCGATGCAAGATGATTGAGGTTTAAAATTGTGGGTCTGTACTGACCTTTTGTTTCCTGAAAGACTGTGCGAACTGGGAGCTGTGGCCTTTTCCATAGATGGGGGTGCGGGAGAAGGCCGAGTGTGTGGGTTGGCACGATGAGCCTGCGCCGGCACGCTGGTGCCAGTGTGGTGTCCAAGAAAGACAGCTGCCTGACGTCCATTTCTGTCCTGCACCTCGGTCACGTTAAGGGTGCTCTGCTGTACAGCAGTCTGCTATTTGATTATTGCACAGCGCGTTCTCTGGGCACAGCCATACGAGACTTGGCTTTCTATTAAGGTACAAGCGTTATCAGAACAGTTTTACTTGGCTGGTTTGTACCCTGGGGACAAGTCATGGTCGTCCTAGGTACTTTCAACACCCTGTCTGCTGTTGCCATGTATGAGAGTGTAAGTATCTGAATGTGTGAAGAGTTCTTGTAAGAGCCATAAATTATGATATCAACATATGTGTCATCAGATTATTAAGCGTGAGAAGTCTTTTAGATGCTTGCGGCGGCCAGTGTTAGTTGAAAAACTGCCAGAAATTGTAATTCCATGTGGATATAAAAATGTGTATTACTCATGTGCATATTTATCCATGGATGCTGAGAGCAAACCTTGTTACCATTGAAACAGTTGGAAGTGGGTTAGAAAATGCTTTAGCTACCCCCAAAACAATTGGGGTTTTTTCCGAACCGCTTTCTCAGTGTTCAGATGGTTTTTGTTTCTATGCTGTGAGGTGGGGGAGTGACAAAAAAAGTTTTGTGCATGTAACGGTCTGGTAAAATTGCCTATATTTCAGGGGAAGAAAAAGAAGAGGAAGAGAGAAAAGTTGCAGGAATCAGCATCAGGTAGGCCATGACCAACTCTTACTTACCATTCACCTCAGGAATATTTTAGAAACCAGGGCTTGCGCTATTTAATTTTTACATGCTTTTCTCTAACACTTGCTTCTGATAGATGTTTTAAGATACTTCACTTTGAATGCAAGCTTGTGAAAATGCACACAATACATGTCTCCTTTCCCTTACACCTTTCCGTACAGCAGTCCTCACTGCATCAACATCTTTGGCTGAACTTACGCATTGCTACAATCACTGTCCTGCTTTACCTTTGCTTTTCTCCTGAATCAATGTTGTATCATCCTTAGATTTAACTATGACTCAAATACCGTGTGGGATTATTGGACACTGGAAACTTCACGCTGACCTTTTTGTAGCCACTGTATTTTTTATTGCTGTATTTTACATTTCTGTGTACACTAACAGCTGTCTAGTAGGTTGGCTAAAAGCATCAGTGAGGTCTCCTCTTTGCCTGTAAAAAATATTCAGAGAAACACCCTGTTTTCCCCCACAAAAATGGCTGGTATAAGAACCATAAAAAAATCAAACAACAAAACCAAAAACACGCCAAAAAAATCCATGTAATATTGTAGCAAACAAACTTATTTGGAATGTGCAAAAACACTGTAACAGAAATTTGTTAAAGGAAAACAATCTTCTACAGGTACAGGCCCCAGAATGACAGCTGCCTACATCTGAAGCATGGTAAGAACATCTCTAAAGCTTTCCTGATGATAAAACTGAATTGTAAAATAAGCTTTCTGATAAATTTTATGCAATAATATGAATTTAGCAAAAATTGCAGAAGTATCATATCCCAAAGCTAATGTTACTTTGACTACTGATGGTTTTTATACCGGCTATCTATTAGGTGTTCACCATTTCACTTCTTAACCTTAATATTTTCAAATTGACCATACCTCACTGACTCGCTGCAAGTCTGCCTGTGGAGTGCAGGGATGGGTTTATTAAGCAGTGCAAACCCTCCCAGCCAGCAGACTGTCACAATTCATAAGAGCAGGTTAGAAGCTGGCTTCGGAGTACATTTTATGTGCTGACATCTACAAGATGCTGGCTGGGTACACTTTTAAAAAACGTATTCACCTGTATACTAACAAAACTTCTGCTAGGAAAATGGGACTGTATTTCAGTTATATCGAGAATTTCTCCCTGGACTGTACAGTGGTATTTTGTGTGTGGTACGGGTTGGTTTTTTTTGTTGTTGTATTTCCAGCGTGTGTTTTCTCTCTTCGTATCATATCATCTGCACAGAAGGTGGAATGACTAGTGATTACACATATCCAATAACACCATCTAGCCTGCTTGTGAGTGCACGTGGTACCACAGTGAGATCCTCATTTCTCAGTGTTTGTGTTGGAAGGCTGGTCCTTCTCTTCCTCTCAGTGTGACACATTTTCTAGTAGGAATGGCATTCATTTGACATAATAGTTGTTTCTACACTGTCTAAAAAAGAGCACTTTCTAAACTTACCTGTGCATCATAACTGAAGTGGGCTCTTTATCCCCTCTCCCTCCACCTTGCTGGGCCGCACGATCCCCTTAGCACTCAGAGTGGTCAGCAAAATGGCCTCCTGTGGGCCCTCCGCTCTGCTTGGACTTTCAGCCAGAGAAAACTCAGTTAAGTTTGCTCTGTGCAGTGTCAGTCATCAGTCAGTCAGCATGATTCAAGCCTCTTCTGCAGTTATGCCATTATGCTGGTTAGTCTAAACTTGGTCGGGTTTCAGACTGTGGGGGGCGGTTTAAAGCTGAAGTAAAGTGAAAAGGCAAAATGCGTGCTCTTTTTTCCTTCCTGCTAAGCAAAAGTTTTTCAGGCAAGCAGACAGTCTTGCCCTTTGCAGTATGCCTGAGTCATGCTGATTTTAGACGTGGATTGCAGCATTTGGGTCCTGTAGCCAACACAACAAATGTAGCTGATCATTAGTTACAGTGACTGCCGTAAGTATTACACCTTTTAAAAAAAAAAAAAGCAAGTGCTTTAACCTTGAGTTTTAGAATTGATATTTCAGCTTGGTTGCCCAGGTCCATGACTGTTGTATTTTTCCCTTTGATGTTAACGCAGTACCAGTAAGCAAACCACACATAATTTTATCTGAATTGACGGGGAGCACTCGATTGGGATCAGAATACAACTAAGGTTCAAGTGACAGTTAAAAACCGGGGGATATTTGGTTTCTTGGATGCCTTACAATCTAAGGATGACTGCCTTGCCTACACTGAACTACTTTTGTTGGAGTTTCTCTGTTTGCATTTTCCATAGCAGACGATGAGTTGCAATAGAAGAGGGTGAATGTTCTGAGTATGTGGGTTTTCTCTCTTTGCCTTTTACCCCTACACCCCTTCCTTCCTTCCCCTTAAGCTCTGTAATGGTGTGGAAACTGTTGGTAATAATACCTGTCTCTCTGTCCTCATGCAATTTATAACACAGAGTATGAGAACAGTAGGTATCTTCTTCCATTGAAGGGGGAGTATGCTGTTGACTCCATATATGCGCATGTAGGCAGCCTCACTAAATGTTGCGTGCCGGGCGAATGCTCTCCACTGGAGACGTACAGATCTGCTCTAGCTGGAAGTAAATGCACAGAATGATTTAGGGAACCTGAATCAGCCAGACTTCAAAGTAAACTTCTGAAGGTTAAGACTCTTGCCCTTTGCAAGCCTAATCCAAAGAATGTTTTGCCCACAAGCATAATATCTTACCAGGCCCACAGCAGAGCTGTTGTAGTCTTTAATGGATGGAGATAATAAGTTTGGGAATGCCTTTCAGTGAGTGCCGCAAAGAGCTCTTGAAGACAGGAAAACACTAGCTTTCTTGCTCGTACGGATGGTGTAGCAAAGAGGGGGAAGGAGGGTGGGAGGTCTGGGAAGGAGACAAGCGTTCTGTTATCTGAGAAGAATCAGAAATGAGTAGGTGGCAAGACCAAAGAAAGAATCTCGAGATCAGCACAAAGGAGATCAGCCAGGGCTGTAATTATGGTGATGTAAGTGAGAAGGATGAAATGGTGGGAGGGTTGTATGGTGGGATGTTCAGAGGAAAGTAACGGAAGAGACATGCAAACAGAAATGATTTAAGATACTGTGAAAGTTTTGGGTGTGGTTTTTTTTGTCCTTGAACACTTCAGCATGTAACTGATCTTTAAGGTGGACCTCTAACCTGCTTTTTGCCTTGGACATCATTTGAGCAGTGAAGTCAAGGTGGTAGCATTAAGTTTCTCCTCTTCCCAGGGTTGTACACAGCAGCAGGCTTCTTATGGCTTCACTGCTTAGGATTTAGGTGAGTTCCACGATCTCCTCCAGCCTGCTGAATGGCCAATTTGTAAAACACTTAGAGTGCTTCAGGAATACAGTGAGCTGGCACTCCAGTCTTTGCTAAATTGTCCTGGGATACTCCGAAGCATGTCGCCATTCTTTTAAGAGTTGTGGAACTGTCCCCAGGCAGGATTTTGTTTTCAGTTGACATGGCCCAACAGAATGCTTGAAATAACTTTTATTTGTTGAAGAAATAACTCGTATTTATTCTCTCCTTTTGAAATCAACCGAGAGTGGCGTAAGACCTCATAATACTAAAAATGAGTTTGGAAGAGGCCAGGAGGGAAGGGGAAATGAGGAAAGCTAAGATTAAGGACAATGTAGAGATCGTCTCTTGAGCACCTTTCAGAGAGCTGGGTGTTTTCTTGTTGCTTTAAGCACCGCCTTCTAGAAGACTTGTAAATGGAAGCAATTCTGTGTCAGAAGTGGAGATTCCTGGTTTCCTATCTGGTTTGACTTTTTGAAGCAAAACAAGCTGATTTTTAGCATCTCGTTAATATTTTTTAATCAGCAAGGAAATAGAAGGTTACTAGCAAAAATTTCTCCTGATTGTTCTGCAATGTGGAAATAGTTAACTTCTTATGACTTGCTGCGTACGGTAATTGTAAAAGGCACATCATTTGACATATGGCAGGATGCAATTGGGAAGTCCTCACAAGCTACGTAATTTAACATTGTGTTTTGGCATATCTTCAAGGGCTAAAAAGAATGATAGAGAAGCTTAATAGACATTTGAAAACCTGTGAGAAGTGTATTTGTGGCTTGCAAATTCCATGACAATTAGCATTTAGATTAGCAAAGCTTTAAAAAATTAGAAAAATTGACTAATACTGATTTACAATCAGAAGCACTTAAAAGGATCAGAGTAAGACTGTTTAACTTTAAACAATGAATTATCTATAACCTTTCAAACTTCCTACATGGAAATTAGAGCCAAACTTTGGTGCAGAAGTGATTTTTGGATAGTGTTGTAACAAACTATGACTGGATTGTCTTCTCCTTATTACTCAGAAATAAAACGGAGTGAGGCTGTGAAAGCAGACTATAAAGTGGACCAATCTACAGCCAGAATACTGTGGAAAAAGAACCATCTGATGACTGTGGTCATGGTTGACCATGGGTTTCTGGCCTGCATCCTAGAAGGGAGATGCAAAGAGGATGTGGTACTTTGCTTTGAGGCACATGTTTTCTAACCTGGCTTGTCCAGTGCTCTTGAACTTGCTGCTGGAGTAGTTGAAAATGAAGCAAACGCTCCACCCCTTTCCATACCCCTTGACTGCTCAGAAGCTTTAAACAGCCTGGGGGATTTGTGCAGAAGTTAGTGCATGTGAGAATTTGTGTGGTGATGGTTGTGCAGAGAAATGTCCTGATTTGCTTTAAAAATATGTTTCCTGTGTGACCCATGCTTCCTGTTCCCTGTTTTGCCTATGAACAGTGGCCTTCAGCATAGGCAAGAGGGACAGAATGAACAGAAGAGAATTCGCTGGATTGAAACATTTATATTATTGAATACTTTGCTTAACTTCAGCCTTTTTCAGATAGGCATAGAAATTTCCAATGACAAAGGGTATAGCCCTCGGACACATTCCCTCCTGCAACTTAATTCTGACCTGACACTGAACTTGCCGGGGTGAAAGGTAGAAAACCTCCTCTCTTTCAGGCTCTGTGACATCAAGAGAAACGTCAAAAGAGCAAACCTGAAGAAAAGCTGCCTCCTGTTTAGGTGGCAGGTACAGAAGGGCACTGACACCTGCTGGGAGAGATGCAGCAGAGCAGACCGAGTGCCCCAATTTCCTTTTACCAACCTGGCGGAGGAGCCCTGTGAAGTGCAGGAGGGAAGGAAGGAAGGGTATAAAAGCTATTTTGGGTGCAGGGACACTGTGAGGGATAAGGGTAAGACAGGGTAGGGGCCAAGCATAGGTTTTCTAAATAATAAACCAGCAGAACACTTTGAACTAGACAATCAGCATAGATACAGGATTAGGGAAACAAGAAAATTCTGTAAGTATTTACAAAACCTTAGTTTTTGCAACCAAAGGGTGTAGCACGGTCAGCTGTGAAGTTGACCTTCAGCATTTCATGTTTTGAACTGATACTGACAAAGGGCAAAAGTAGATAATTCAGCAGGTGAATGTCCAGCACTTGTTTTTATTTTGTCAGAGGTGCTCAAGTTGCATCTGTGAAGTTAGAGATGCCTAATGAAGTTTGAACTCGGCCACATTTACAAGTGATTAAACACCCCCCCCCCCATATCGTTTCACGTCTGAGGTGTTAGCAGTAGAAGGCTTGAGCTAGAATGAAGGAACAGTGGGATGACTATTGTTCTAACTCTTCCTGAGGGATAAGGTGGGGACAGGGAGTTAACGTCTGGTGCACCATTCTTCTCTGGACTAAACCGATATGTTTTAGTGGATTTAGTAAACTCCCCACCAGATTGAGAGTTCTAAGGTCATGAGCAAAACTCTGTAGAAACAAACTGTTTCATAAAGAAAACATAAGATTTTGAAATGTGGTTTCATTCCCAATTGGAAGAAAACCTCAGCATTTTAGTGTTCATCTCAGGTCTGTATTGCATTTTCATTTTTTAGTATATTTACATGAAAAATTTCAAAATGAGAAATTGATACCATATTCCCCAACAGCTAGAAAGCAAATTGTTATGACATTGTCAAAGTCTCTCCCATTTGTTTCAGGAGACTAAGCTTGGGTGAAATGTCCTCTAATTTCAACGGAATTGTATTCAAATGCTATTCTGTCAAACCTTAGCAAACTTCAGCACTGAGTTTTGTTTCTGTCTGCCTCTGACTTTTAGAGATTATGACTGGATTGAAGAGGTCTTCTGATATACATGAATGCAAAACCAGCCATCCTGAGGACAAAAAAAAACCAAACAAAACGAAACCAAAAAGCCTAAATTTGACGTTGCAAAAGTCACTGCTAATAGAGCCAACCTTCTCATAGCAGTCGGTTCCTTAATCCTCTACTTTAAGACTTTTTATGCAAGTCATCTTTTAAATCTCTGATCCTTTACCTGCTTGTTAAGACTGTACCATATAAACAAATTTGAAAGTGTGCAGATTGGAAAGCTGTACAAGGAGGGAAGCTCACAGCAGGGCCAGCTGAAGCACCACCGTCTAGCCAGTTAAATGTGAGACTGGCAACCCGTTAGACAGTATGTGTTTTAGTCTGACCTTGCAGGACACCAGTGTTCTGCCATTGGTTCCAGCAATGGAAGCAAATGTTGGAAGCATTTGTGCAGTGAAGGTGTCATTGGCACTGGGGGCTAGTGTGTGAGCAGGGTTAGATGGAATGAGGGAAATGGTACCAGCAACCATCTCTCTGAATTAATGTTCTTGCCACGGGCATCAGTAGAGTGGAATCAGGGGGTAAAAGAACTAAGGAGACTTAACTGGGCAAAGAGACTCCCATTTCTGCAGTTGCTTCTTCCTTGCAAAAGTAAGATACATGTTTCTTCGTTAATATTAAGTTGCATCAGAATTAAATTCAGGAGTTTTGAGAGCCTGCTATCCTTCATCTCTGGGATACCTGAAATTGCAGAAGGTAAAATGTTATTGCCAAAATAACTACATGTAATTAGTTTTATGGTGTGTGCATTTATTTGTCTTGACACTAGGTGAGACCACGTTTTGATGAATAGTTGGGTTTCTTCCCATACACGTGTCTTTTGAGATACACGACAGGAGGCTTGTGTATTTCGGACCAGTAGAGATTTTCTGCTGAGATGACTTAATGGTATCAAAGTGAAGTTGATGCGTTTGAGTTTTCTGTTGGTTTGTGTACTGCTGTCTTACTCTAGTAGTATGGCTCTGTGGATGCATGTGTGTAGAAGAGTTGATGAAGCTCAATATTCAGGTTACATCTGACTTACCTTTGGTTGCATGAAAGCAACTGTGTAAATTATTCCATGTGCTGGAAGATTTAAATGTTGAGATTGTCTTTCAAAGTACAGTGTAAATTCTAACCTATGTTTAATTCTGGCAGAAAAGAAGATATACAAAGGAAACTTTACCTATTATTTCTTTCTTTTGAAAGATTTTCACTTACTACTTTACTAGTACATCATGTCTTTTCTGTTACAGCAGGTGAAAACTAGGGGCACTGAAATTGCTACTTCAGAACAGATGCATCTTTCTTCACAGCTCTCAGTCTATAAAATAAATAATTTTAAAAATAGTATTCTGAATATTTATTATATGCCATAAAGATACAAAAAGGGGACAAGCCTATTTCTTCTTCCCTTGCAGATCAATTTTAGTATATTATTCTTCTTAAGAAGAATAATAATAAGCTGCTAGAGACAGCTGTCTAGAGGTAATCTGTTTTTTATTATAAACATAGACCCTCTCTCTCTTCCCACCTCCAACAGGAAAAACATGTTGTGGGTCTTCCTGTACGATCATTTTAAAGATTGTAGTGCAGGGATAGAGCTTCTAGTTTCATGCTGCCTACACTGGGGGCCTTTGATAAGAGCCACACCTGCTTTGGCATCACTGACTTCAGCTGCACAAAGCGGGAGCCCTAAAATACCTGGGCGTTCCCCATGCCGACACTGACCTGCTCTGGAAGAGGTCGCTGACTCATGGAGGGGGGAAGGCATTCCTGCTCTTCACCTAACGCATCTAGCTTAGGCCAAACTCAGAGGACAGAAGTTAGGACACCAGGCTCTACCTGTAGTCAATGGAGAAGTATTTTCAGGGTTAGCTGCTTGAGGGCATCTAAAACACCTATGGATAATTTGTTACTGGAGACTTGGTTCACAGTTACCAGCAAGGGGCTGACACTAACAGGAGCAAGGGGGAAAAAAAACCAAGCCAAAATTACCACTGACATGGCTTCAACATGGCAGTACCTGTTACAGTGTTAGGGTACAATTTTGATGTAATTTCTTTGGCAACAAAAGGCAGCTTAAAAGGTTTCCTCTGCTGCCTGCTGGTATCCCGCTCTTGCAGAGAGGGCTTTTTCCTGTGTCCCGTAGGTCCCTCCATCCATGTGCTGTAACAGCCTGTGGGACCCTGCAGCAAATTGGGTTACTAAAATAACTGGGGTTTTGCTGGGAGGTGGTTTTTTTGTTGTTGTTTAGAAACAACAAAGGTTGTGGAGTGTTTGTTTTTGTTTGCCCAGAACATTTCAAGGATCTGGTTTAGGCTAACCCCACAAACCATGGCACAGCTGGGCAGGAAGAGGAGCAGACTGCAACGCCGGCATCGATCTTGCTTGCGCCTGAAACTCTCTCCAGCTCTGCTGCTAAAGAAAATACAAAGGGGCTTCACAAACAGCATGAACCTTTCCGATAAATAATGACCTGGTTTTGCATACCCGAGTTTCTGGAGTATTGGATAAACCCTGGCAGTAAGTCGAACATGTTCATTTTGGACTTCAAAAGAAAATGACAGTTTCAGCTGCGGGGTCCCTGAGTTTGCCATGTTGTCTGAAGTACTGGATTAAAAGCCAGGTTTGGAGACTGACTTTTTTTTTTTTTTTTTTAAATACATATAACTGCTGTTATATGTTGTCTTGTCTCTTCTTACAACTGTATGAAAACAACCTATGGTGGGGAAAGGTGTAGAAAAAAAGTACCTGGTTTAAAATTTTTACTTTTTCTTGCTTTCTGTTAAGGATTAGCTATGTCTTTTACTCTGTACCTACTCCTGTACCAACCCAGACACTCTTGACTTTCTTCCATAACCTCTTCCGATTAGCATGACCTCGATGAAGCTGCATAATCCTCTCCCTTGTTCTAGCAAAATGGAGATCAGTTAAAGACTAGAGGAGGAGAAGGCCCTTGCAGACCCACCCTTCAATCCATCTCGTTCCCAAGCGTGGGGAGGACTTCTGATCCCCCTCTGATGCTCTTGCCCTCAAGCCACTGAGCCCAGGCTTGTTAGGAGGCTTTAGTTTCACCGCAGTGATTCCTGACATACAGTTTTATCACTTAAGTAGTAAGGCTTTTCTTTTTACACTGAATTACTTTTGAATTTTATTTGTTTCTTACTCGAGGTGGGGTTTTTTTTTTTCCTTTCCTCCTGCAGTCAGATGTATACTGCAAATGGCACAGACAGTACCTCCTATTGTGGCTCGGGCTCAAGACTTCACATATGTAAAATGTGACTTGCAGCACTTTCTTTGAAGCCTAACCACAGCCAGGGAGCTGTAATTGCAGTCTTTGATTGCGCCGACTTCACTTGTGGATTGGGCTTTGCTAGGGCATGCCTCGCTTGGCGAGACTTCAGCTACAGCCCCCCAGTGAAGCCTTAGATGTGGGAAGTCTTCAGTCTCCTTAGCACATGCCTGTGGTTTCTTGAAAAGAATCCTGATTTGACCTGTTTTATATCTGTAAGGCAACACCATCGTCATTCGTATGTTTTAGGTATTATTTGGTTTATCAGCAGTAGAAGCAATTTCCAGCATGTAGCCTTAATGTGCAGCTGGGGAAAGGCTGGGTTCTAGATGCTGTTTTCAGAATAGCTACTGTGTAATTTGCTGTACTGCAGTATTCGCATAAAAAATAAAAATATTTGGGGCTTCGCTGTGCCTGACCCCCTTGCAGAATTACAGCAGTATCTGCAGCCTCTCTATTGGAGCGGGGGATAATTAGGTGCCGAGAGGGGCTATGGAAAGGAGGCGGGCGCTGCGAAAACTGCGTTTGGATTGAGAAAGAAGCAATGGCCGCTGTTTGAAAAAGCTGAGGGCCAGAGCAAGGCCGCGGTCGTTATTTTAACCTCCTGACTTCAAAGACAGCTTGCTGGTAAGGGAAGGGGGGAGGAGGCACGGAACCATCTCAACAGAAGAGCATTTCATTTCCTTCAGTGAAGTAGACATTCCTGGCTGCTAATGGGGAGTAGCTCTGAATCACAGCACTTGTATCAGACTGCTGTGAACTACTGGCCTGGCGCCTCAAGGCCATTCCTCAACAGGAAGCTGAATGTTTTCATGTAAGACTGAGAGGAAAACCTTCCCAGGAAGAGCAACCTGGACCAAACCTTTGAAAATCTGGGATGAAAAGGCACAAAATAAATATAAAGCTGCAGGGTGCTCTCCCCAGTGTTCCTCTGCTGTTTGCTTGGCCCCTCTTTCGTGCTCCTTGGAAAGGTAGAGCCCTTCGCAGCTCTTTGATCCGCATGTGTTACGGAGCACTGTGCTACTTATAAAAAAAAAAAAAAAAAAAAAAAAAGAAAAGGCAGGAAGCTCAGAAGGCTTTTTTTAGTTGGGACTTGGGCTGGTTTTGTGAGGAAATAGGAACTGAATTAGTCAATACAGACCACCTCTGTTGAAACCACTGGTTTGCCAGTGGACTTTCAGCTGTACTGTTTAAGAGGCCACAGTGGCTTTAAATATCCTTTTATGGCTACCAGCAGCAGGTGAAAGTTATTCATTATGTATCAGGGATGGTGGTATTTGGGGGAGGGGAGAGCATCCTTCAAGTTAAGACAGTTTGATATAAATTTGTGCTTGTTCTTTCTACCTTACTTAGTCTGCAGCTAAACTTCAGTGTCCTCAACTTTCCTTTCCACTAAAACAACGCTTGTGTGCGTGGCCTCTGATGAGGAGTCAACTTGTTTAGTAAGATTTTGGGTCCTCAGCTTGCACTCACTAAAATCAAAGGGTCCACAATCAGTTTTGGAGGCTTTCTATCCTGGAGTACAACTCCTTATTCAGGAGCTGTACTCAACCAGTACGGGCAAAATGCTTTGCGTCGTGATGGCTTACACAGAAGCTGCAGCAGATGGGAGATGGGTGCCCAGTTACAAATGGCCCTGGTTTAAATACTGCTGCTGTAATATTGGCTGATTAATTTCTGCTTGTGGCTTTTACAGGCTCAAACAGTCTATTATGAATAGTCTCACAAAAGTTTGACTCGTGGTTTAAACCATGTCTTCATAAACTTGTTCTGTCTTGCCTTGCGTGATTCAAAGTGCTGGCAGTGTATCTTCTTCGTGTGACTAAGCATTTTGTGTTTCTTCTGGTGAAAATTCACTCACCTTCTCCAGCAAACTACATTCCTGTGCTAATTTTGGTCATTCTCAAAAGCTCTGCTCATTGAACCCTCTACTTGTTTGGCAGCTGAGTAGTACCTGGAGGCCTAGAGGTTAACATAGATTTTTTGAGATGCCACTAATCCTGAGACCATTACTGGAGAGCATCTGTCCGTCTGTGGAAAAGCGCCTGACTCATTAGACAGTCTTTGGGTGGAGTCCCTGTTATAACCCAGTTGTCTGGGTCAGAAGGGCAGGGGTGATGGTTGAGTTAGCAATTGCCTAAGTCAGCTGACGTAACCCAGAGACCTAATGATGAAGAACGGTTCCTCTCTGGATGAGCAGTATCTATGAGGCTTGCACTGTTGGCCTTTTCACATGCTCTAAGAACATAAATCCTTCCAAGATCCTAGGCAACTGGCGGTAGGTAATCGCAACTGGAGGATGTTCCCCACCCCGCTGAAGAGCAGAAGGAATCGTCCCCAGTTGTGTGGATGCATGGTAGGGTCACTGGTCACACAAGCCTCACCCACCACATTCCTCCACCCAGCTGCTTACAGAAGACAGCATTTCTTCATTTCTGCAGGGACTAGAGCTTGAGGCTGTGAAGTAGAGGTTTAATTGACTTCAACAACGGTAGTACCAAAGCCTGAGGATGTCTAGTTTTCTAACAGATATCTGGGTCAAATGTTGTAGATAAATGAAATCCATTACAAAAGGGAATTACTTCTGTAATATATTGAATGTCTAAATAGCTTTCTAGTTGGTGTGGACATCTATTTACAATCCAAAGTACTCTCCATAAATATTCTTGCAAACTTCAAGCAAGAGCAAAGAGCAATACTCTGCACTTAACTTTGACATTGCAAACGCACGTTCCACTAATACAGTTGTCATAGAGTTACAGTAACCCATCGCCAGCTTCTCTGAAGGATTTAAAATAAAAATCAAAAAAAGGTTTCATATAGTCTTTATCACTCTCTTTCTCTTTCCCCTCCCTGTAGGTGGGAAAAGAAACGCTTTCTCAACTTGCAAAGCAAAGGCGGCGACACCAGGACCCCTTCTGGAGATGGAAGCTTGTTAAACCCTAGGTGTGTCCTTCATCCACGCAGACCACCCCCAAGGAGTCTGTCTAGGATGTCATTCACCCTGATGTCACTGCTAGAGACACTGAATCATAAAGACAATCACTGCCAAAATCCTTCACTATCACGAGGTCCAGCCCTGATATAAATAGAGCAAATGAGCTCCTGGGTCAGCAGAGCAGCTTTTGTCTTCACTCCACCTCTGCCTTGCACTCTTAAGCCCCCGTCTCATCTGTGTCCATATCGAGTCAGCAAAGTAGCGTGGCTGTCTCTGCCTGCTTCAGCCAACAGAATTACGTAGACCACAGCTGCCCCATACAGCACATCGAGGAATGGAATTTGCCTGGACCAGGACGACACACTCAACCTTCTTTTTATTTAATGGTGCGACAGGATCAATTTTGGTTTTAGCTTTTTTAAGAAACTTGAATGCTTTTATATTTTAACTTTTAGTTTGTAATTTCTTTGGTGTATATTTTACTAGGTATGAGCTTTTAAACAAGTGTCAGAAATCTGAAATACTTTTTAAATAAAAGGGGTTTTTCTTTTTTTTTTTTTTTTTTTTCTGCCAGAGGAAAAACCTGTATGGAAAAAAGGTGGCTTTTTTGTTAAACTATTTGTAACAAATAGTGGCCTCTCAGTCTATATAATACAGTGTCCTATAGAACTAAATAAATGTAACAACAGTCAGCTGGTCAGTAGACACATCAGTCTTGCATCATCTACTCTGTAAACATAAGCAATACATCCAGCAAATCTGACTGCAGTGAGTTCTCCTTCTCACCCATTCCCCTTCTCCTTGTAAAAAGCCCAGCACTTGAATTATTACTTCAATTGTTCTGTATTTGTATCTGTTTTTGTTAGCCTGTTAGTGGGATTTTATGCCAGTTGTTGAAATGAGCATTGATGTACCCATTTTTTAAAATAGTAAGGCACAGCCTTTGCCAAAAATACTGTCAACCGATTTTTTTTTTTTTTTTGTCATTCCAGTTTGAGTTAATGTGCTGAGCATTTGTTTTTTAATAAAAGCTTTGTAATAAAACTAAAGTCAATTGTCTGGCTTAAAAAAAAAAAAAAAAAAAAAAAAAAAGAGAATGTCTTGTGCTAGAATCCCTCGAAGGTAGAAGCAAGCCCAGGAAGGCACAGTCGCTTCTAAGGCTGAAGACTTCTGACTGAGTCTTCCCTCGTAGGAAATGCAATGTGTCTGTTCAGCTGTTTGCTCACTTGAAGCAGTCATTTTGGAAGATGTCTTTTTCTTCCTAAAGAGAGCAGAAGTCTCTTGTTTTCATACTAGGAGTAAGGAAGGGGCCAGCTGAGTGTTCCCTTATGCTTCTCAGTTAGATTTGGCCCACACGGAAGTACCAGGGTCTGCGATCCCTCCATCTTCAGTTTCCTACTAAAATCTTAAGTGAATGCAGCAGCGGTTTTAAGCTTATGATTAGGAATAAAGATTCCCCCCTTTCTGGATGCGGTCCATGCCCACACAAGAGGTAGGAGCTTACAGTTAAATTTCTTATAGCTGTATAAATTATCCTACAGTCAGGGACTGGAGCTGGCTGCAGAATCAGCTGTGGAGGGCCTGGTTTCACAGTGTCAGATCCAGAGAGTCAGCATGCCCTGCCTACAGCTAACTGGTGCCCGTGAGACGTTCCTGCAATAGCAAGCAGCTCCTCTGCACACTTCAAAACTGGAAACACAGGAGTTTGAGTCTTTCAAGCCCCAAACACTACCAGCAACTTCTCTGACACTTTTCCCCTTTTGTTCAGGGACTGGTATTCCAACAGCTAGGAAAAACAGACACAGCTGCCTGACTTCTACTGAAGGACTTCAAAAGGAAAAAAACACTGTAGCCATAGATAAACTATTCCAATGGTTTGTGAGCACCACTGCAGAAGAATTATTATGAACTGTACATTGAATCAGCATACCTTGTATTCTAGCTCCTGAATCTTGTTTGGTGCAAGACTAGGCTGAGTCAAGCTTGAGCTACAAGAAATGACATAGGTGAGTTACTGCCTAAGGAAGCTTTGCCATTAGATTGTTTGTAACTGACCCTTAAGCTCTGTTGCATAAGAAATTTCATAATTAAAAATGTTATAAAACAGCTTCCTCTTAAACCAGCATGCACTGCACACAAACTCAATTTTAACAATGTAACCAGCATATTAGTTCTTGCAATATTTATTTCTAGCAACTACTGATTACGTTAATGTGGTGGGTTGACCCTGGCTGGACACCAGGTGCCCACCAAAGCCGCTCTAGGGAAAATATAACAAAAGGTTCGTGGGTCAAGTTAAGGACAGGGAGAGATCACTCACCAATTACCGTCACGGGCAAAATGGACTTGACTTGGGGAAATGAGTTTAATTTATTACAAATCAAATCAGAGTAGGATGATGAGAAATAAAACCAAATCTTCCCCCCCCCCCCCTTCTTCCTGAGCTCAACCCCACTCCCAATTTTCTCTACCTCTTCCCCCTGGCAGCACAGGGGGATGGGGAATGGGGGTTGGGGTCAGTTCATCACACCTTGTCTCTGCCGCTCCTTCCTCCTCAGGGGCAGGACTCCTCACTCTTCCCCTGCTCCAGCATGGGGTTCCTCCCATGGGATAGAGTCTTCCACGAACTTCTCCGATGCGAGTCCTTCCATGGGCTGCAGTTCTTCACGAACTGCTCCAGCATGGGGTCCCTTCCACGGCGTGCAGTCCTTCAGGCACAGACTGCTCCAGCGTGGGTCCCCCACGGGGTCACAGCCTCCTTCGGGAACCCACCTGCTCCGGCGTAGGGTCCTCCCCGGGCTGCAGGTGGAGATCTGCTCCATCATGGACCTCCCTGGACTGCAGGGGGACAGCCTGCCTCACCAGGGTCTTCACCACAGGCTGCAGGGGAATCTCCGCTCCGGTGCCTGGAGCACCTCCTCCTCCTCTCTTTTGCTGCAGTTGCCATTGCAGTTTTTTCCTTCCTTCTTAAATATGTCATCCCTGAGGCGCTACCACCATCACTTGATGGGCTCGGCCTCGGCCAGAGGTGGGTCCATCTTTGGAGCTGGCTGGCATTGGCCCTATGGGACAGGGAAGCTTCTAGCAGCTTCTCACAGAAGCTGGCCCTGTAGCCCCCCGCTACCAAAACCTTGCCACGCAAACCCAATACAGTTTTAAAAAAGCAAAAGAAGTGACCAGGCAAGGGAATGTTTTCAGATGGCAGCAGAAAAGACCTCTGAGAGGACAGCAACTGTATACTGGAGTTTTGCAAGCCTTAGCTACGTTTCCATTCCAGTCAATTATCCCAGCCTTTGCTGGAAACCTGTCTGGTTTTTGGTTTGGGGTTTAGTTTTTGTTTTTAAAGGGAAAAAAGCAAGTACTTTAGTGCAGTAATCTTCTAAATCAAGGATTACTGTAGTGAGTTCTGTAAATTACATGTTCCAAAGATAACAGTTCTTTTTTAAAACTTTTTAAAACACGACTACTTTATTTAGGTTTTTTAATGGCTATTTAAAAAGCCACTTACCCATTTTGAAAAAAAAATTGTTCCCAATAGAGATGTTAGCCTTATATAGCACGTTGTCCCACATACACGATGTAGTGAACAGTTGCCTGTCTTAAGGACGAAAGGTCTTTCAGCTCTAACAGTGAAGGAGAAAAAGAATTCAGGAGCTAAAAATAACATCTCTGCTGTTAACATACAGTTAGCAAGCACCATGTGTTGGGTTCATTCATAGATCAAAGACCTTTCACATGTAGCAACTATGGGAAAGGTTAACTAATATGCAAGGCTTAGGATGCTCCCATGGGAGTACCTGAAACAGAGGATCAGCGCTATCCTGGAATACCCTCTGTGACTTGGGTCAGTGTCCGCTCCTGCTCCCCACTGCTCATCAGCATTTGTTCCTGAAAGAGCAAACTGAGCTGGGCCCTCGCTGTACCGTGCCAGCTTGTCAGTGGAGACGGATGAGCTAGTAAAAATGGCCTGGTGATAGTGGTGTTACCCTGGCAGTAAGACCAGGTTTAAATCCTTGTGATACCAAATAAAGTATTCCAGGTGAGACTCAAAAACAACTCCTAAATTCCCGATGTGAAATTTAGGCAGAAGTCAGCATCTAACTATGCCTCTCTTGTGTGACCCAGGAAATGATTATCCTGTATTTCCCACAGAAAATGCCTAAAAGGACTGAAATGCTCCTATCTAATGGCTGAGTTAATTACCCAGATGCTTCTGCACAAGGATTCATAAACCCACTCTCTCCCTCCATACTTCATTCCACGCATGCACCAAAACCACTTCTGCACAGATCACAGTACAGGTAGTCCCATTCATAAACACAGGAGATATCCTAGTAGCTAGGAAACACACATCCTTCTCCCTCCCCTCACCAAAAAACCACCAAAGGGCAAAGACACAGAACAGGGCAGTTGAGGCGGGATTATTTACAGCTAATCAGGCCAACATCACAGGATGGTCTGGCTCCTCAGGCTTCTGGATCACCTGGAACAGAGCCATTTCCCCTCTGTTACATAAAAGAACAATGCTGCAGGCTAACTTTGGCTTCTTACACAGAAAGTGATGACAGATTCACTAGTTGGGCTTTTAGGGACTCACCAGCTCTAGAGAATTATCTTCTGTTGTAGTTTCCGCTTTGGATTAGCTAACAAAAGGCAGTAAGTTAGTTGTACAAGTGATAGCTTGATGGTTAGGTCAATTTGCAGCACATGTGGGACCTTAAAGACCCAATCTTTGCTCCAGGCTGTAGGACAGCAGAATCCAGAGCATCAGTCATCTGCACTCCTTTGAAACCACTACAGTGCACAAGGCTTTGAAGCAACCATTCCATTTCCTCATGGCCTCCTGCTCTGATCTACATGGCAGCTAATTAGGCTAAAGCAAGACAGGCAGAAAATGAAGGACACTGCAGAAACTAAAAAATGCCCACTAACCTCTCCAGTAACACAACTGCCGTTTGTTCCCTTGCATTCACAAGGGGGCTAACATGCCAGGAAGCCTCTTCTCCAGCATAAGGACCTAATACAAAGTGGAACATGATGGGGAGAAAAAGTGACTCCACAAATAGCCAGAAGCCTGTCAGCTATGGACACATTTCTCCTAAGTCGGGTCAGTGACAAGACTACTGGGCTAAGAAGGAAGTTAGCCAAAAGGAGACCAGCTGTAACAGGAAAATGGCCTGCCGTAAACACAGACATTCTGAGATGAAGCCAAAAACCTAGAAAGTGTGCCCAAACATTCATTTTTCCACATGACAGGCCAGGACGAGAACTTCTGGATTAACGTACGAATTTACTCTGTGAGCCTCCTCGTGGATACAAAGATCTGCTTTAGAAAGCAAGAAAGCAAGCAAGCATCTGCAGCCCCAGGAACAGGGACATGTCGGCCAGAAATACGGGAAATGAACCTCTTAACCACCAGCTTTCAGCCAGGTCAAAGCAAGGACTAAAATTCTGCTCCCCATTCTCCCAGGTAAATACTCATACCTTCAGGCCATGGGCTTTAAATGTTGTCTCTCTGGCTGGCGCACTCCTCCTGCAACAACCATAACTTCACTGAGCCACAGAAGCAGCGTCTGCTTGGCTGAGATAATAATCACTGCTCACCTGGCCTGGGATACTAAGGTTTTCTTCCTGTGAATGATGTTCAGCAAAACACACTTCACCCATCAAAAAACACAAAACACAACTCACCCATCCCACCTCCCAGAAACCCAACACATACAAATAAGTGACAGGTTTGTTCACCCCTCTCAGCTAAGGAAAACCAACATGAACCAGCAGAGCTAGGAGAAAAATTTCCATCTGCCTCATACCAGAAGAGCAACTCACCCAAGAACTGGTCTGTCCTGTTCACTGTGCTGAGAAAAGGTAACTACAACAAAATAAAATCTTCAGCAGAATAAGAAAAATAACATAGTCCACAATTTAATGGTGGTCAAGACACTTACTTGGAGAGGCAACTCTTTGAATTTGGATTAATTTCCTACAGCTAAGAAAACTGGCTGAAAATACTGCAGGATATTGATTAGGCTGAAGTGGGACCATCTCTGTGTGTTCTTATTTTAAGACAGAGAGAACAAGCCACAGAAACAAGGACTCAGATCTTAACAAAGCAAAATGCTATATAAGGGTTAGTTTTTCTCAGCACCTACCTGTGAAAGTGAAGTGCTGCGTAACAGAAGAAGAGACAGTAGACACCAGAACACTGCCGTGGCCCCACTCCTTGACTGAGACGAAGTTTCAAAGCCCAAGACCACTCAATCCTAAATCAGATAGGCAGTAATCATGTTTGCAAACAAACCATGTGGCAGAATGGCCACTGCTTTCTTCCTGTAAAAACCTGCCAGCTCAAACCCTACTCAACTTTTTAGTACAATGTCCTGAAAGAATTCACAATCAAAACACCTTAATCTAAGGTCCCTCAACAAATTGAACAATGAGTTGTTTTAATCACTGAAAATTCAGATTTTATAAGGCAGATTTTGACATATGGTCTAAAAGTTTCACTTTATGTGGAGCTGGTATAACTGCATGGCTCAGAAATAAAACCACTCACAGCACTCAGTTAGCACTGAGCAGTCTAGTTCTGCCTATACTGGTATTCTAAAGGAGTTACTCCCCACGATTTTTTTCCTTTTTTTTTTTTTTTTCTAATGTGTGAATTTACTGAAATTACTTACTAAACAGAATAGCAAGCAATTTCTCGACATCCAAGCAGTTTATTCCCTCCTTCCTCTGGTCCATTTGATTTCACTCCTGCTCCATGGTTTCTCCGTCTTTCCACTTCTCTCTTGTGCTTGACCGACTCCTCTGCTCTTGCCCTGTCCTCATGGGCAACTGGGGCTTCCCTGCTGATGGAACAGCACTGCTAAGTGCTCTTGCCCACTAGGAAGCAGGCTCCCCTTTCCAGTGACCTAACGCTGGATTTTCTATGAACATAAAGACGGACTTAAATCTGTCACAAGTCTAACACTTATACTGTATCTTCAGTCGGTCCAGTTTGGCAATAAAAACCACTTGAAGAAAGAATGAAGGAAAAGACTATTTTCAAGTCAATTTAAGGAAGAACATCCCTTTGTATCTGTTCCCGAAACACATTCCAAGGATGGTACTTCCTTAGCTCACAGATATGTTGTGAGGATCAGATACAATTATATGTAACTAGTGTAAACCACTGACAGAAGAACTAAGGGATATCTTAAATGAGATGCATACAACTACACTACAGGTATAGTTATTGTAACCGCTACCACACAATTATATAACATGGAATATACTGTATTTATCAACCAACATTTGAAGAATTCTTCAGATCACCTTACTCTAACAGCTGCCTCACTAGCTTAACGCCTTGTGATTTTTGTTTGGGAGTTACCTCACTTCCAGAGGCAATGGTAACGATGCAGGGAATAGTAAGAGAACAAAGTAAGTTGATGGGCGTGGATTTAAGTGTTTCACCTGAACTATTTTCTATTGTGCACTATTGTAGCATTACCCTGCCATGATCCCAGGGAAGCATGGAGAGACTTGTGCTTAGGCCGAGGGTTGTAACTAAGCAGAAGTAACAGCTCACAGAAAAGATGAAATGGAAAAGCATTTACACCAGTCCCAACTACACACTGCTACTAAAATTGCTGAACACTGAAGACTAGGCAGCACTTTCTCACCTGTCCCTTTACCAGATTTCATCCAATTTTTTTCAGACATTACGGCCAATACTTAGTTAAATTAGGTAATTTATAGACATGACAACTCCTAAAGAGGACAGGAAAGCCTGCAAAGTTCTTTGGAGCATACACTAGTTGGGGTTGAAGGGGGTCCTTGCTAATTCACATCTTGAAATCAGTTCTATTCAAAGGTATCTAAAATCCTTTAACACATGCTGGATTTCCAGCTGCCATGTCAAATATCAAATTTCCTTACTTCTCTCTCTATTCCTCAACAGATTCAGCAAGTTCTCCAAAAGAACTTCCTTCCACACAGAAGGCAGAGAAAGTAGTTCTCCTTCCCTGCCAGTGGCCACAAATTTACATGGAATATTAGTTAAAAGAAAGCAAGCTTTGTGGGCAAGCAAGCCTTCACAAACCGCTATACTTAAATCAGGATAACCTACTGTACAGGCACTGCTTTTGTTTAGACTGATTTAATTATTTAGATTGATTTTTAGATTGTAATTCCCAATTTCAATATAAATTAGCTGTAAGTTGAGCTAGGTGCCTGTGGGTTTGCACTACTCTCATAACGTGAATTAAAATGAATTCTAAGTCAAACTGATACCAGCCATAGCTAAGCCCAGTCTTATCTGTCACTGAAACAGTTGATTCCCTAAAAACATAATAAAAGCAATTTTTCAAAATCATAGTCTTCACTGGAAACTTTCCTCCCTGTGATGTTAGCTGCCACTGCAGAAAAGCTCTGCTCTCTGCCAAAAAGCAGCGAGCCTGCAGGTGAAGATCAAGCCTATTGTATGATCATTTGACATATTCATCATCATTTGCCATTATTCTTCCCTTCAATCAGCATGCCACTTTAAATGTCACGTGTCAATAAGCTAAGCGATGTTTTCAGCTGTAAGCCTGTGCAAATAATCTTTAGAGTATAACTCTGCCCTTGAGGTAAACTATATGCTCAACTTTTATTCTAAGACAACCAAATGTCCTTACAAATTTAGATCCAAGTAACAATACTGGCTTCAGTTCATAGATTTGCCAGTTTAACGTCAACTTAGGCAACAATAGCTTTCAGTCTTAGCCAAAAATAAAATGCCAAGTCTCTAAGAAAGACTTCTTCCTCAGTTCAAATTAATGCTTTTGTTTAAAGAAATTTAAAAAGATGGTATCAGGAAAACCACTCGTGAAATTAACAGCATCTTCCCCTCCTCCTCTGATATTCTCTCCCCTTTTTAAAAGAAAAATTCACCACTTTAAAAACCTCATCTCTCTAGTACTGAATAAATTAAATTCTCCAAGTATCTTCGGTCTCCTACTCTAAAGTAAACTATTTAAATGCTTATCATAGATCTCACTCTTCACAGACACTGCCATTTTCCTAGAAGCACCCTGACAGGGTTTTAGAATCCACAGCCTTGTTCAAATCAGCTCTCTCTCAATTAAGTATTTCCCTGTAGCCTATTTTACCCACGCTCCTTCCTCAAAGGACTCACCCAAGTTTTTTTCATCACTTAAAACGTTATTTGGGTGCCTAACTTTCACTGCTTACTCTCCAACACTAATGTCATGATAGTATCCAGAAATCAATCTGTAAGCAGTTGTGATAACCATTTGGCTCAAAAGAAAGAGAAGTGGGAGGGTAAAGAAATCCGGAGGCAGTATTTTTTCTGACTGTTAAATTGCTACTATCTGAAATTACTAATTAGCAAGAAGAGATTTTTGTTCCTGCAACTGATTCCGTTCAAGTAGATAAACAGCAAACACAGGAGGAAAAAGCTGAAAATTGCTGTTTTCTTTCACATTCTCTCAAGAACTGAAGGCAGGTGGCAGAACTTGTCATTAAAATCCACACCAGTTCTCTTCTAATATTCCCCATTCTTTTGAAAATTCAGTTCAAGATTTAAATAAAATTAGGACCCCTAAAACAGGCTCTTCCACAAATACATCCTCTTTAAGTTCTGAGAGGCATTTCAGTGCTGAAAAGAAATCATTGGAAGCTAGATGTCTCATCTGTTTCGACATTCTGGAAAACATCACTAGGCTTCCAACTGAAAAAGGCTTTTAGAAATCTCACCCTAAGTTGCAAAGAAGAAAGAAATGCAACATCAGCTGTAAGGAACCCAATAGCCCTCTTGTCGTCGTCAGAGAAATAAGGACTTCAAGCAGTTGTCAGAAACATTTTACCTTTTACTACCTCTTTAGAGAAAACCAACAACTAAGAAGCCTGTGAAATATAAACGCAGTGTATCTTAAACCTGCTTATGCTTGCAGCTTCATAGGATTCAAAACAGTAGGTCTCAAAGCTAATGTAAAGTAGTTGAAGATTCAGGGTTGAAGCAAGGGCTTTCAATGACTGCAGTGCTTCAGTCCGGCTCAGGGCATCACTGCCTGCCAAGGATGAGTCTGGGAACGGAGCGGTCCCTTCACGAGATCATAGACCATTACGTTACCTACGCAGGCCCTGCCACCAGCAGAGCAGACAAATCTCGGTCTGTGGACAATCAAAACCCACTTATTGTAAATGTGTGGGTTTACCAATTTCTATTGCACAAACGTTTAATAGATCCACTTGAGTATGCAAGGATAATTAAGCAAAAAAAGGGGGATTTTATTTGGTGCTAATTCACCACATGCAAATTCCAGCTGTTTACTGTAGACCTACCGCCAAGCATACACTTCTTCCCACAGCTCATCAGAAAGCCTCTCACTGGTGAAAGTGGTTAATCCACAAGATTTTTGTTGCTGAAGCCAAGACTCCAAATGGGGGGTTTACGTTACTAATGACAAAAATTCTGCATTCTTTAACTAGCGAATACTGTAAGGGTTTGCCCATTTACAGAAAACCACCCTAGAAGTGGTTGCTGGCAGAAGAACAGGACCAGAATAGAAGAAGTTGTTACCAGGCAGGAGAGAGATGCACCAAGCAAAGCAGCAGTGAACAACAGACTAGGAAAAAATCTTGTTATCTGGCAGCATGAAACAGCCAAAGTAAGCGACAAGTTCCTTAGTGCCCGCCAAGCAAAAGCCTTGTGCTAAAATATCCTCCTGTGCCCTGGCCAGCTTACAGCATCTGACCAAAGGCTGGAAACAAAACTTGGCCTTATGCCTCACTGTGATGCCTCATGCCACCACATGACAAAAGAAATGGCTCCTTTAATAACTAGGTTTGGTGTTTCGTATTATTCCTACCCCAGAAGCATCCAAAACACCCAGCCAGCATTAGAGCTTTATGGTGCTAATTTTTCTGCAAAGAATGCATTGCTGCGAGTTATTTGCAATTTATAGAAAACCAAACAGAAAACCTCTAAGGGAATAAAAGAGTGAATTGAACAAGTGCAAAGCTATTCTATGGGCATACAAACCTAAATCTGATTAAGAATGTAATATCAGTAACAACCCCAGATCTCATTACATACTGTTCTGTGATCATATACATTTAATTTAAGACTCTGCATAGCGCTGCATTTATAAATGGAAAAGTATACTGGATAGTAAATGGTACCTAAAAAGGGATTTCGGTTTTAACATGAACTTTTGAGAAGATCATAAAATTCAAGACCAACCGTTCTACAAATCATCTTTACAGTTACCAGATTGTGGCTCTACTTAACCCTTCTCTAACAGAATTCAGCAGAAGCACTTCCCTCTGGCCATGAACAACAGGAAAAGCTACTGAAGGAACATATAACATGAGAAGATCTAGCTCTCAAAAGAATCATAGCATCTGCTTTTTCTCCTGGTCTCAGATCTTCCAAAAAGCACAGGGAAATAGGCATCATTCAGGTTGCTTTTATAATTGCTCATGTGGTTGCAGACTGTAGTGAATAAAAATACTGAGATGTGGGTCTGTCCTGGTTTTGGCTGGGATAGAGTTAATTTTCTTCCTAGTAGCTGGTATAGTGCTATGTTTTGGGTTCAGTATGAGAAGAATGTTGATAACACACTGATGTTTTCAGTTATTGCTAAGTAGTGTTTAGACTAAGTCAAGGATTTTTCAGCTTCTCATGCCCAGCCAGCGAGAAGGCTGGAGGGGCACAAGTTGGGAGGGGACACAGCCAGGGCAGCTGTGACCCAAAGTGGCCAAAGGGGTATTCCATACCGTGTGACGTCATGTCCAGTATATAAACTGGGGGGAGTTGGCCTGGAGGGTGGATCGCTGCTCAGGAACTAACTGGGTGTCGGTCAGTGAGTGATGAGCAATTGCATTGTGCATCACTTGCTTTGTATATTTCAATCCTCTTATTATGACTATTGTCATTTTATTAGTGTTAGCATTATCATTACTGGTTTCTTCTTTCCTGTTCTATTAAACCCTTCTTATCTCAACCCACAAGTTTTACTTCTTTTCCCGATTTTCTCCCCCATCCAGCTGGGTGGGGGGGAGTGAGTGAGCGGCTGCGTGGTGCTTAGTTGCTGGCTGGGGTTAAACCACGACAATGATGCTACAGAGTGGATGCTTACACAAAGAATTCACTAGAGGAGAGCAAGCATCTGTAGGTTCACACAAGTTTTCCAATCTCTCTGCAAGAAGAATTTTTCATGAAATAGAATAGTCGCAACTGCTTTCCCAAAGCAGAAGCAGAAACAGCACTTACTTCCTCATGGCTCATCATGCCTTTTTTTTCCCCTAAGGAACGATGCAATCCCATCACCTTTATGCTACTACACTGCACACACCCAAATGACACTGTCCTCAGGGATCTCAGATCTCAATACTGCACTGCAATTAAAGTACAAAGTAACATAACAGAGGTCTTTTGCTAGTACCTACATCCTCTAGCACCCACCCTTCTGACCAGGGGAATATGTTACATTGAGTTAGTGTATACCTAACTCATTGCAGACTTAACTGATCAAAGCCTGGCACAAAGTCAGGAACACAGAAGACCTACACCAAGACAACCCTTTCGGCAGGCAAAGTGGAAATACCTCTTTTTCAGATCCCTTCTCTTTCTAATACCAAGAACAGATTTAACCAATCACATCTTGCTACACTTAGCTTTATACAGCAAGTTTCTTGCTTTTTTTCTTCTCCAGCCTGATAAACATTTACTAATTTATAGTAAGCGGATCTACAGAAGAGATTGACTAACAAACCTCAAAAGTTTCAGAGATATCTGAAAGTGTGATAAGGGCCTTATCCACAGAACAAACATTGGGAGAAGAACCACCAAGTACAGCATTAAGAAAACAAAACCAAACCAAAACTCTGAATCTCATTTTGAAGCCGCTACCATGCTTTTCAGAGGCCTGATTCACTGCTGGAGCACTGGGCTGGTAGTACTGGATCTCATGGCTTTCCATGCTACATGCTGGAGTTAACTTCTGTCTTGTCAATAGCCTGCCATTTATAACAACTAGTTTTTGAAGGACATTTGCATTGTCACTTCAAAACCCTTGGGTCAGATGGTTTGGGGGAAAAAATCCAACTGGTGTAAAAAAGAAAAAAGATACTGTATCAAGTTGGTTTATGTAGTTGCTCAGTTAACCCTTCTTCCTACTGCGTAAAATAAGGCCCAGGTTCACAAAACTCCCATCTGGACAAAGCTGGGCTATTCACTTTAAGGCAACTACTCACTTCTAGGGGCTAAACTTCATCAAGAGACAATTAACATACATTAAATTCTTTGGCAACGCTCTTTTCCCAACTAAATTCCTACCAAGGTGATGTTCTGCAAGTCCTCACAACGAAGGAAGGATGAAGCAACAAACTCCATTTTCCATTCCAGATTCAAATCCATACTGCAAGTTGATATCCGTGTCTTCTAAGAAAATTAATCTCCTGCAGTAATATACTGGAAAATCTCAATGACTTTTGCAAACACAGATGCAGATTTAGAACTTCAGGACATCTGCACTCAACAAATAGGCAGCTGTTACTATTGACCCACATACGAGTATTATTGTGCTCAGTGCCATTAATGAAGAATATTTCATTTATTAGAGCAAAGCCAAATTTTAGCTTCTGCATGCTTAATTCCTCTTTGGATCAAACTTCATTGCCACCTCTTGCACTTTATACTCCATAAGCCACTCATGCAGAGCATCCTCCTCCAGTCAAATTAAGATTCTGCTTTCAACTCCCTCTGCAAAGTTTGTTGTGCTCTCATCTTTTCCCCAGCCGTGTCAGCAGCTAGGATGACCGTAGATAGAGCATATTTGGCAGCTGAAATGACCCAGATGCTGAATCTGGAGCCATCTTCCCAGCTGCAGTAGCTGGGCTCACATCCGACACCTCAGCTGCTGGCTGTCAAGCTGCCCTCAAGCTGTGCCAAGAGTACATCTCAAAGCTTTGACCAAAGTGGGGCAAATGCTCTAAATCTGTGAGGCCTGCTGACAAAAAGGATAACAAAGACTAAATGTTTTAAAAGTGGGCAGTGAGGGAAACCAAGCACCCGTCTCCTTTCTCTTCTATTCCTCATTTTTTTCCACAATCTCTTTTTCCCTATTAATAAAAATTCAGGAAGAGCTGACTGGTGAGAGCAGGTCTAATGTACTATGTCCTAGTCTGAGGTACTGACCAGCAGGAGATTCCCCTTTACTTGTCAACATTACATGCAGTGGAAGGTGGCTCATGGACCTCCACATCAAGTCACGGGCATAGCAAGGGCTGGAAAATAATCTTTATTGAGGGAAAGGTGGAGACAGACAATTCCTTTATTTTATTATTCATTCTTTTAAGTGTCCTAGACATCTTTAAACTGTCAAAGCTGCAGAAATTCTTGTACAAATCAGGAGTGACTATTTAATATCCTATTTCTGACAATTTCATCATGATCTTGAATCCAGGAAGGGACTTCTACATCCTCCATGACTCCTCACTGAGGAGCAAAAGAAAAGGCTTATCTTGATTCAATGGCCTCAGTCATTCAATTACCACTATCCATTCTGATCTAAAGGAGAGTATTTGAAGTTTTGGCCCTCTACCTCATCTCTGCTCAACCTGGCACAGCAATCCACATGCTGATAAAATAAACCATCCCCACCCACCAGTAAACTACCTCCACATGGCCTATTTACTACTAAGAAAAAGAAGTTTCTTCTGAAATAGAAGCCAAACTTACAAATGCCTCGTTCTTGTATGTATTACATATATACATACTGTACCTGTTAGAGCTCCTGAAACAAAAACACTGTTTTAGAGAAAGTTTGTTTTTCTAAAATATCACATTTAATAGTGAAAAATATTTTGCACCCTTACTATTAAATAGCCTATGCCTTGCTATAAACCTAAGCGTTTCCAAATTAAAAATAAAGATGATCTTCCGAGCAAAGGGAGCAGCATGAAGTTAATTGTGCCTGAATGTTTTTGTAAAAAAAAAAAAACGACAGCATTTTTAAGACACAAGAGTAATACACATTCCCATTTTTAATTACCACTGAAAACAGTAGTTCTGAAGTTAACTTCACCCTGCAGCACTTAAGTCACTAAACTGAATTACAGGCACTAAGAACCTTCAAGTGAAACAGACTTCAGATGCAAGAAGTGGACTGCATTTTAGGAAAACCAATTCAATTTAACAATATATCAGTAAAGGAAAGAGGCTGTCTACAGTACCATTTCTTTCCTTTAACCCTCTTCTTTCAAGACAAGAGACTCAAAATCAGGAGTCCTGTAATTAGGAACCAGGGTCCAATAAACCAACAATTTTTATTCTCTACTCAGAGATCTTCTGTGTGATTGCATGCAAGGAAATTAACATATGTCAGCCTCAGTTTCTTTATATGCAAGCTGAAATTAGATGTTGGGGGAGGGAAGAAGAGATAACTTAGAGTTAAATAATTATAATTTCTTTAATTAAAAAAAAATATTTAAGCACTCAGTTTGCAGACCCAAAATACACAAAGTAAAAGAAGGCTACTGCTCAGCTGAACTGGAACTCCAACCCTCATGCCCACTTGCTCTGCAGTATTTGGAGAAAAGACAGGATCTGCAGCACTCCCACCATGAACAAATCCAGGTTCTGCTAAGCCCCAGGAAATAAAGTTGCAAAACAGAAGGTACCGCACACAGCCAGACACACCTATTTGTTTACACAGCACAGACTCCTATTTCAATCCTCTGAAGTACTCAACTACAGTAGCAGTGTAGTGTGTAAAAATGACACTTAAAATGAACAGCCAGTAAAAAAAGCCAATTTACAGGATTCTAGCTGTCACCAGCTTCCTAGCTTAGTTAATAAAAATCAAATCTATATATTAGGCCCTTCAGAATAGAAACTACCCCTTCATTATGTTTCTACAGCATCTAGCAAAAGGAGGCCCTCAACTGGTAATTGAAAATACCAGAAAACCCCACTACAATCGTAAGTTCTGCTTTTAAATGCTGTATTGGGAACCTTCTGTCCAGGTGACAGCCTGCCATTGCAGGATTTTTTTCCTCTAAACAATATGACATCCAAAAAATTATTGTTCAGGGCACTGTAATTTCCACCTACAGATTAGCACTGCACTTAAGAAAAATCCTAACAAAACAACTTACTGCCTTTCAGTTGCTACACTTGCCACAGTGAAAAGAGACTGCCACCCAGTGGACTACAACCAAGTACATCAACTGCAAGCCATGACATTCAATACAGAACTGTTGAAAATTTTATTTTTGATAAAGTGCGGTTATTTTTAGGATTTTTCTGATTAATATAATAATGTTTCAAATACATAAATTCACTCATCATTCTGTCCTGCACCTGAAAAATCAACATTTGCATGAAGGCACTGTACATATAAAGCTTTTCAGAATTGTAAGAAAAAAAATAATCTACTAAATCAAGCTTCCACCAGAGAAATAGTTAACTAGTGCAATCACTCCGTTCAGAGGCGGGTTATGTTCTAAATGCAGCTTCTGCCATCCTTGGGAAGGTTTAAACAGAATTCATCTGTTATATGGCAATGCTGAATAGCATACACAGATAGTTTAACACCTCTCGAGCTTTGGAGTTCAGTTGTATTTGTAAAATCCTTCTCCAGTCTTCTTACCCAGCTTCTTTTCTTCTACCAGTTTATTCAGAAGTGGGCTGGGTGCAAAAAGAGGATTGTTGGGCTCTAATGAATGCCATCCTGGTGGAAGAAATGAAGTGGATGAATTAGTAACAGTTTTCTTTATATGCAAAGATAATAGAGATCTGCATCTCCTCAGAAAAATGTTAAGAGGTCAGAAAACTGAAGGAAGTTTGGAACTTATTCTAGACTCTCTAAGATCCTTCAATACAGCTTCATAAAGCACTGACCAGTACTGATGATTATGAGCAAATCTAGCAATTAGTCTTTAGGTGTAGTCTACTCTGAACACCTTATAATGTCCATGACTGATTTTTAATACTTCAAAAAAAATTAAGAACTTTTAGAATATAGTTAAGTACAAGGAAATAAAACAGAGGCTGTGCTGAAAAGAAATTCAAGTAGAAAGAAATTCCAAGTTGAATTTCTACCTGCAAAAGACAGTCAGAACAATACAACACTACTCCACAGTACCAGCTAAAAGCAGAAGAGGTTTCATGGAAGATGCCATTCTGAAAGCGACATTCAGCCTTGGAGAATATTTAAGCTGCTCATTCAAAATAATACAACAATCATCAACAAGCCGTCTCCAATTATTTTTTTTTCTTATTGTACTGTCATTCATCCACTTATCAACTGAAGTGAAAGGGACATGGTATACTTGCACCTTTTAGGGTATTTGCTGGGTTTTCTATTAACTGAGAATGAAAACATGGCTGGCAGAAAAAGGATAGGGAGTGTCAATATTTGTTGCTTTTCATCAGAATTTCTTGCCTCCAGTACATGTCTCTCCTCCCACTGATTCTTTATAAAGTTCCACTAATATTATTGTTATTGTCCACTGGAACTTGATGAAGTCAGCAAAACCACCACTGTTCTGTCCCCATGTACATAGGCTACAGGCATACAATACAAACACTGTACTCATACAGCATTCTGAGCTGAATTCTCATTCCTTTCTCCTCAGCAGTTAAAAGGCTATGCCATAAACATTTTGTTCAAACTAATTTAAGAGTCAGATTTTCATTAGAACATTCACCTACAGTTTAGCTAAAAAGGGGGAAAATAGAAGAAAATAAGTATGCAGTACCATCTATAATGTATTTACTGGTATCCAACCCAACATAGTCCAGCAGTTCAAATGGACCCATGGGATAGCCAGCCCCAAGCTTCATAGCAACATCAATATCTTCCTTTGATGCATCTCCTAGAGAAAAGATTGACAGTTTGATGAACAGAGAAGATTCCGCATCTACTTGGCACCACTTATAAATAATTAACAGGGTGTTATTTCACCCGGGTGAAGCTCTTCACAGAAATCTCTGCACGTTTCAGAACCGCAAAAACTGGAGTCAGCATACTCAGCTGGAGTATAAAGCTGAATCTCTCTCACACACACACACAAAAAAAAGCCCTGCAGGCCTGCTTTCCATTTTTCGAGCTTCCTCTTGCATTTCAATATAGATCACTATGCTACTGATGGAGCCACAGCTACTGTGCTCAAACTGTCAGAAAGACTAGAGGAAGAATTGGTCACTATGAAGAATCAACAGCTTCTTTTAGAGGCAGCTGAATAGTTTAAGTAAGAAAAGATCTCAATTTCAGCTTCATGAGATCATCAGCAGCTTTTGAACGATGCATGCGACAGAGCTACCCTTACTTTAAAACAGCCAGAAAACAAGTGATACCCAGATGATGGCCAACGCAGGCATGGGGAGAAAGCAGTAGCAGTTGAGTAACATGCTTAGTTACAGCAGCTTTCACTGAAGGATATCCATCAGCATCAGAGATGGCAGATCAGAGTGACCTGAAGAGCCTGTGCAGGTGCAGTTAAATTTGTGAACTCCAAAATTATTAAAAAAAAATAATCAAAATTATCACAAATTTGTTACTTCTACTTCAGTCTGTGCCTTTAAAAATACAAGTCCTGCATTGCCCCATTGTCACAGTTAATGTTCACTTCATTCTTTTGCTGGGAATTCATATTTTATAGTGTCATGAGAGCAGATGCACCTTTACTGCTTATTTCTAATACATATTTTGATAAAGGCAGTGCACTTCTTTGCAGATCCTATAAAAAGGATGAAGTTAAACAAACCCCAGAGGTACTTGTTAAGTAACCTCCATGCTCAATGCGTACAAGCATTCAGGGTGTCCAAAAGCTTGGCAGACATAGCCTATGCAATTTATAAACCTAAGATCAGAGAATCTTAGAAATAAATTTTCAAAGTCTCTTGTAAAGGCAACAACTTCCGTGAAAGTTCTGTATGAAGTCATAAGTTTTATATATCTCCTTTTACACTTTAAAGCTGACAATTTTTTTTTTAAACCACATTTTACTTCTGAGAAACTGGGAAAACTAGCCTTACTTAACTCTAACATAAGTTCAGTTCCCCAAATTCAAACACATGTAAATCCTCAACTCATTTGAAGTTGATGCAGATGTACATATTTCTTTTATCAACAGATTTGTCCCACTTTGTCAAACTTGGGACTTGGCCACCTGACAGTATACGGTTGTGTTACAATACAATTAAAAATACTAAAAGGGCAAACAAGGGTTGTACCCCTAGTTCATACTAGTCTCTTTGTATAAAGCAGACTTCCATAGAAACTTGACTGACTGCTTTTTTTGGTTTTCCACTAAGAATAGGGCAGTACAGACCACCATACATTAATATTTATAACACGCCCCCTGTTTAAATCACTGTTAACATACTAAAGGTATTTTGTCTATGCAAAAGCGCACGTTTAACCCAAGGAGATTTTGTATAAATAAAGACTCAAGGACTGACCCAATAAAATGGTATTTCAGTGCTTGGAGTTGCCAAGAAAAAGACGACCAAATTCCATATTAAAGTGGATGACAATCTGGCTCAAGTGTCTACTCTGAGATTTAGTGCAAAGGATATGATAAAAATTTAACCTGATTCAATGGAAAAAATGAATTAGGAGACGGCCACCAGGCTTTTCAAAACATTAACCAGCTTTTAAAATAGATTTCATTAGAGTTAAAAATTCATAAATGAACTTTAACAAGTTTGGAAATATCACACTGTTGAACAAAATACAAACAGAATAAAGATTAAATCAAAACAGTGTTTTGCTTAGGCAGAAAACAGTCAATTTCAACATACAATCTCAAGTGACTGTTTTCTTCTACATTTAATTAAAAGTTCTATTGTCTCCTGAAATATGTATAATGATATATGTCACTTAACAAAAGCAACTCTTTTTACACACACTGGAACACCCATACACTTTATTTAAAGTTATGCCTTCTTCTGAGAGAATAATGCCCCCTTGCATTGCACTCCTTTGCCTTTCAAGTCACTAAATTCGCTCTTTTCTCCCTTTGAGATGTAACTAGGTACATCTGTTGATGGATAAACAAGAAGTGTTGGTTTATATTTTTTTTCTGGAGATCAAACCATCCCTTCCATGTGCTATAAAAGAGATTTTTAATATTTAAAGCATATTTGGTGGAATCCAGATGATGGAGTGCTTTCATCTGTAGAAAAGCAGTGATTTCAAAAACAAAATGTTTCAAATGACATTCTTAGTAGCATGGAGCTATGAGCAGAGCACTTGAAATAAAAGCAATTATACTCCGTAATTTCCTCTTTATCCACTACATTATTGGCTTGTTTCCTTTTCAAAACAATTATCAATGCTTTGAAAAATTTTGTGTTTCTTTGGGGATTCATGATTATTTCTACTTACCCTCAGTATTAATGTAAAAGAGACCAGCAGTGAGATGGGAGTTCCTAAAGAACCTATTTCTAAAAAAGGACATAGAAGAGGAACAGGAGGTTTCACGGGGCAGTAGTTGAGCCCAAATCACTTGTATGCCAGTACCGTAGTGTGACACTGAGTATTATACTACTTACCTCACCTGAAAATTTCACAAGTCCAATATAAGTGAACTCAGGAGAACTTTGCTAATGGTCCTATTATGGGATTTTCAACCACTTTAATGAACGTCTCTTGGGATGGATAGAGGGAGGTTCCTGATTAGTTGGCAGAGGATATTTTTACAATGTCACTACACTCACCTTGTAGTCTCCAAACCAGAAACATTTTCCACCACAAGAAATTTCCCACACAAGTAACTAGTACCTTCTGACTCTGCACACACTGACATTTCAAAGTGAAGACAAGGCCTTTCCAACTATACGTATTGGCTCATATTTGATGTTCACTATTCACTTCCAGCCTTTAAGGTCTGAAAGTTCTGAGGAAATCCCAAGGCTCTTCCGAAGGCATATAACATTTAGCAGTGTTACTTGTCAACATTCCCTGCAGTCAATATCCCAACAAGTACCTCTCTCAAAAAGTCGAACAGCTTCCATCATATATGGCACCAAGAGACGGTTTACAATAAACCCTGGAGTATCCTGTGAAAAGAAAAAAAGGGATTCTAAATAAACATTCTTTACCAGTACTACACTCAAAATGCTACATGAAAAATTAAACAAGTGGATGAAGACACTTATTGAATCATCAACTTCTGGTACTCTCTAAACTGCATTTTCATATGATTTATCTGCTCATTATTAAAACACAAAAGATGAATTTCACAAAAAAGGAATGGCATATAAACATTCATCATGACTGAGAACAGTAAGACTACTACAAGCGCAGCTCAGTTAATCTTAAAACAATTTAATGTGGCCAGCCAGCAAATACTTTTTCTTTGCAAAATTCTGCCGATATAATTTCCTGAAAGGATACGAGAAGAGCAGTTCTTCTCTAACAGTTTTTTTGGTTTTTTTGTGTGTTCACTACTAGAAACACTCCTAGCTAAACAGTCTGCTTTTCCCCCAGTGCACACTGGTATACCATGCTTTCGAAAGTTAGGATCACTTCAATAGCAAACACCAATGCTATCAATGAAAAGATAAGATACGCGCTGTCAGAAGAAGATAACAGACTGATAACTTCTTTTACACAAGCTTAATCAAAATAAAAAATACAAAGAGAAAGAGCTTTGCAAATAAGTATTATTTCATATACTACTACTGTTTCAGATGCTTATTGTTCATTCCATTTTATCGCAATATTTAGTCCAGAGAATTCCAAGCAACTTTTCTTCTACAAATGGGAATTTAGGGGGGGGGTGGTGGGGGGGAAGGGTTCATACATGGAGACTGCATTACCCTCTACCCAAGCTAATTTATAACAACAATTCATCATATATTCTGCACATTACATACTGCAAAACCGCAACAGAAACTGGAAAAAAGTCAACTAAGGCCATAAAGCAATTTAGCAGTACAGCCAGAATTAAGAGTCCAGCATCCAGACACTGAATTACTGGTGACTACCAGATCGCAGGCCCTTCTTTTTATGATCAAATGTCTCCTGGGGGCTCTGAAACTCAAGGCAACAGCTTGCATAAAGCTACCCAGACCACAAGTTAATGGATTTGGAAAAAGTGTGCTCAGGAAGTGGGGTGTTCCTCTAGAGAAAAAAACCCCAAAGTTACGAAGCAATGAAGATTAATATGGGCCTAGTTACTGCAGTCTTAAGAAAAACTTGCAATGAGCACACACCATGGAGGATTCATCCAACTGCCTCACAATACAAGAGGTAGCAGTCTTGTCCCTAGCATGGCTAAAGATGAGCTCCTGCTTAAGCTCTACAGTCCAGGCTTCTCAAGGACTGGAAAAGAAAAACCAAAAACTGTAAACCCTGATACTTACTGAGTTTTGCTGCTCTAGACAAGATGTCTAGAGTCACTCTACTTTGAGGAATTTGTGGTAAATGTGGGTGTTTTCTTTGTCAAAATGCTTTTAATAGGGAAGAGAAACTGGACAAAAAGCAGCCTGGAAATTCCTGAAGTCCTCTTACATCTACTAAAACCTACCACCTTAAAATTAACAGTTTTCAAGCAGAGACCTTCTGAACACTATCAATCAAAATGTACTCACCTTACAACTGACAGGACTCTTTCCTACTGCTTTACTGAAATCCACAAGCGATTCAAAAGTCTTTTGGCTGGTCATTGGAGTCTTGATGACCTGGGCAGAGGGAAGGTAGGGAGAGCGTAAGCACATTTATGAGCAGAATCTCTCTCATTTACCAGTACAGCAATGATTAAACTGTAATCCAGAACACTATTCCAGAAATTCACAAAACATTTGTTTTGCAAAAAACAATTTTGGTGGATATATATGTTAACAGACACAAAAATCTATTTTAAAGATAGATACAGCATTTTGCATATTTTGAAAGTATGTGTTTCTTTAAGACACTTTCCCACTCAGCCAGTACATATGGTAAAAGGGACCATCGTTTGAAATCGTATTTAGAGATTACAGGATAACAAAACAACTTTAAAAGCTACATAGTCTCTGTCGCCTTGGGAAACACGATGGCTTCACTTTAGAGAACTACATTAACAGACATATTTCCTGATATAAAGGGTTGTAACATCTACCCTGTGCCCAATGTAAACTGACATTTAATTCTAAACAAAATTTAAAATCTCTTTCAAATTTGTGACAGCCTCTTAGCTTTTGAGTAGTATGTTTCCATGTTGATTTTCTTCACAACTGAGTCTTTTGTCACATGTAGTATTTTCTATACTTCACTGGAGTTGGGATGCATTAAGCCATTTATTAAAGACCTAACACCACCCCACCAAAAAAAGAATAAAAAAAAGAGACTTGCAGAAGCTGAATGGGTTATGATATTTGTGTTGAAACTGATCTCCATGTGCAGTAACTGAAAACTGCAATACATAAGCAGTTAAGGCTGACCACCTTGTTCATACAATTAAGTCACACAGAGATTTCCCCCCATCCTAAAGACTGACATAAGGCCAACACAAAAAAAGAGTTAACGACTGAGCAAAAGGCTTGTTTCTCAGCAGAAGAAAAATAGTGTTCTTTGATATTAGATAAAAATATCTGAGATGCTTACGTAAGACTGCAACAGTTTCAGGAATGAGTTTTTAATATACACTTCAGAATTTTGAAACATTAGCACCAGCCTTTTGGATTATTAGAGAAAGAAATCCCCTCAAAGCTATGTGCTTCTGAGCATGAGATCAACAATCTACGAAAAGAGCAGATAAGACTCAAAGGGACTGCAGATTTGTGACCCATGAAGGACAGCTTCCATGACAGATGACCGGCAATTTCAGTAATATCTTTCATAGTTTTGGCGAGTCTCTTGATTTTCCCCGGATTATTCAAACTGAAACATCTGTTTTACATAGAAAATGTTGTTCTACAGTGTTAATGCCAATCCTGATTTACAGCAGTAGTTCTGAAACAAAAGCAAGGCTTTACAAAGTGTATTTATTTACTAATATTGGCACCTTTCAAGATCAAGTCACTGAAAGCACAGATTTTGTGTTTCGAAGTTCTTCAAATACCACTCATCAACTAGAGTGACTCTGGGGTAGGACATTCATAAGTCAGGTGAAAAAGCCCCACAAATTATAAAGATTGACCACAGCACTCAGACATGGATGGCTCTCTTTTGTTTTTTTACAAACAATGCCAGATATCTTCTGCATTTTTCAAATCTCACAGAGGCTTAGTTTAGGTTTCTAGACTATGATTTGTTTTAGGCTTGAGACAAGGCATAGAACATTTCATCCATAGAGAAAAATTACTGCCAACAAGTAGTTCTTAGCACAGAAATCAATAAAGCCAACGTGAGCCTAAGGAATTATGCTAAAGATTTCCGTTACCTCTGACACCACCTACAAAATTCCTCCCTTTCCTTCTTACAACATTCCCCAAAGCGTTTAGTCACAATATACAGGATGCAATATTAAACTAAAAACAAAAAATCCACATGGCTACAGAAGTTAGTGAGAGAGAATCTGCAAGTGTTCGAGCCCTCACCAGACAACCATACTCCAAATCAAATTTGTTAATTTCAGCCAAAAGGTTCAAACAGTTCAAAAAGGGGAGTAAGAGAATGATACATTCAAAGACACAGAGCAAGTAACTGCATCTTATGCATTTTAATGAGAAACAAGCAAAAAACATAATAAAGTGAATCTCAGGAGTTCAAAAGGCAGGCACAACATATTTGAAGTGCTTGTCACCAAAGCAATACTAGAACTAATCCCTTGTGGGACAGAGGAAAAAGATTTACAGCATTTAAGGGCACAAAGTACATGAAACATTTTGGGGCAGAGTGGCCAAAATGCAAAGTTTATTTTCACTTACTCAAGAGTTTATAAGTTCTAGCTGATCAAGGTCAGCCATAATGGGGGAATGTGAGAAAAAGGAGAAAAGAGACCTGTCATTTTTTCTGCAATGTGACCTTTACTTTGGAGGCACAGATAAAGCCTTGTATCAGATTATTTCTTATTCTGCTCTGCATTGCAGTATTATCAAAAATTGCACAATGTAGCCAATGAGACTATGTTTAGAAAAGACGTCTGAAGAGTTATGTAGAAACTTGGTTTTACACTTCCTTGAACACTGGGAAATACTGTAACACTTCCAGACAAATCATCTGGAACATTGAAACAAACATGACTGACTTTGTTTCAAAAGTCACAAGGCAGTAAGATTTCATCTCTCATCATTTTCTATCAATTTCTGCACCGGTAACAACCAAATTCCTCTGTCAGCCTCATCAGATGATTTTAAGCTGTCAGTAGTTCTTACTAATCAGCTTGCCTGCATGCCTGAAATGATCACTATAAACAGCACCTCTGTTGGCAGTTCAGTGGAAAACTTCGGAGCCTCAAGACTGAAGGAGTTACCTCTGCCTCTTCAACCTGCCCCTCAACAGAGACTGCACCCCCCTCTTATCACTAGCAGTAGCTCATTCCATATCAGAAAAGCTGCAAACTGAGATCTACTCTTTCATCTAACTTAATTCCCAGTGATGACAATTGCATTGCTGTGCTACAGCGGTTATTATGGTGATAAGACACTTACCTCCACGAGCTTCATCATTGGCACAGGATTGAAGAAATGGAGACCACCAAATCGGTCCTGCCTGGTGGTTGAGTTAGCCAACTGCGTGATTTGCAAGGATGAGGTGTTGCTCGCAAATATCGTATGCCTGGAAAAAAGAAACATATGGGTTGCATACAGGACAGCAATTTTTCTGACAGTAGGAGGCTGGTGCACTAAACATAAATAGATATCCATTGGCTAACCATCCACAGAATTCTCAGAAACATCCCTGCAGATTATCATGGTCTTTTTCCTGAGGTACAAGTACAGCAATGACGACGTAACCACTGGAAGGGCTGTGAGAGTTTCTGACTTGCGAATAAGCATGTTGAATACTTATATTACAGGTGACAGAAAAAAAGACTCTGTAAGTGGAAAAATTTTGTTAACTCCCCCAAATCTATTCCAGGTAATTCCTTCAGCAGCCCTGGAAGCCTAATGGTGTTTTTTTATTGTTAACATTTACACATCTATGAAAATCCAATTGTTTGCCACGTCAAAAATGCACTTTGGAGCCTTAAGAAAAATTTGGAATTTTTTTTTATTTTTTATAGTGATCAATGGTAGATGTGATGAGCAAGCCTACCACCAAAGCAAAGAGCTGATGGAAAAAAACTGAGAAAAGATAAAAACTGCCATGCACAGGACACTGCAAAGGATACACAAAATCACAAGAATTTTAAGACAAAAGATGAAGTCCTTTTCCAGACATAAATCAGATTTATAAATTGAAGTTTATAATGTTTTTGGTTATTTTTTTCCCCAGAAATACCTCAGAACCTCAACAACACTGCTATACTGACATCGCAACGAAAACTTACAGAAATGGCTTTTTCTTCAAACCACAAAAGTCTGAAACTAAATTAGAGATGAAGCCCTACCTTCCACTCTGGGCTGTATCATACTGACCTTTCAAAAAGTCATCCTACCAGACTCAACAAATGTTAATCTATATTGGTATTTTGCTTACATTTCACTAAGATGTAATTGAGCTTCACAACAGAGCTTTCAGAAAAGTTATGTCCAAGTTGTGGGGACATCTTATAGTGGCATTAAAAGAAAACATTTGGGGATAAAAAAGACCCACACTGATTTTCATTTTTTATTATGTTTTCTCAGTTTTTGAGAATTTGTTAGGGAGAAGGAAATAAAAAAATTCTGAAAATTCCTGTTTACACATCTTACAAATATTCTTTTGCTATTTCCCCACCATAAAGTGGGCCTTATATTGTTCTGAGGTGGGGTACTAAAAAGAGTATTCTACATTTCATAGTTTTGACCTTGCAAGATCAATGGATCCAAAAAGATACTTATCACCACTGAAAATCTGCCGCTGTATACAAAGATTCATATAAAAATTAAGCACATCGATTTGTGAGATGTAAACATTGCGAGGTTTATATCTGGGTTCACTTAAAAGTATGAGATTGTACCTCAGCATCGCTTCTGCGGGTGAATACTGTAGCCTCACACAAACATAGAGCCTCGAGAAAAAAAGCATTAAATTTGTATTTTGTACAAGGCCATTTTATTTACACTTTCTGCTCTGACCAACCAATGGATTTAAATTGGGTTTAAAATAGAATTTTCATGCCCCTCTGACTTAGAACTACATAATGCATGCTTCACATGAGAGCAGAGTTGGAAGGCCTTTGAAAGCAACAGTACTAGTGAAGCCCTAGTGATGCTTTTCCAGGCACCAGTGTGCTTTCTCTTGGTGCCATCTAGTGGGTCATGGGAAGACATTAAAAACAGAGCCCAACACAAGGGAATCATACCATTTCAATAACACTGACTCTTACAGTCCAGCTCCGTGAACACTGAACAACACTTCTGTTGTAACAGTTTTATAACACACCGATTCTAACACACTGAACAGTTCCTAACCACTGGCCAGCTCCTAGCTGAGTTTCCACATCTGAGGATAAATCCTAGACCAAGAGATGTTGACAGGCATTCCCACCACCCAGAAATAAACAGAAAGCAAGCAGGCAAGAGCTCTTAAAGAGGATACCCAGAAATTCTTCTGTCATGTTCATTATGATCCTGTTTAGAAAAACACTGCAGTGTTTAAAGGCCTAAAACTCAAAAGGAATGTGGGGATATTCTACAAAAACCCTAGTCTGACCTTTTCAAAATGGAAATGTGAGACTGATTCAATTCAAGAAACGGAAAACAGAATTGAAGAGTGGGTAGCAATACTTTTATCGCCTGCTCTAAAGACTGTGACCATGTAACACAGTAAAACAATTACCGTATTAGGAGGATGAGTATATAACAGAGAGGAATGTAACATACACAAGCAATTTTGCAAAGCTCTAAGAACATAAACCACTACACTCTCAGACTGATGGCATCCAAGAAACAGCACTGAGCATTTCACCTGGACAGTTACCCAGATGAGGAATACCCCGAGTTCCCAATGCTCTCTAGGGTTGCCAAACTGTCCCAGCTCATTACATTTTCTCTGAAAACTTAAAGGAAATTCACTCTCCACCTCCGAACAAAACTTCTCTCAATAAAGAATAGCTTGCCCACCCCCCTCCACTTACAGATCCACTTTCAGAGGAATTATAGTTCTTTTATAGAGAAAAAGGAAGAGGAAGTAAGTTAATCACGTTTTCGTTTTTTAATGCAATGCTTTGGTTTTGTGCTGTCCCCAGACTTTATCTTCACGGGAGAAGTCATCATAGTGCAAATATGGGAGACAAACATGTAGCTGTTGCAGCTGAGGAAATCGAGACATGGGATACAGTACAAAAGAAAAACGCATGGTTTCACACAGCTCATGTTCCAAAGGCATAGTTCATCACCTTGTTTTAGCAACTGTAATACACAGCCACTTACGTTTCCATCAGCTACCCCTGCGCTTAGTCCTGAAATTTGAATTAAGACAAGTTCCCCCTCCTCAGGCGGCTAGTCTTTCGTGATCTCTGCCTGTAACATACACTTCACAGTGCCATCGACGCCCAGGGCCCCACAGAAGCAGAGCTTCTCCGGAGACTCAAAACTATCTTTAAACAAAGCTTGTCTTTGTTACCAATCACCCACAAGTCCACCACCCCCATTAAGCTGATGCAACAGTTAGTCCATGTAATGGTTTTAGAGATTTTGAAATGTTCAATCTTAGCAAAGGCTGTAGGACGCCTGGGCTGACAGGGAGAGCTTTCCATTTCTTCGCAGTGCTATGCAGGATGCATAAAGCCTACTGCTTCCTTCTAATGCACAGAAAAACACTCATGAGACATTTCTGCCTTTCCCCATGCTACTCACATGATCTGCAACTCTATACTCCTCACATAATTACAAATTACCCTTTGTATCTAATAGCTAATATTTTAAACCCTTGGCTACAAGTTTCACAATTTTACTAGCTTTTCTTTCTTCTCATCTAGACTTTCTACACTGCAAGCCATATTCTTCACCATTCACTTCCCTTTCTTTATCCTACAGGTAAGATATCCGTATGTTTATCATCACTTCCAATTCTCCTCTTAAAAAGGAAGGCTTCTTGTCTAAGGTCATTTTTCCCAACCCTGCAAAACCACGCCTTTTGCCACAGGAAGGAGCATATCTGAACACCTCCCAGTATTTTTTAACACTCTGTAATGTAAAATTTTATGTTTCAAGGCAGCTATGCTTATAAACAGCTCACTCTTACGAAAAATAGCCTCAGCTGTTCCAAATATACATATAATTAAATGAGGTTCCAAGTCCCTGTGCCCACCTTTCCTTGCTGACTGGTTCTAGACAGTGTGCCATTTAGTAAACTCTAATTTGCTCATTAGCTTTCTCTGCTGAATATGGACAAAGAGGCAGGCAACCAATGGTCTGTTTTCACAAAATAAGCACAATCTAATCATGACAAGGTACCTGGTAATTGCCGAAGGCAGCTACTTACTTTTGTCTGTCAGACTAAGGGTAACAGCAAGTTAATCTGTGCTCCATGCACAGCTGTTTGTGATCATTTATTGGTTTTGGAAGTACCAGGTAATTTTGATTACCGACCTCATGAGACAGCCTGAAAATCTCCCCAGGCTGAATTCACCTAATGGTAACATCTTTTCTCCCTTGACATTACATTCAAGCCACAGCTTGCCTAGTTCTTTGGTTAGACAGTCTAGAATACCTCTTAGCCAATACCCCTGGATTTAGCTGTACTAGTTAATACCTCAACCTGCACGCAGTCAAGGTCTTGTGATCCCGAGTCATCCATTACAAAGATCAAGTTTCTGAGACTGCATGCTCGGCTTAAAAGCATTTTTTGGTTTAGATACAATTCAACAGTAACTTCCAACAGTTATCAAATATAGTTCAAAGAAAGTTCCAGGGACTGTAAGTAACTGAGTGCATGTTAAGAAATTATTTACATTTTTACCTCACACACAATAACCAGCAATGAGCTATTTCCAAACTCTTGTAATACAAAGTAAACTTAGTTCACTTAAGTCATTGTTGAGCTGACTGTGACTTACGGCTAAGAGGCTGAGAGTTCTTAAAACTTGTTCATGCCAGGCATGCTGACGACAAATATTTTATCATCCCAACTCCCTATTTAAATATGGGAACATGTACATTAACCATACCCCACATGTACCAGGACAAGCTTATTCTATTGTTGTGCATTTGCATTTAGATTTGAACTTGCTGAGTAGATGGACAAACTTTATGTCTAAACATACCCAGAAGCACATCAAACAAAGCAATGCAACAAGTAAATAAGCCTGCTGAATACACCTGAAAGTGTTTGTAACATATGCACCTGGCATAACAACTATTCCATACCACATGACAGTCTGGAGTTAGCCTAAGGGAGAAAAACTCCTGTTTCTAAGAAAAGCACTTAAGAAAATGCAGAGCTAACGGTGTAAGAATAAAAACAGAAGATACAAAGGTCTAAGTTTCAAAATGTAACAGGAAAAATACACATACTCTGGAGCAAACTTATCCAGCCTCTTGAAGAGTTCATTTTTAATTTCCTGGTTCTCCACAATGGCTTCTATCACCAGATCCGTGCTGTGGACCACTGCTACTGCATCTGTGCTTGTTGTGAGGTTCTTTAAGGTCTTCTCAATGAACTCAACACCAGCCTGAAACATTTCCAAGAAGTTGCAATATCTATTTACAATGATTTAATTTATTTTCACATGAAAAATCCTCTTATGTGCTCTGAAGTGTTTCGGAGCCCTCAAAAATTCAGGCAGTCTGCCACATTTTCAAATCAGTGAGAAAGTTCTAACTATGTACAGATACGATGCTTTCACTGACAAAATTTTCCTAGCCAATCAAAACTGCTTTGAAGCAAATAGGAAACCTTTCAATTCATTCTTTTAGGAAGACTTTGCTGCAGTCCAACCATCAGCATAAGAGTCTAAGTGAACAACTGGTTGATCAATCAGTAGTTTCTGAGACAACCTGGACTTGGCCCTCCATAAAGAGGAACTTTTCCAGTTTCAAACCTTTGCATTGTTTTCATCCAGTGATTATCTGGTCTCACTCCTATGAACAGGTATGTGCTAGTTCACGAATACTTCAGGAAATGAGATGGCCTACACTCACTATAGTTTCAGGGCATACGTGGGGAAAAAATATTCTGTTTTCTGACTAGTAAACCTGCCAATCACTGACATAGTTTGTGAGGACAGAAATCAAACAGAACTGCAAGACTTTGAACCGAGGGTAAATGGAGACACAGTACAAGTAAAAACACCTACATGCTAGAATATAATGTCATATGTAAAGTACAAGCATCATATGGACAATTCTCTTTTGGATTAAAAGACCCCCCCATAATTATGTATGTATGCTCTGGTTATCCTGGTATTACTATATTTTTCCTTCTGTACTCCCTCATGCAAACAAGTCCTTTTTTATTTCCTTTGTCTGCTGCATCATTCATGCTGGTAATCAATACCAGTATATATTATATAAGTTAACATGTATCAAAAGAAGAATTGAATCTGCTGTGGAATTTAGAGAAACAAGCATAGCCACAAATAACCCTTACGATATAAATTTAGATGCATCAGCTGCTCCAGAGTGACTTGCTGTACGTAAGCCTTACTCAGTAATGTAAATGCAAAATATCTTATGCATCTAATTTATGTTACTCCAGGGTAGTTAAACTTTTCCCTTGCAGTAATCCTGTGCCCAAGGCTGGGGGCGGGGGGCAGGCAGAGAGACTCCTTACAGAGGTATTCAGACAATTTTGTTACTATTTGCTTTTGGACAAAATCGGTGCATTCCCAGGTAAGCACTCAAAGATAGCTTGCTATTAAGTTAGGATGAATAATTTGGCACCACTTCACATTTAGCATCTGTTTTAAAAGGTCACCAAGTTGTTTTAAATCTTTATCTCAAGGCTGAAGTCTACAAAGGAAAGAAAATAAGGTAAGACATCTTTCAACCTCCCTGAATCAAAAAAAGAAAATCCAAGTTCTTCAGCACACTGGAGAAAGTTTTAAGCCAGTATATTAACACACTCTATAATGTATAACTGTAAACAATTATCAGAACTTCAGTATGGCAGTTTTTATTCTCCTAAGTTCTCCTAGAGGAATAAAGAAGATGTCAACCTCAGGCTTATCTGCAAACTTCTTCTTTGTCACTCTCTTCAAACTCTCTTCAATTCCTTTTGTAGATTTTTTAAGGATTTCATCTGACTGGTCTACTAACACCACAGTGTGACCACTGGCTGCTGCAACCTGAAAGTTAAAAAAAAAAAAAAAAAAAAAAAGATTCAACAGCAGTATCATAAAACAGCCAAGTACATAGATTTGTGTTGGGGCAGTAAAAACCTGCACACAGTTGGGGCAGAGGAGAAGGGATAAAGGTCTCAAACAACTTGAAGGAAAAGCAAAAAGAAACCCATTTTCTCCCCCGAGCTGTCTGCAGAATGCTACCTGTGCCTGGAGGCAGCTGAGTTCTGCAGCTATGGCTAGAGAACAAGCTGTCTTGAAAAGAGCAAGTGGCTTAGCTGTGATCCTTGGATCTTGTAAGGAAAAAGGGCTGTGGAGACCAAAACTGGAATGCTGGCAGGGTGAGTGGGTAGCATAAGGGATGGCTAACCCTGTGTTCCCAGGACAGAGTGTAACACAACTCTGATGTTAGGCCATGAGCATGTCCCTGCAACAATAGGAAGGCGATAATGCAGCAGTGAAATGTTTGCCACTACAGGACTCTGCACAGACCTGAACGGCCTGCGGACTCTCCTTACTACGTACTTGGTACAAACACTGGCTCAGCTACAGACAGCACTATTGGGTTGTCTTTTTGGTTGGTATTCAATTAATTTCAAACATATGTCACTTTCTCACACTGCAACAGCCTATTAAAAATCAGCTGTTCATTATCTGTTACTTCACTACTCATTAATTTATGTTGCTCTTGTTAGTTAGCAACAGCCTATCTTCATTTTCAGAATTCTTGAACTAACAGAGTAGTAGTATAATAACTGTGAAAAACAGATGTTAAAACATGGTTCCACTGACTGTTTTAAAGCCACACAACTTAGGAGCTTTCCTTCTGCAAACTTTTACATCTAACCTTGCACCTGGAGACTTAAGATTCTCCTGTGCCCACACCACCTACTCCTATAAAGCTAGCTGAAATGAAAAATAGAGAGAGAGATCTCCTGAAGAAAAGCATGGTGCTATCCCCATCCAAGTTGCCTCACTAATCCAGAAAATAAAGAAATGCCAGACTGCCTCTGGACAGCAGCAGTACAGCTTTAAACAAGTGTCAGTCTGCAGCTGGACATTTCTTTATCCATCTTTTTTTTTCCTATTTTTTAAAATTTTCACTATGGCCGTTTCATAAAAACAACTGAATCATAAAAAAAATATTGAAACCAAGCTTGGACTTGCACTCTTAACACTTCATCTGTTGCTGATCACTTGTGATGTTAAAGCAATGGTGAAGCAAGACGCTCCAGTCTTCAGAAGAAAAATCAATGCCAAGCACATTTGTAAGAGATGCTTCACTGATTATCCATTTACAATTACACCATCACAGACCAGTTGGCAAAAAACTCCTAGAAAAGTTAAGGTCTCCCTTTTCCCACCTCATTCTTACCATATTTACATGGACAGGAAAGAAGAAAAAAGGCAAAAGGTCATATGGTCTCCTTTTGCAATTCAAACACATGCTCGCACAGCCTCTACTATCCAATGATCTTAAGAATACTCAATGAGAACACAAAAGCGCCGAGGAGTCAGTTAATGCTTTTCTCGTACAGAAGTGCTTTTCACGTGGCAGAATCAGAAATTACAAACTCCTGGCTTTCAGCCATATGTTTTAGCAGAGGTTAGGTTATCCTGACAGTGTGAGAAAGCAAGGAAAGCAGAGAGACAATTTCTTGAGAATTCTAAAAGGGAGGAAAAGCTTTATCAATAGGGTACAGAGAAGCCCCCACTCAAGTGTTATAATCATCTCTGCTTTGAGATAATTTTGGATTGAGAAATTGGAGGCAGACTGTCAACAAAACAATCCCTGGTCCTTAACGGTGGTAGAAGACCCACAACCCCTGTTACTGCCAAATACCAGATATGTTTCTCTTGACAAGCTGTTCTCTGAAAACATGCAGTCTAACAGAATATGCAGATCAGTTCACTTTCCCTGCAGAATTACAACCTTTGCATAGTGTGCACCTTCTTCAAACATGAGAACAACTTTCGTCAGAGTTGTTCTTTGATGGCTCCTTCAGTGGAAACCTCAAGCTTTAGTACCAAGGTAGAAAGGAGTGGTTTTACCAGACAAGTTAATAAACAACTAGGTAACTCCTTAGCAAAAAACCACAGCCCCTGTATTCCTCCTGCCAGAGATTCGCCAGGAACGTGAGAAATCTTCAGTTCTGAGAAGGAAACCCATGAATTAATTAAAGTGGAGAATTGCTATTTATGAATTCCAACCTCACTGTCAGGTTCCACTTGGGTCCACCTGCGTACTTCAGTTATTCTTTGTGAAGTCTGTGAACTACCCCGGTATCTTGGGCAACGGGCTCTTTCTGTGAATTAAGTAAATGTCTGAATCTTAAATCACTGACAGGACCGCTCAGTCTTCTGTCCCAAATCTATCAAGCTAAAGATGAGCTCGAAAGCCACAGGCCTGAGATTAAACAGTGGGAAAATAAGTCCTATTTGAAGATTAACCACTTCATAATTCTGCAGGTGACCGACGGCTAAATGGTCATTTTAGCTGCCGTATTCTACTTTAGCAACTTGCAAGACGTTGCTTGATCTGCTCCCTTGGCAAGTTAGTAGCAGCTTCTTTCTCGGACCAACATTTTTCCAAATGTTACGACACGTCGTCTGTTTCATAAACAGTCCGCACTGTTGTCTCAAGGACCACGCTAAACCATTTAAAACATCGACCTTGGTTCTTCTCGCCTGACCCGAAGATGCGCCGCGGATCAGCGAGAGAACAGAAAAGTTTTAAAGTCGAGCAGCCGCCCAGCGGCGGCGCAGCAACGCTTTCCACTCCTCCTCCGCAGCAATAAAGCCAAAATTCGCAGAAGCCTGCCAGCTCGGCAGAACGGCTGCGGCCCTCCTCCTCGGGGGGCGACGAACACCCGCGGCGCGGCAAGGGCTACCTCCCCGGCCTGCCTCCCACGGGGCGAGACGCAGCCCACGCTCCAGCCCGGCCGGGCTGCGGACCGGGGGCCGTCGGGCACCGCCGGGGGTGGAGGGTGGCGAGAAGCCGCCGCTCCGCTGCTTCTCACCCAGACGCAGGCTGAAAAAGAAGGCCTCGCGTGAGGGAAACCTGAACGCAAACTGTAGTGTTTCGAACGCCGCTCCCGCCTTCAGCGGCGGCTACGCTCCCTCAGGGCCGGGCCGGGCCGGGCCGGGCCGGACCAGCGCAGCCTCTGAGGGAGCAGAGCGCCAGCCCCGAACGGGCTCGGGGGAGGCGGGGGGGGGGGGGGCCCTCCCGCTGCACGCGCCGAGTAACGGCCGCCCAACGGCCGCCATGGCGCCGCCGCCTCCCCTCACCCCCACCCCGCTGCCGGGCCGGGCGGCGCTCACCTGGGCGATGCCGGCGCCCATAAGGCCGCCGCCGATGACCGTCACATGTTTGACGATCAGTTTCTTGGCGGCCGCCGTGGCGGCGGCGGAGGAGGAGGAGGAGGAGGAGGAGGCGGCGGCGCGCACGAAGTGGCGGGTGGCGAAGGCCATGGCGGGGAGCGAGGAGGCAGGGGAGGCGGCGGTGAGGCGAGGCGAGGCGAGCGCCGCGCTCCGCCCCGGGGAGGTGCGGGGAGGCGGTGGCGGCCGCCCCCGGGCCCGGGCGGAGGCGCTTTGACTCCTTCCTTCACCTTCGCCACGTTTGATTCCTTAAGGGGAGTCGGGTAGGAAGAGGAAGGTCAGCGGGCCAGCAGTCCTGCCGGAGGGGGTTCATCCTGTTCTCCCCCGGCAGGCGCGGTGCAGAGGCCGCTCTCGTTGCCTGCCCTTTGCGGCGGCGGTCACCGCGTTTCCTTCCAAAAGATTCACGCTGTCCGTTGTAGCAGCTCATGGGCTCGATGTCAGAAGCGGTCCGCCGTAAGAGTGTTTCCAAACTAAAGGGGGATTTCATCTGCAGGCTAGCACAAACTATACAGTAAACCAAAAAAAACAACCCACACACAAAAAAAAAAATCAAATCCTTCCTTTATAAATACTAATGGCTGAATCGCGCCAGATGCAGACCACTGAAATTTTCCATCTAATTCCTTCATTGCCAGAACAACCGGCACTTCAAGTCAGCAACAGCTGACAACACAGCAATTACAGCGTATTCTACTTGAGTCAGCATCGGGGTAAACATTAAGCAACTTGTTTTCTTCAAACAAAAGTGGCGGAGTATTCTCGTATCTCTGCACTTTGTACCAAAAGCGCAATGCAAAAAATTCCCCCTTTCCTCACTCAGCCTCACCTGACGGCAGAGTAGTCAGGAGCCGTAAGCGGCTGCTGGAAACAGCCCTTCCCCAAACACAGTTACTGCTCCTTGTGCGCACAAGCGACAGCTCGGCAGGTAGTTAATGAAATTCCCTAAAAAAATAGCACGGCGCCAAGTTCCCTGCAGTCTAACTCCAGGGTGTAAGACACAGGATTTCCACACACAGCTGGCACTCCCAAGCGTCCATCTCTCCCAACACACCAGCGCTCACACCCACTCCTTCCCCACAAGCGCTCCAGTTGTCTCCTGCTCGGCCCTCCCCTTCTGTGTGCAAGGATCTCCCGCTTCTCCCTGGGCTCCCTCCGGGCCTCCAGCTCCCTGCCCCCCTAATCCAGGCTCTCCCTGGGCACCCCCTTCCCTCTCTGCCCTCTGCTCTCGGACCCCTCCACCGCAGGAGTCCAGCAGAACTACACCTCGACTCTGCCCGTGGTTGTCTTTCCCACCTGGTTCCCCAGACTGTGCATCTCCTCCTGGTGGCAACTCATTCCCCCTTTTATCTCCCTCATCTCCACTCTTCTGTCTCCTCCTTTTATTCAGAGTAACAGCGTTTTTAAAACTGCATTGAGAGAATAAACAGACATACTCTTCCTATCGTTTGCTCACAACATGCCTGGCATTGTATTTTTCCCAATTTCATTTTATTCCCCCACCTCCTTCACTCCTCATCCAAAACATTTTGGAACATCTTCTCACTCAAAAGCTTTCTTTGTAAGATGTAAAACACCAAACACCACAAGCTCAGTCAACAAGTGGAACTCATTAAAATGACTATGCAAAGCTGTCAAACACTTGGGAATTACTTTATTAAAAATAAAATTACACTGAAGCAAAGTCTGAAGTCCTTCTTAGAAATAATAAAGGCATTTTCAGCATTCAGAAATAGCCATCCAGTTATATAAACATCCATTTTTCAATAAGGCATTTGAGATGCTTCCTCCGCTAAAAAAAAGGGAGGGGAAGGATACATTTACAAACACAAACCAAATCTGCTACCACTTTACTTACAGTTTACCAAAGATGCCAACACACTTTTAAAACCACAAACATTTTGTTGCTTTTATGCCATTGTTTAGCTACTTTCATGGCATCCTCTGAAAATTTCAGTGCATCTGGAAGGCATGAAAGGCAGGTCTTTATTGTCATTTCCAACAGCATCTTGCATTCTGGCAGACACTGACATGGCTGCACCTTCACATCAGTATTTTTAGCTTGTCGCACTCGGCAGCATTGGATTATAGGTACCATCAAAACCCACATCTCAAAGTACTATTTGTAGGAGAATAATTTTCGAAGGACAGTTTTCAAAGGTGACATTTTAAACTAAACCCAGCAGGCAAAACGAGCACAAATATATACAATTCCACATACTAGGGGATTATGCGAATTGTGTCTTCTCTGGAATCTGTAAAAAAAAAAAGTGCTTTTCAAATGTGTCCTCATTGATTAAAAGGACATGTATTTTATATAAGCCGTCAGTTGCACACCAACATCTTTATGTTGCTTAAAGAGGCATTTCAACAGAAAGTAAATATTATCAGCACTTAATTTTAGCTTTGCAATTAAGCATATACCATTTTAAGGATTTCCAGACAAAAATCCCAACTGTACAGAATCTATTTATTCACTGGAAAATACAAAGTTAAAGAAATAAGTGCTGATTGCTCCAATACTGTCAGCTTTTAGTGCAAGTTTACTAGTGCTGGTACCAAACTCAACTTTTTATTGTGCTATGGGGTTTTCGAAAATTTCACACGAAGAAAAAATTTACCATGAGCACGGGCTAACCTATAAGGTGAAAAGTTAGCCTATATAAGAACTGGAAGTTCTCACACAAACAGTGGGGTGCCTGACCAATGAAATACATCATTCAGAAATTAAGCCACCCTGTTATACAAAACAGCTAACAGAAAACCATAATTTAAATCCAAAATAACTATCTTACAGTCTTTGCTAGGCACTACCTGGCTTTTAAAACTTCAAGTTAAAAAGTGACAAAAACAGAGGTTAATTTAAAGCTGAAGAGTTGACTCTTCTTTTACAGTTTAGGTTTATTTTCTGCTGTGGAATACCCAATTCCACTTTACACTCAATTTCACATTCCAGTCTTGTAAACTTGGCATTAGGAGGACTGCTAGTATTTTCTAGATCTCCAATGAGGGGCAAGGGGGGCTGGGGTGGGGAATATTTCCTTAAAAGAGTGCATATGTACTTATTTCATCTGATATGAAATTCTGCTACATCAAAAGGTTTATGAAGAGATTTAAGGATGATTAAGACCGATTATTGAAAGGTTAACGGTTACACGTCCCCCAAAAGATCGCTTTTGATGTTTGAGAGATCTTTCAAATAAAAGGCAAGATTGAATGCCCCCTTCCGAAACACCCAGCAACAGGCTTCCTTGTCTATTGGTTTGATAGCGGTAAACAGCTCTAAAATTTTTGCAGGTGAAAAGAGTAAGGTACTGATACACTAATACTGTATGAACTACAGATCTTTTTACTCCATATGGAAGATAACAATGGGAAAGCCTTTCTACTCAAACCTCAAGTTTGTCAGACTCCTCATGTTCCATGCCTAAACATAGAAGACCTACATCTGTAGTGCTGTATTGATGCTGTATTTCAAGTAAGACTCCAGTTCCCAAAACTAAACAGGTTGTGGCAATACTGTCCACACTGCCTGTAAATAAAAAACCTGAGTGCAAGCCCCAACTTTGGGATTACGCACGTAATTTTCTCTGATGAGCGGGGTGTTGGTCTCGTCCAGACCGCAGCCACTGCTGACATGGGGAGAACAGCAAATGCAAAGTGGCAGCACAGATGTCGTCTTGAATGTCTGCTTGGCACCAGAGAGAACAGACTTCTGCTGTTTCTTGTTAGAGAAATCTGCTCTCACTTACATTCTGAGATAAAACTTCTGCATCCAGACACTGCACGCTCCTTTCATGTTAAGAACATGGTATATTCAAGGATTCATTTGGCCTCCGAGCCTGGGTTTTCAGCGAGCCCCGATAGTCAAGAATGTTTGGATCCAGGAATCCAGACCAATTCGATCTCATCTACACCTACGAGTTACTTGCAAGAAAGAATCCTCCAAGGCTAAAAAGAAGTGTCATTTAGTAATTTCCAAAAAGTATTTGTCATTACTTAAGCTCGGTTATTATGTTTCTTCACGTAGAAAATGCTAATACCCTCTCGTTCATTGATCCTTTTGGTAATAGATGATGTCCTTCGCTCATTTGGTAAATTAAATGTTTACATGCTGCTTTTATCAAAATAACAATTACTATTTGCTAAAGCATTAACAGATGTTTTGGACCATTCTCCCATAATATTTTACAAACTGACAGTAATAGTTTATAGACAGAGGGGTTAAGCCCAGCAAGTTTTAATATCAAATTGCAAACTATGCTGTCAGTTAATTTGTGGAATGCCAACAGCTGACAAAAAAAAAAAAAAATCTTCTCTTTCCAGAAGTGTAAATGTATCATTCTCACTGACTACGAAAGCCTATCCAGTTTGCGTTTTTCTGGAAAGAAAGTAACAAAATAAGCTGGAAACAAAATAAAGCTGGATTTTAAAAGTGCAGTATTTCATTGTTTAATCATTTTTGATGTTATATTATTTCTTCAAAGCTATTATATTGAATGGACAGGGAGCTAAAGTTAGACCAAACCTTCCCTCCATAGATGGTTTTGCAGCATTTTCAGGATACAAAAAGGTAAAACTTTGCATTAGACTTGCAAAAATTAAGAACAGCTCCATTTTTGCCAACTGCTCTCCCATGCACACACGTTTACCTAAAGAACAGTTAGAAGAGACACATTACTGGTTTTATACTGTTGATCAATTTGTCAACACGCATGCAATTCCTATGCTAGCATACTCCAAACGCAGAAAAGCTCAAGCTACGAACTCCGAAGCTTTGGTCTCCCATATTTGAGTCTAGCCTTGCTCAGTTGTACTGCTTCCTATTAACAGCATTTATATCCATAGCAAAAGTATTATCAAAGAACAATTCATCATTTCTCATTTCAGCCTGGCAACTGGAGCTTTTAGGAAAGCAACTCATTTTACAAGCCACCAACTGAAATAATAAAACAAGTTCTGTCGCTGATCCTATGCGCAAATTTCAGATCTCAACACCTCCAAGGCCCTACACTTGAACCACCACCACCCCCAACCAGCTACTGACTGCATGTGGATATCTTACCCATTCCAAAAGGAATGAATGCCTCTTTCTTAATCAGCTGGCCATTTTCGTCCAGAAATCTTGATGGTTGAAATTCATCTGGTTTCTCCCAAATGTTAGGATCTCTGTGTACTGACCACAAGTTGGGCACGATCACGCTGCCCTTAGGAATAGTATAACCCTGCAGCACTTCAAACAAAAGCACAGAGACAGAGGCTCTGACAAGTTGCTAGAAGTAAACATGGGAGACTTAGACTTACTAAAAAGATGACTAGAAGACATCACAAAAATGATACAGATGCCTAGCTGTGGGCTGCAAATGTAGCAGGAGCTTAAGGCAAAGGTGATCTCTGCTAGCCTGCCTGGGTCAGAATCATGCAGGCCAGAGCAGCTGGAAAGACATCAAATTACACCAACAGCTCCCTGCAGAGAAAAGGCAGCAGCAATCATTAGAAATGAACTCTGCTGCATAGAAATGCTGTGACCCTGTTTCCTCCTGTTCACTGTGGTGGTGGGGCTCTGTGACAGCACAGGAGGGTGGAGGTAAGGAAGAGCGATGGGTGTTGAACTGTTATCACAAAAGGGTTTTGAAGTGACTAGTCTCATTTCAGCTTGTTGCACCTCACTATCCTGCAAGCCAAAACATTTAAAAGGCAGATCAATTCAGTACTGGGTTTGAAAGGCAAGTATTGCTACCTCCCACTCACTTTAGCCAGTGTTCAGCTATGTTTATGAAAACATATAGCCAACAAGATGACTTGGAAAAGGATTTTATTATTGTTTTCTGTAGATGTGGAGCTCAATGATATAAGCCTTTCAAGCTTTAGCAAACCAGTTGTTCCGAATTGGTGTTTTCAGACATCTGTGTCAGATAGCCAAAAGCAACTCTGCTGTTTCAGATACAAAGGTGGAGTCTCAGCTGCCAACTACCGCTAAGCACATCAGTCAACACAAGCTGACCCCCAGAAAAGAAACTGCTCTAAGTGAGAAAACTTCTGGATGTTAGGTCAGACATGCTGCTTAAACAGAGGCCACCTACTCTCTATAAATGGCATTTTATGTACTTGGGTTACATGTCTAATAGATAAATGAGGTCTTTGTCAGTTCTCACTAGATGTCCCATCAGATCTTCATCCACAAAAGAAATGTTGTATTAACAAGTCTCTACAAATGCTTACCAGAAGTTTCTGAGGCCATTCGAGGGATAGAAAGGGGAACAACTGCAGTCATCCTCTGCACTTCCATAATGGTTGCCTCTGTGAAGGGCATTTGAGCCTTGTGGGTAAGAGAGGGAACTTTGTCACGTCCTAGAACTGCTTCAATTTCTGCATGAACCTTCTCTATTCAAAGGGAGTGAGAAAAATAAAAAAATAAAATAAAAAAAGATGCACAATATGTGAGAAGACATCATCTCAATTTCATTTCACTGTGCTTCATTGTTCACATAGATTTGTCAAAAATTACTACAAGACATGTGATGCCTAGCTGAAATAACTATGCCAACATAAACCTTTAAGAATGGACTCAGTTAAGAACAAAACCACCAAGTGCAACTTTGACAACTGTCAAGAGTAAAGCTACTGGGATGACAGACATTGCTAGCACTTCTGTATTGGAAAAGTACAGGAAAAGTTCTGTTCCAGTCCCAAATATTTTCATAATCTTAGTTTAAGAGTTTAAATATACAGTAGTTTGAATGGTGAAAACATCAAGCTTCTGGCCTGCGTTAAAAAAAATGAACAAAAAGAAACTGCATGCAGTGCATGCCCAAGCTGGCCTCTGTCCCTGGGGAGATCCAGTTCTCAGAACTGGGAAAGGTGGTGAAGAGATGGCAAAGCTTTTCATGCAGCTGCTTTAGATACTTCATTCTGGAGGAGGAATTCTGGTGCTCTTACTGCAAGCGTTGAAGCCATTTAACTTGTTCTTGCTGCTTCCTACTTTCTATCCACAGAACCTAAACTCAGCTATTTCCCAGTTCCCCTGAAAGGCAGCAGCAGATGCTCTTTTCCCCCCCAACAGCCCTTCTGCAAAGGAAAAACAGAAGTTAACAAGCTTATCTCCTCTCTCATTCATGTGAAGCACAAAGTGTCAAAATATTTGTTTGCCCCTTTCATCTCGGCGTACAAGTAGTTCTCTTCATCTAAGTTTCCAAGATTTGCTTCACCCATGTACAGGATGATGCACCTTTTCTTCCAGGGAACTTGGCATCTGGCTAGACTGCAAAAGACAATCTTGAAAGAGGAGACCTCAAAATTAACTTTTAATCAAAAATAATAAAAGTTTTCATTTTTTACCCTTGATACCCTGAATATTTTGTGGTTGTCCTGCTTGCTTTTTCCAAGATTCAGAACCCAGACTGATGATACTCTGAGGTTTTGCTCTTTTCTCTTCTTAGCACTGATTCAAGACTAAATAAAAGCTCAATGCAAAAAAAATTCTGTTTTCAGAGAAGCATTCAGAAATACCTTACAGTGTTCAACGAACAGTTGCTGCCACCTACTGGGTTTGCTAGGAAAACAAGTTCTCACATGAGGAACACAGTAAAAAATACCTCAACAGCAAGAGATTTGCTAATGGTGTGGCTCACAAGTACCTGCTTTGTGGGGTTTTGCTACTTTTTTTTTAATGACACATTATAGCCCTGTATTCAGGCATGCACGTCCACAGTAGTTTAAACGAGTAAAGTTTTCCATTTAAAAAAAAAAAAAAAAAAATTAAGGAGACTGTCTCATTCCAAATGTCACACCAGCATTTTATCCTGGACAACATTTCTTTGGAGTCTGTAAAAATATGTGGAACTATACAGAAAGCAGCCAAATTGCTGTTCACGTTACCAACTGCAAAAATGTAGACTTCAAGAGTTCTCCACTAACAGCATATTATTTGAACTGCTCCACTACATTTCATGTATTTAAAAATCTCACAGATCTTCAGAAGTCAAGGACCAGAACCAAGTCAGGGAACAGACCAAACCAAATACTCCCCACTGCCTCCCTGTATGCACGCATGCACCCACCCACCCTTCTCCTTCTCCGTGTAAAAAGCAAAACTGGCTTCCACAGACAAATACATTCTTTCTGATTTTTTCCCCTGATAGCCCTTCATTTGCCTTTCCAGAAAGTGTCTGTAACATTTGCTACTGCTAAAAGTTATGCAATTCAGGTATTTCCTTTAGGGGATAAGAGAAGTATATTACCAGGAAAAAAAAAAAAAAAAGAAAAAAAAAAAAAGAGGCCCATACATGAATCCCAAGCAATCCATAAGAAATGGGATACTAGAATTAAGAGAATTATATTACGTAGCTAAGTGATACACTCTGGACTACTGAGCTTATTCATATTGCTTGACAACAGCCACAGCATAAGGAAAAGGGAAATCAGAAAGAGGCAATACAACTATTAGAGATCAGCAGAAGAAAGAAAACTGACTAGCGCATACTTGTGCAGTACCAGGCAGTAGGGAAAGGGGTTAAAAAAAAAAAAACAACAAAAAAAACCCCAAACACAAAACTCTTCTAGATCTCATTTGTGTAGTTTAGAACGTATCTAATTCATGTTACTGTGTATTGAGTCAGGCACTGATAACATACAACCATTAAAACCAGAACACTAAGAATTTTATTTTACATTTGTCCCCAGTGGACTCTCTCTCCCATACACTGAACTGATGCCCTATTTTGCAATCTTTCCTCAACAATTTGGTTGACTGTGCAATAAACTATGATCTTGACCTATTTAAAGAGATCATTCCAGACAGAGAGGTGTTGTACACAAGTATCTATTTACTTATTTGCAAAGCAGCTGCAGCACATGAAAACCTCAAAATCTCAAATATTTGATAAAAGTATTCCAGGTTTATATTGTTCTTAGGTAACTTGAGGTTTACCCGTCTTCACTCCAGGTTAGCAAGAAGTCTGGGCCAAGTAGTGGTCTCTTGGGGAAATGCTTCACTACTATAAACTGAGGTAGAATTACCTAAGTAGAATCTGTCCATCCTGACAAGGCTTGCAGTCCGCACATACCTGACAATATTTCTAGTGGAAATCAGTTGCTGTGTAGGATTTTATGAGAAGCTACTAATAAGTTAATAAATTAATTTCTTTATTTTTCTTAAATTCAACCATCTAAATTTGCTAAACAGTTCTAAAGAAAATGCTGGCTTTGTGGCCACACATACTATAACAAGACTCAGTATGGAAAAATAATTAATCAAAATTAATTTTAAGTCTTTGGCGATGGAAATTTATCCTAAGAAGTCCTGAAATACAACTCTAGCAAGTACTATTTTAATACTGTAACCTCTCCAACATCACTGGTATTTTACATATCCACAAAAATCTACAAGTAATTTTCTAGAACTCTGTCACAAACAGTAACCAGTTCAAGCACCATCAATTAATTTGGGTTGCAATGAACCTCTGGAGGTCATCTGATCTAAACCCTTACTCAAAGCAAAGTCATCTTCCAAGTTAGATTCAACTCTGAGGGTAGATCAGACTACTCAGGGTCATACCCCACTGAGTTTTGAATACTTCCAAAGTTGGAGATTCTGTTAACTCTCAGGGCAATCTGTTGCACTCCTTGCTATCTTCATAGAGCAATATTTTTTTCCTAGTATCCGATTGGAATTTTCTTGTAGACTGTCTGTGCAGTCTCTCTTCCCTCCACTGCACAACTCAGAGGAGAATGCCTCTATCTCAGCATCTTCTGATCAGGCAGCTGTAGACAGCACAAGGTCTCACTTCGGTCATCTTTCCCTAACACTGAACAAGCCCAGTTCCTTCTGCCTCTCCTCTGCAGCCACATGCTCCATGTGTCTTTCCCCCCAGGCATCATCAGCAACCTACCCAAGTGCCATGACCGTTCAAGACTGATGGGGAGAGGCCTTTCAATGACATTGACCAGCTGGCGCTGTGGACTTGCGTTAAGTCCAATTTGCTTAAGCTGTATCTAATTTGATCTTCCTCTACAGTGGGTAGTGTTTACTTCCCCAGACTCTGCCGCCAGGCTCCACAACCTCCCTGCTCAGGGAGACATAAAAGCAGACCTTACCACAGCGCATATCACATAGCCTGTATCACTACTATAGGCTTGGAATGCCACAATTGCCAAAGCTTATGAAACATGCTAAGGTTCCCTGGAATGGCTAGGCAAAGATAAAGTTGTCCCAAAACAGAAGAAATTCATAGACTAAAGGGCCATCTAGATAGTTCATATAGCACTAACCTAGAGATCATCGTAGCAGAGCAGGACAGAGGATGTCTAATTACCTATCAACCTTTCAAATTACACATACACATGTAGTATTTGCACTCCAAATGACCTCTCTAACGTTGCTGTTTGCTTCTGTTTCTGAATATCCATCTAGAGCTGGAATAAAACACCTAGAATAAAAATAGTCTTACCTTGTACTTCTGGGTAGAGAGACATGTAGAGCAGGCACCACAGTAATGTGTTGGAAGTAGTGTCTGTGCCTGCAATGAAGAGGTCACCAATGATAAAAAACAGGTAGTCTTCATTAAAACTGCTCTCCTTGTTGTTCTTTTCTTCTTCTGCATGAATGAAGTACATATCAATGAAGTCCCTGGGATTTGCTGCATCCAGTGTATCCCTGTGCTGTGCAATTATTTTCTTTAGAAAAGTAGTAATATCTAATTCTGTTTTCCTAAGTTCTCGGAAAGGCCCGAAGGGAAGGTAGTACAGCCAAGGGCAGATATTGACCAGGATCATATAGCTGTTCACGCTTAGCTCTAGTGCACGGGCCATGTTCTTCAGCATCGTCTTGAACTCAACATCTTCATAGTTAAAACGCCTGCCAAGGGCCATGGAACAGATAACATTGGACACTGCGTTGCGAATGATCGGAAAGGGATTAAATGAATCCTTTCCATGCTTCAGCATTTCCTCCTTTATAAACTTTAGCTCCTCGATGATTTTAGGCTCTAAGCTGTGTCTTCCTACTCCAAAATGACGCAGTGTTGAGAGAGAGAATTTCCTCTGTTGCTTCCAGACAGGGCCGTAAGGTGCAAAAATAACACCTGGAAGAGAAAGGGAGAGTCTGAAACCAAAATGCTCTGTTTTCAAGAAGAAATAGTTAGACAGGCTGCAACCCAAGAGCCAGAAGAGAGAGAAACAATACATATCTATCCCAAGCACTGGGCTAGGAGCTAAAGGAAGAACACAAGGTTCTTTATAATAGCTTTAGGAAATCCTGTCCCTCCTTTTCCCAATCAGTGAAATGAATATAACAGTTACATCAATAGTTTTATTAGTTTTTGCAAGACACTAATAGATGGAGAAAGGGTACTCTAGATGCTTTATTACAAATGATAACAATGTTGTAGGAACTGCTACTCTGGGACATACCTTAGCTACAGCCTTTTCTCCTCCATGTCCTGAGACAGAAATTCCTTCAGCAAGACAGAAGATATGAAAACACAAATGGGTTTGCATTTCTTTTTCCCTTCATGCTATACAAACTTCTCAATACTGTTTGTGTGTGTACATATTTCTATTACAAGCAGGGCTCTTCTTTAACTTATAATCAAAATAGAGGATATGCATGCTGCAACAAACTGGGAAGGTGAAGACAGGTTCAGAGCCACTTGGCAAAAACCTGCTTGATTTGCATCTCAACAGTTTTGATGCCTCTAGGCACATGTTCTGCACAATTTTGTCATTATGAAACACCATTTAAATTAAATCCCTTAGCTTCAAGTATAACTTTTGCTCGCTTATCAACACAAACACATCTCTTCTGCTGAATTAACAGACCACACCAAAGATACTGCAGCGTAACAAAATACACAACCTGCTATTTCTAATGTACTCCATGGTTAACCTGAGAAAGTTTAAAGTCATCAAAACACAGGCTAGTTCTGCCTTTGTTCTTCTAGTAAAGTGGCATGATATCTGGGTTTTTTCTGGAAATAAAAAGTTACTTTATAAAAGCAACATCAATTATTCTGTCAACTGCAAATCTTAATGTTAAATTTAAAAGAAAGAAAAATGGCCATAATAAATTAGCAATAGAAAGATGCACCATGTTTCAATACTTAACATTACCTACGCTTCTATCACAACTTAATGTTCATAGCCTCTAACGCAAAAAGAAAAATAAACAATTAAGAAATCTATAGCTAGAAACAGAAATCTGTAGATGTGTAAACAAGATAACTGTACTCAGAAGGGTCTGCAATCCCAAAGGTATGAATAGTTCAGTGTAACATAAAGCTGGTAATCTTTCTAGCCAGATTTTCTGATTACAGTATCTACTTGTACCAACAACAGACCAAAGAATACAAACACAGGACCTAGTTTCAAAAGCCCTAAACAAAATAAGCAGAACATTATGAAGAGTCAGAGCAAGCCGAGAACCAGCTGAACTTCATCTTCTCTGCATGAAGACATTCCTTATGAAATCTACTCACATGTCTACTCCCTGACACTTTAAAAACGGAACCAAGAACTTTTCAGATTCCCTTTCTCAACTAATGTTTCCTGGTAACACTGGTGTCCTCAAGTAGAGTAGATGAAAAAACAGGCTTATTTAGGGCTGAATTTGGCCGAGAATGAACTTGGGTTTTCAGGGTTTGTGACTAGAGTGGGGAAGAAACATGGATTTCTTGGAACAAAACAATGTTATCGCTATTTCTATCCCACAACAAATATCTCCAAAACAGACTATACATCCACAGTCTCTTCCCCTTTCTGTCTTTAGGAAAATTAGTTTTAGGATCCAAATACCTTCATAAAAGAAAACAGACCTATTGTCTTGAAAGTAAAGACAAGTCTCCTAGCCACAATGGGAAGGCGAACACCAACAACAAACATCCCCACACTCAAAGAGTCTCTCTAGCAGTCCTGCACAGGGCATGGCTGGACGGCATGATGTCTTCTGAAGTCCCAAAACCCCAAACTATTGCAGAATACTAATAACTGATTTGCAAATTGGGAAAGCATAACACAGGAGACAGATTAAGGAGAAAGAAGAGCAGAAAGTTAGAATAACAGAGGTAAGAAAAGTGAAGAAAGAAAACTGCCAGCTGGATCACTGCCAGGCAATAATAATGGAATAGTACTTCACTGTTTTCAGAGAAAATCTCTGCATGACCTGAAAAGACAACATACTCAGCACAGACAACTGTATTCTTAAAAAAATCAAAACAACAACAACCACCAAAATAAACAAACACACACACACCCCCCGAATACAATAATAAATTCTGAAGCAACAAGAACCCAGAATAACCAGGACTTCATGCTCCTTACAGGGGGCTAATTTCTAGGAACTGATAATACAAACCTTTCAATACAACCAACAAAGCAACAAACACACAGAAAAAACAGAAAGTTTGTTTTTAGGCTCCCTTTTTACATGAAAAATTCAAATCCTTATGAAAAGCAAGTTCTGGGAAAGGCTAACTCCACCCCCCACCCTCCCAGTTTCTCACGGCTAGCTTTAGTGTAGTTGCAATACTGGGAACATTGACAAACACAGAATTCACAACATCTAACAACATTTAACTTCTGTGTTCTCCGATGTCCAAAGGGCAGGACTATAAAGGCTGACGATCACTCAATCTCCATCCACCCTAGAGACTGAATCTTTGCTACCTCTCATAGGTAAAGGACACAAAAATGCTTTACTAAAACAAAATACCAAAAACCACTTTTTCCCCCCAGTCTAGTATTTCTCTTTCCACAGGCGTATGTGCAGAAGCCTTTGATTAATCAAGAATTGACTTCTACCTTCTCTCTTAAGTTCTCACTGCACCTCCCATCCAGCCAAAAAGGCCTCCCTTCTTTGCTACTCAGTTATTGAAATGTAGTACCTGCCATTTCTGATACTTTTACTTGCTCTCTCCCAGGCACAATATTTTATTTGCATCCTATACACAATAGAGCCACACACAGCTGAGATAAGCCTTTCTTTCTTCCATAACATACCCAGCAGGTCAGCTCAGGGTAAAGACAAAACTACAACAAAAAAAATGTAACATAAATGAAAATAGCCCCATAGGTTTAGACCAGGTATTTTGTTTACAGAACGAATACATGGGAATCCGAAATGAATGCTTACTGACCCACAGCATCCCACTGTTATAGTACCCAGGTTGTGAGCGATAGATCTGAAGTTACACAATCATCCAGCTTCTATCATTTCCTTTCCTAGCACATATGAACGTAACTGTCGCTGCCCAGATCCATAGCAAAGTCTCACCCATGAACTCCCAAAACTAAGCGTAGGAGGCTCCCAGACCAAACTTGAGGCCTCCAGTTTGAGTGTTGTAACCCATCCACCTCCTCCACGAACCACACACAAAAAGAAACACTTGTTAGCCCAGAGCTCTTATGGACAATATCTGAAAACTGAGGTTAGAGATTTACATTGTACTTATACCACAAAAAAAAAAAAAAAACAAAAAACCTCTTACACCACCGGTTCTGCAGCAACTGCCTTCCCAGTAGGACAAATACAAAATCACAGTGGTTCAGTTGTCTCCTACATGCCACCACTAAACCCAAGCCGGCGCACCAAGAGCAGCTGCAACTTCCAGTGGCTTTTGGAGAACCTACTTGCATGGGGGCCAGGCAGGTCCACACTGCCCATATTCACTGACTCTTCCCTTTGTGTACTCAAAATACACTACCCCTGTGGTTCATTCTACAATGCTCTCACATCAACAATTCAACTTGTTCCGCCAGCTAACTAACGTAACCAATAAATAGCAGCTCGGTATGTTTTATGGACAACTGGGCAACCCTCATGTTACAGTCCTTGTGCCCGAGCGCAGCTATGGTGACCTTCCAGATAAAACTAAATGTAAAGCAATGTAACGTCCCTGCCACAGTGCAGCGCAATGCAAGCAGGCACAGTCCCTGCACTTGCCGCAGCACGCTCCGGACAGCCGGCTCCTGACACTTTTGACTCACCTGGAGCACCCGTCCATGGAAGCTGCTAACTGCCCTGGCTACTCTTGTGTCACCACATTCAAAAAGTCTGAGAACTGTCTGCAGACAACAGGAAACAGACAAAATTCACAGCATTCAAGAAAAAAGAAATCCACCATGAGCTGGAACATGCCATGTTACAGCACTGCTAAAATTGATCTAATGTCTAACCGCTCTTTCCCTTTCCTCCCCCAGTCCTCGCTAAATGTACTGTACCTAAAAATATTCATGTACTATAACAACAACTACACGCCAGTACGATCTGTCTCAGATCAGCATCGTTAAACTAGTATCATCGATCATTCATTTTTTTATCCTTTAAACCAATTACAGCAATGGTACCTGATCGCTTTTTAATAAACATGATCTAGGTCCCTCGCTTTCCCTTATCTTTACTGGGTCAATTCTGGTACAGTAAAAAATTGAAGATAAAAAGTTTAAAACGCTTAACTAATAGATTTCTCTAGCCTCAAACCAAAAAAACCACCCAAACATTTCACAACATGGTTAGCACATTAACAAGCCTCCTCGGCTACCTCTCCTAAACTGAAAAAGGAAAGGTAATTTTCCACAAACACCGAGATCTGTAACGGACCTAAAGACTAAACATGATGAAATTCTAACTGCAATACTGCCATCACGCGTTTAAACTCCCCGTGCCCTCTTTTCTGTGAAAACTAGTAAACTCTCCTCTGACCTATTAAAAAACCCAAACCAAACGTGCTCAGTGAGTTCTGAAGCCAGCAGAACATCGCACCTGCAAACACCTCAGCAACAGCAGCTCGCATGCAGGCAGCGCAGCAACAAGGACTCCGCACGGAGCCCGCTCTCGGCCACCGTTACCTTGATAAGAACCGGGGACAGTTCTTATCAAGTTACTCCATACCGAAATTTCTCCTCCCAGCTAAAACCAGAAAGCCCCCTAGGTGACAGACGGGCCGCTCCTTTCACTGCCAACAGAGGTGAAGGGAACCCAACGGCTCCCGCTCGATACTCTCGCCAGGTATCGCCATGGCAGTGCGTGAAGCCTGAGGCAGCTCACCGAGCGGGACCCCCCCCACCGCCTCCCCCCCCGGCAGAGCTCGGGCTGCGCCGCCCGGCCCGGCAGCCGCCCCCCCCCCCCCCCCGCCGCGGGGCGCCTTACCCTTCTTATGGGTGATCATGAGGACGATGGGGACGGAGGGCCGGTCGCTGAACGCCTCCGCCTTCTGCACCAGCGCCTCCCGCACCGCCTCGAAGGTGTTGAGGACGATGAAGGGGCGGCTGCCCACGAAGATCCGGAAGACGCTACCGTACATCTTGGTGAGGCCGGTGAGGAAGACGTGAGGGGAGAAGGCTGGGGAACCGCGGCCGCCGCCCCGCACCTCCACCGCCCACCTCCTCAGCAGCGGCGGCGGCAGCAGGGCGAAGGCGAAGTTGCCCACCAGCGGCCAGGGCGCCGGGCCCGGCGGCAGCCCCGGCGGCGCCCGCGGCCGCCGCAGCAGCCAGTAGCAGCCGAGCCAGCACAGGGCCGCCAGCAGCAGCTCGGTGGCGGTGGGGGCCCGCAGCAGCCACGTCCACGCAGCCATGCCCGCCGCCATCCCCTCAGGCGGCGTCGCGCCCCGCCGCGGGCCCGCTGCCCTCCTCCTGCTTCCCCGCCCCGCCCTCGCCCCCCTCACCCGGCGCGTAGCGGCTTAAGATGGCGGGGGCGGGCGGAGGGGAGGCCGGGCCTGCCGGCGCCCTGACCGCGTCCCCGCCGGGGCTGTGGGCGGGTAGCGGTCCGCCCCGGGGCCGGGCTCCGCCGCCGCGGCCGTTAGCGAAGAGCGACGTGAGGTGGATGGGGAGGAGAAGCGGCCCGGAGCTCACGGGGGACTGTGACAGGCCCCGCGCCGGGCGGGGGTACAGCAGCCAGAAAATCCAGACACGGAGCTGCGGCGTGGAAGGGGGTGTGGGGGGGGAAGCTTTGTTAAACGCGGTGAAATGCAAAATCAGCTCTTGCAGGGGGCGGGTGGTTGGTTAAAGCTGACTCTGGGGGCAGACTTACTCCTAGTTTAAAAGAGGTCATTAAACATGGCCAGCTGGTGAAAAAATAAAAAAAGTGAGTGCTTCTCACAGCCTCAGAGGACTTACTTTCAAGTGTTCCTTATGCAAACATTTAGAGTGAAGGAAAGGAAATACGGATGAGCCTTCTTCCCCTTCCCAAATACAAAAGCTGGCACTTCTAGGTAATACACCAAAATTTTCTGTTTTCAGAACCAAGGACTAACCTGGAACTACGTCCCAGCTCTAGGTTAACTGCTTGGCAAACACAGAACAGCACAGAGACACTCCTCAGAGCTGGACCTAAATTTTAGAGGAAAGAGGGTTTTAGTTCTTATTCCTCATCAAAAAAAAAAAAAAAAAAGAGAAAAAACAAAACCAGCACACACCACCAAAACACCCCTACCTGGTTTTCAGGGTAACTCCCCCATCCTTGTGAAGTACACCTTAGTGCACTTTCTCCAGCTGATCAACAACCCAAAATCTAATCCCTACAAAGGTAATTAGATGTTGAAAAACACTACTGCATGGTCTTCCAAACCATTTGCTACAGCATCAATGATTTTAGTAAGCACTCTTGATATACCCTCACATAAAAAAAAAAAAAAAAAAAAGCAGCACTGTGGGCAAAAGACAAGTACACCACCTCTAAAGTGACCAGCCCCCCCCCCCCTCCAAAAAAAAGGCAAAGAAAAACTGGTGCTTACCCATTAAAAGGTATGTTGGCTTTTTTTAAATAGTTGAACATTCAAATAAAGAGAGTGACAAGTGGCTCTTAAAATAGTGGCTGGACTATATTAAAAAGGTTTTATTGCAATTATACAGAAGTTACAGGAATTTTAGAAATACATAAAGCTTCGAATGGTCAAGGTCAGTTTTCCTCCAAGCAATTAAGGCAACTGGATGCAATGTCTCTTTAATCTAATAGAAACAGCAAATGGATATTTTACTAGCCATGGATTAAACAAAGTAGAAAAACTAAGATCACAGATTTAAATTGGCAGAACAGAATGCACTTTTTTCCATATTTCACAGAAATTCAGTGGTTAATTACAATGTACACCAATAAAATGCATCTATTAGAAAAATAGAGAAAAACACAAGTGAAAATTTATCTGAACCGAAGACATTTTAAATCTGAGTCTCAAGGAAAGTTTAAGTTCTGCAGTCTGAAAATAAGCAGCTAAGTTATTCACAGCACAGCTGAAACACATTACTGGTTTTGCCTGTTTTCTTTATAGAGGAGTAATCTAGCCTCACTTCCTTCTCAGTCTAGTTGAGAAGTAGCACTAGATAAAGAAATTCTCTCCTTGCCTCCATATGCAGTTGAAAGATTGGTTTCAGTGGCATATGGCCAATTCTAGGTTGCCCAGAGATTAAATTTCACAATATTTTGATAAAATTGAAACTACTTTCATAGTTTTAGGTGAATTTACGGATCAAATGTGATCTTTGCTCTGAAGTGTCATTAAATCGACGTTTCTACTTAAAAATAATAGAAGTTGTTGCAACATTGAAGTCATTTTTTCCAATTAAAATTAGAACCAATAGCCTCTTTCTAAAGTGTAAAATTAACAGCAAAATATAATCAAGTATTTTACTAACATTCTGCATACCCCAAATAACTAAGTATACAAGTTTTAGCGCTATAATGCTTTCCTTGGAAATCATTCCTCCTCAGTCCTAGTATCAGTGTAAAAAAAGCTACCCCCCTTTAATTCTGCACTTCAGGAAAATCCATTCCTCAAACTCTTTTGCCCTAAATTGAGTAATCAAAGCATTTTGGTGACTCTACTTTTAACAGGTAAAAAAACCTCCATGTAACAAGCAAAGAAAACACCCCACCAGAGTAAAGACTGTCATTAAAATGAGTGTCTTCCAAAAACCCCACCCAACCAACCAACGAAAAAAACCACAAAAAAAACCCCAAAACCAAAAAGAATAGTTCAAATTAACTCATTTTTCTTTAAAGGTAACCAAGTTACAAAGTTAAGGCCCAAGCAGAAACACTGGAAGTTTAACACAGTACACTTTCAAAAGCAATATAATATTCTCCTTTCTCAAACTTTATCTTAGTCTTTGAATCCTATCAACTTCTATGACTGTTGACCAGTTATTCTATACAGTTGTTGAGTTAGCAACCATTCTCTTCAAGTGCGGGCTGTGTTTTTATATGCTTTATTTAAGCTTGCAGGCATCTTTTGGATTTTTATTTCCACAGGCACTTTATTCACAAAAAATGCTCTCCTTCTCAAAAAGAATATTGAAAATATTTGAAAGTTCTGAGACTAGTGCACTGACAAACATGTTTCTATAACTCACAGCAGATGCTAACACTAAAAATCTGCTCTCAGTCAAGTGAGCGTCACATGATCGCAAAGGTTTCATTTCTGCAGGGCATTTAAACATGCAGCCATTTATCTCTTAATATTTCTGTAAATATTGGACTTTTTCAGTAAATTAAAAAAGACAACCTGTTTTCTCTGAAGCATCTAGTAATTAAAAGATAGGAAAGTTGTATTTCAATGTGGCTTAGGACTGTTATGGAGGACTTTGTTCTACCTTTAGCTCTTCCAAGTATGCTACTATTAAAGCAAACCTGCGACAAGTAGCAAGACACAGTACAGGCTACTGTTACTAGACTATCCATCTTCACTCAACAAAAAACCCAGCCAGCCCTGCTTTTATCCTAGATGGTGGGGGTTTTTCTGCTCTAAATTAAGTTACTCTAGACCTGAAATATTCTTTGCACAGACACAGAAGTTCCATGAAATAGATCTTAGAGATGCCCATTTATTTCTTGAAGTACTAGGTGCAAGTGAGTCAAGAGAACTTATTCCAGTATATTAAAGATAGCGGTTTAGTAACCAAAACCTCAGGGTGCAACTACTTCAGAGAAGAGGAAGCGTGCCACGCTGTTCCAGATTGTACCCTTGTACATGCACCCTGCTTGCTTGCCAGTGTGTACCTGGACATGGCACCCGCTCTGCATGTTCATTTATCCATATCAATTAAGAGCATCATACTTATTTCGGCGTTGACTATAGTAGTATTTCCAAACATGTTACAGGCAGGTACTTTTACAGCTGCAAGTTGGTAAGTAAGGGGCCTTTAACAACAGCAAAAGGCTTTTTCTCCATGAAGAGAAAGTATAGGTACTGCTGCCCAAAGATGCCTCTTGAAAAGATTTTCAAGTGCACTGTCCTTCATTATATGCAACATAAAATCATAAGGGGGAGGAGGCAACAATATTTTCGGCAACAGTAGGCACAAGGTAGTTTTTCATCTTGAGAAGGTTGCTTCTGAAGCTTTGAAACAAAGTTAGAAAATTACTTTGCTGTTCCACAACCTAAACAATTGTAGTTTAAGGCTCTTTCGCATGTTGTTATAATGTCCTACTATGAATTCCCTTGATAATTATGTCAAGTTCCACTTCTGTTCTTTAGATATGGTTACACGGTCATGTTCTTCACAAGTTTGTTTTTCAGAAGTTTCAGCAAAAGATGGATCTATACCGCATAATCAGTGTTCTTCTAATACAGTTTTGTCCATTTCACATCCTCTTTCTGTCTCCAAGGCTTCAAAACAATGATGATGAAGCCAGAGATTTTTTTTTATTTTTTTAAAGTATTAGCCTATGTCTTAATCCTACCCAATACAATTCTTGTATTTTAGACCAAGTTTCAGAAAATTAGCTATCCTAAGCATGTATGAAAATTTAATCTTGGACATGTAGTCTAGACCCATATACACTCCTAATGTTTTCCTGCATTAAAAATACTTACTATAATATTTTGCAGGTTTTATATAAAACAGAAATAGAAAGGGGTCTTACTTATATAAAAAGCATTTGGAACAGGCTTAAAATGTACATAAATCTTGCTTTATTGAAAAGGTGTCACAACAGCTTTCCTTAATGTTCATGGGTAAGAATAGAGTATGAGCTCCTGGTATTTTTTATGAGATCATTAGCACCATAAATGGACATAGGTTTTTGATTTTTAAGGATATGTGTGGTAGTAAGTAGTCCAACAAAGTACTGCATTTGTTAGTACACAGGCTGACCATAAAAAGTTTCAACTTTATGTGCTGAGTAAACCACATAAGACAATTTCTTTAACATGTTTTTACCAAATTCATGGTCAACAGTGCAAGTGATCGTGACAGATAGCACCTTTAGAGATAAAAGCTACAAGATGCTCACATTATTGCTTTTCTTAAAGTACAGCTAGTGCAACAGTTTTGTTTTTTTACAGAGTGAACACATATTGCAATGTCTTACAAATCACAACTCTAGTATCTCTCAGTATACAGCAAACCACAACACTCAGTTGGCATCCACTTAACAGAAATAGCTGAAGTGCTAGAAAACATCATCCTGAAAGTTTTGCAACATAAAAGCCAACTCTTGCTATTTATGGAAAATTTATGTAGAAATGAGGTCCAGTTTGCAAACATCAGTACAAACTGCAGCACAGAAGGTCTCTAAGTAGTATCATTTGTTACTGTAATGTTATGCTGTACAGCAATTGCAGAACTGGACCCTAAAGCTATTAAAAAAGGCCATGTATTAACTACTCCTCATCATGCAAACATTACAGCATTCCTATATTACCATCTAGTGTTCCTCAGCAGCCAACAGCTTTTCTTGCCTAGTTTTTCCCAGGTTGGATATACAGCTCCAATTAATATACAAAGCTGCGGATTCAACCTAGGAGAAATCACGCAAGAAAAACTGTCAGCCAATGAGGATGAAAGCATGTTGCAGTTAAAAGTGACATCCTATATGGTTTTTACAGAAGTCTTTAGAGTTCTCCTCAAAGTCACATGGAAAGCATGAGAACCGCAGCCGTCAAACCATTCTTTCCTGTTTTACTTTCAGGTTCCTTGGTGTGACCCTGACCTCACAAAACTGCCAGGATTTATCTTTTTCACATCTCACACATGCTCTCCTGAATCAGAAAAATAAACACAAACGAATGTACTAAACATTTAAAGAGTAAGAATTGATTCCTGAGATAAAAACTATGCCCTAGGATGTTTGAAATTATTTTCAATTATAAAACCTAAGTTTCAAATTGTGCAAAGATGTGTCTGACAAGAACACCTTTTGGCTTTAGTGTTAATTTTGGAGCCTTCTCAAACTAATCCTACTCTTCTGTGTTGAGCCATTTAGAGAAGCAGATTAAGACAGGAGCCCAAAGCCACCGAGGCTAAAGCGTAAGCAGCATCTTGAGTGGCAACAAGCTATGAAAAAAGTGGAACGCAAAACCAGTCTTTACAGAAGTAACAAAGCACTAATAACAAGGTAATCAAAATGGAAGAGGAGTTGGAGTTTAGCAATATTTTTTAAGGTCTGTATACAAACACTGCATCAGTAGAGGTAAAAGTAAGCAGGGAGATAAATTTCCTCAGTATTGTCAGCACTCGTGCCATCTCTAATTAAAAAAAGTGAACAGACCCACTCATTTTAAATGCAATTCACATGCTTGAAGTAACACCATATTATATACTCCATTGAATTAGAACGCGGCTCTTTGATGACTGGTTTTACAGTGGTCTGCCTTTTCAGCCCCTTTCATAGTTTTCTGGTTTAGTAAGTGATCTTCACTACACTTTTTAGCGATTGCCATCTTTGATACTGTGCCCTCAGTTTGAAAGAAGCTCAAAAGAACAAGGAAAGATAGCTCACAGCCTAATGTGTAAGTACAACCTAGTTTATCTTCCCAGAGAAGCCTCTGTATACTGCACCCAATATTGCCTATGCCACAGAGACCCCTCTGTGCATAGTGCCTGGGTCACCAGCTGCTCAAGACGCCTGTACTTCAGACTAGTTTCTGACCACTTTTTCTTAAAAAAAGTTACCTTCAAACACATTTCAGCAAAGTTGTTTTGTGAAGATCAATCTCAATTGGCACAAAAGAGATTCTTCTGTAATAAGTCTTTGCAGTTTCACAAATGCTAACTTCCTAAAGACCTTATTATGCAGAGGGCAAATACTAGAGCTGAAATTAATATTGTATAGGCATAGCTTGAAAGAAGAGTATTTCTGCTACAAGAAACCCATGCGTAGAGACTTTAAAAACACCTTAGGCACTGTATACAATGGATCTACATTTTTTCCATTGGCATTTACCAGAACTAAAACCAGTTATGACTAACCATACAGCAAGCAAAACACAAAAACATTCACTCATCTAAGGGAAGGGCTGGGCCAAATGATACAGAATCATTTGAAAAAGTGAACACTGTAATAGTATAATACAGCATCTTTTTTTTCCACTATAGTACGGATAAGACTGCCTGTAGCATGCAGCCAATGCAATTTGAATTCAAAAAGTCACAAATTACTGCTTCCAGAAAGAGCTGGTTTGCCCTCTCCTCTTACCTGGGTTGCATCTTCTAACTTAAAGGTTAGCCCACAGCAGAGAGCCACAGAAAACAAACTTCTCATGGTATTTGCTAAACTCCAAGTCCTTATCATTTAACATATTTTCATTGAAAACAAGTCATATCTTCCTGAGTTTTTAAGCACTAATTTCCACCAGGAGAGAAAGAATCCTCAACACCAGTATTTTAGATACACATTAGAGACTGCACAGATCATTACTTCATCTTAAAACATCATTCAGGCATTCTAAGTGTTTTGTTAGGAAAGATTATCTACCGAAATAAAAGATGAGTTTAGAACTAGAATTTGTTCCTACAATATTTGTTACCTGTACCTAGCCCGAAATTCTTATGTGATACTTTCTAGATTAGTAAGATTTAATCAAATGGTTAAATACATGGAAACTTGAGCCAACTGGAAAAAAGCTTCATTATGTTTTAAGCATTACAACACTTTGTTCTTGTTTTAGCAACTGTTAGTGACAGCTTGGAGGAACAGCTTACGGAAGTTTGCTAATCATATTTAAGTATTTTAAAATCTCCAAGCAACTCTCACTGAGTTGGGTTTTATTTTTATAGTCTAAGTTATGGATGAGAACCAGCACAACCCACAGCACAGACACACATCTGTATTGTAGAATGAAGTGCTTAATACTGCCTGTTTCCTTATAGGGGTTTTTTGCAGTACTATTACACATAAACAATGTAATTCTACATTACTTAAAAGTTAGGTCTAGTTTTAGCTCAATTTTGTGTAAAAAGCAACACATGATCACCATCTACTTCAATGTTTTCATCTTTCCTTTTCTTGTAAATACTAGAAAAAAAGCCTTTGTCTTAATTCGCAGTTTCTCGGCACAATTTTTTTTTTTTTCTTGGACACTAGGAAGCATCATAAAATAGCACATGAAGGCTGACTTATAAGCAAAGTTACTTCAGTGGCATGCTAGGATATTTTTCCAATGTGCACTTAAACAGTAACACTCATTTAAATGGTGTCAAACAGAAGTATTTATTTAAGACCCCCTTTTCAGTAACTGAATTTAAGACATTGATTTTACAATGCCTGGTATAGAACACTTAAATTCAGCAGTCTTACAGTATCACTCTAATTCTGTGTGCCTATAGAAGACTTCTAGGTAAGTCCAAAACACACATTGTAAAAATATCAAGATGACAGTGGAGCTTTACAGCTGTTAAGTCTGCCAGCAAGGAAAAAATGGTTCCAGTACATCTGATAGACTGGACATGTTTTTAAAATTACCCCATGAATCTTTAAGATAGGTTTTGGTTTTTTTAAGTTAAAGAGTTGGGGAAAGTTCATTTGAAGTAAATGGAAAGACTTCACCTTGCACTGAAGTTAATGGATCTGGTCTCTAGAACTGTAAATCATACTTCGTATCTACTGAAATGAGAAAAGGAATTTGGGTTAGTAACAAACAACTTAGGATAACTTGTCTAGCCAGATACTAATGATGGGAGAAAGCCAGAGTTTGAACAGATTCTGATTTAAGACACAGATAAGTGGATTTGCCATAATCTAATTAAGAGAATTGTCTCTCATCTTCTAAAATACTTCCCAGTTGCATCTCCATTACTGAGCTTTATTTCTCTATTACAGGAAGGTAGTGTATTTTAACATATAAATACAGTCTTGATTCCCCCCCTTCCTCCTCTCCTACCCCCCGTTTTTTTGTGGTTTTTTTGGGGGGGGTGGGATGGTATTGGTTTTTTTTAAGAAGAGAAGCAAATCCAGTACTAGAGTTCATAGCAACGTTTAGCACAGCTCTTTTTGCTATTACCCCACCTGTTGCTGTTTTCATGGAAAGACAGCTATGATGATTATTAACATTTAGTACCATTTACGTCCACATGGGAGTGCTAAGCACGTACCATAAAAATGTCAATTTACAGTTGCTTCAAGTATATGTTAATCATTTCTGGCATAGGAATTAAGCACCTGTAGCATGACAACGTAGCAGCACATTTTTTTTATATGCTCAAGTTAACCTTTTAAATCCAGTTTTAAATTTAGGTTAGGCATTTAAGAAAGGTTGTTTTATAAATGAAAAGCACCCCAACAGCATCTAAGTCAACTGATATGCCAGGTGTACAAAAGTGTAGCGCCCTGTCTTTTTTTTTTTTTAAGTGTCAGGGAAGTTCAGCATGTAAATGCTCTTCAGTAGAGAGAAGCAGCATTTTACTTATAGTCACAGTACAGGTGCAGCTCATGTGACACCTGTAAGGAAGATTATTATTGTAATTCCAGGAAAACATAATTACAGTGACATCCTGCATAACATTCGGCATGTACAGCCCAAATAAGCCTACAATCAAGTGATCAGTAAATTAGTGAAGACTGAAGTTTCTCCTGTTCTTACCCACTGCAGTCCTTTTTCCTCTTAGGATGAAACCATGTTTTCAGCTTCATAGTATTTAACTACAATGATCACTAAGTTCTTAAAATTAGTAATTTTTATGTACTGGCTGTGGTTTTTATTGGATAAACTACTGTAGCAGTAAGCACTAGCATATACCATTACTTACCCCATTTCAGCACCTTACATATAGGCCTAAACATCTATACCATCCAAGTTTGCAAAAGCAATTTAAAGCTATTGAGAGAGTAGAGAAGTGGGGTTTTCTGCTAATTAAAACACACCATTTTGAGGGCTTTGATACATTGGAGAAAGTTTAAGCACTTAAGGGAGGGCCGAGCCAGAACAGGAATCAAGTATTTTGAGCTAGGGCTGCCATTTAAACTTTCCTTTTGTATTACAACAGAAGTTTCTATCAAATTCAGCAGTAGAAGGAAAGCTCTCACCGCTCAACAAAAGCCTAATCTTTTCTTGGCTCAATCATCACTTTCATATTTTTTCCTTTCAAAAACAGGAATAAGTGTAAAAAACCAAACACCTCATCCTGCATGAAGAAATTCTATGTTGCAGATATATTGCAGAAATCCCACTGAGACATGGTGGTGGTTATGCAGACAATTAGCTATCTAGACTATCAAAGTATTTATTATTCAGCCACCAGATGAAACCCACTGTTTAAGCTCCTTACTGGAATGCTTTTCATGTTATTTTCAAGACACAGTTACCACTAATGAAATTAATTCACCATTTCTAAAAGATAATATTACTACAAGTGGCTTAACATGACCATATTTAAGATATCACAAAGCTTAGAATTCAGCTTCAAAAAAAGATATTATGCTCTATGAAGTAGTACTGATGTAACAAGTATCTTGGGAGATTTACAGACTGACATTGAACAGATTCGTTTATATGATACAGAAAAAGGACTTTCATGTAAGTGTTTTGATACTGGCTTTTTAGCTGCTCAAGGTCTGCCAGGAGTGAGCAAATGGAAACATAGGTATGCCCACACACACACAACTTCCAGGGGCGTGTTATAGAAGTCCAAGAAGCTTATTTTAAATAACAAAACCAAACATCAGCAGACTTTCTTTCTTAGCTACGTTTTACCAAGGATGTATTATAAGGAACATTGTTTATTGTATTACTTTGATAATGCACAAAAAAATATTTGAAATGCACATTAATAATATTCTTATGTACAACTCATAACAACTGATCCCCTTAACTGAAAAAAAATCATATTTGAATACTCCATATTGCATTTTGTAACTTTAACTGGACTTAAAAACAAGTTGTCATTATTTAAACTATGTTCACACTTGTCATTCAGTTCAAGACATTCTTAAAATAAGCAGCATTTCCTTTATATTAGTATCACTTCAACACTTAATGCGGTTTTATCTTTGCTACCGGGTTTTACTGAAGATTTGAAAATAAAATTGAGTTAACTGCAGAAATTATTACAGAACATAAATAGTTAAACATGGTATGCTAATTTTCTACTTTGCTTTCCCAACAATACAAAACAATAAAACCCAACAAGAACCAGGTAGCTAATTAATTTGTGGTTTTGTTACACGTTTGCCATGGTAATTTCCCACATTCTCAGCCAGCTTGCTTAAAGCCATGTCAGTTGCACAAAACCCTGGGAAAAAAGGAATCCACACGTGAGTTCTACCACAGTGTCATTTAATATGAAATGGGTTTAGGTAATAATTGAAGAAATGCTACTGTTGTAGGTATTCGCCTTTTTTGGGTTTTTTTGAAGTCACAGAAACACGCCAATAGGTAAAAAGGAAAGTCAATGCAGAACTATGGCTCCCAAACAAATCTGCTACATAGTTTCAGCAAGAGAGAGCTACTAAAATTAAAATGTTTATTTTAAATATAGCCCCATTTTGGACCTGGCCTTGCATTCCTCAAGCAGGTAAGATCTGTAGGACTTTTGCCTGAATTAAGAACAGTATGATCACTCTTTCCAGTAAGTAGTTTTAATATGTGTTTAACTACACAACAGTATGTGCTTTTGTGTGTATATGCATGTACATACACTGATAGGCACTGTATAGCTATATACACAAGGCCAAACTGCAATTAAAGATTTAGACTTTGAAACCATGTCCTTTTTTAAAAATAAAGTTTTAGGTTCCTTGAGCTCTGATGTTAGCAGCTATTCCTAATTTGCAAAGTCATCAGGTAGCACAACATTTTAAATATAAAATTACTAATAAAAAATGTAAAAATTGGTATATAGTAGAATATATGGGAGATATTGGTGGTAAGTAGTATTTTAGGGTCATAAGATATTCATACCCACAGAGTGTAAAAAAAGTCAAGACTTGCTTCCAGCTGTACCAGTCACGCAAAGGCCTTACCTTCATTAGCAAGAATAATGCAACAAACCACTTCCCACAATTGTGTTATTTTTTTTATATGCCTCAAATACGCCGATATCATGCCTTTACATTTTAGCATGTTTTTGCCCTTATGCACTCCAGAACTCTGAAGATGAGATTTTTGGGTGCTTCTGTGGATGAGTGATAGTTAGTAATGAAAGTGCTAGTGTGGTCTTTGGCCTCTATCTCATTAGTAAAGCAAAGTCCTGCTCCATTTTTTCTTTAATAAAAAAATCCCATCAGTGGTGCATTCTATTAGCACTGAAGAGTAGAATAGGTCTGTACAGCCTGATGATAGGAAAACATACGAATTGGCAATATGTTTGTCTACAATTGTCTTTCCAATCAATTGCACAGAAGCTTGGTCCACTTCTTCAGTTACAGTGTAGTCCTCTTAAGAGCTTTGGTTACAGCATTAATGTTTTGGTAAAAAAAACAGAGCAGATGCTTTCCTTCTTTTCTTCAGGTAGATTTTTCATTGTCCTCTCCCATCTTCTGAACCCGTGAATACTTTTTGCATGAAGATTTGAAGCAGCTGGGAGGCCAAGATATCGGCCAGGAAAAGCTGCAAGGAACAGAGCCTTGCACATTCTTCTCAAAGAAATAAAATATTGGATACCACCATGCTCGAGACAGAAAATTTGTCTGCGAAGAGACCTTTAAAGTCTGTAATGGCACAAGTAGGTAAAGAGAAAAGGGAAACAGACAATCAGTTTACATCATTATAATCAACTATGTTGAGTCAAGACAACTACAAAAATGGAATTATTTACATGCATTTCTGCAAAGATGAAGTGCATTTAGCCTACAAAAAACCAGGATATTGAGATAGCATATACATCAGAGTCCAAATGTATACTACAAACTGAGCATCCTTTACACAAAGGGATGCTTTGTTGCTGTACAAAATTTAGGGAGACAGAGTGCTCAAGTCTTTCAATGTGAGTCATGTCACGTTTCCATTGATGACTAATAGCTGAAAACCAGATTAAAATGGCTTGAGAACTATGCTCCTATTTGAAAGCGTTCTTGAAACAACTGCAGCAGTTACCTTTTAAACAATGTACTTCTAGTGACATTTACAGAACTGTCACTAGCATTTTAGGATGGTCAAGGTAATTTAGGTTGGTCAGATACTTTATTACTAAATTACTGTTTAGTCATAAACTTAGATAAACAAGGGCTATTCTATACATCCACTACAGCAATAAAGTTTTTCTGAAGTTAAAAAAGTCTTTAAGCCAAAATAACAGGAATTTTTAAAAAACAAATTTTGAAATAACTTCATAACAGGCACAGATCAAAAAAGAACATCTTAATCCATTAAATATTTACTTAATCCACAGTAAAGTGAAACTCCTTTCCCAATTTGTTTAAACTTCAGTATGGAACCTCTATTTTTATTTCAAAATTAAGAACTAATTTTGACCTTTCAGCAGTATTAACAAATGCAAGCTATACATTGATTCTAAAGGTATTTACTACTCACCTTTTCATTAGCCATTGAGTGGTACCACCAAAAAAGCCGTGTGGTGATATAGTAAGCAATGATGACGTCTACAGTATAGTGTTCATGAGCAACAAGGATACAAATTATGCCAGCAGCACTCATTAGCCAGCAGATTAAGTGATACCACCAGAAATGACGTGGTGAATCTGTGAAATAGGGAGGTGACAGGGAAAAAAACCACACAAAAAAGCCATACACTTTATTATAGCAATCCACAAAGTGAAGGGGAAAAGAAAAAAAGGTGATTTAAGTAAGGGTACTAAATTTTAAAATGCAATTCATTTATACCACACTGGTACAAGAACCCTGTTTTGACACAGAAAACAAGACTAAAGAATTATGCAAACTTACTGAGGTGTTCTTACTTTGTAAAATGAGCCCATGATGAGCTTGCAGTTACGAGACAGACAGCACCATCACCCATTTTCTAGTCAAATTAAGTTAGTTTTCTAATTAAATCACTTCTAGGGTAGGAGGTACAAGAGAAGAAATATAATTGAGGCAAGACATACACTTGATTATTTTACTTGACTGCTTTGAATCTCTGCTCTTTTTACAGCCTATGCTCAAATAAACTTACACTCAAGTAAAATTTCTAGATTGATACAAACTGAGAAGAGACCACAGATTACACAGGAAAAGACACCCTTATTTTAATTCCTAGGTTTTAACTACTTCGCATGAGACCTCTGTTCTATGAAACAGAATACACTGTACCAGGAAGTACAGTATGTGAATTTATACCCTTTCATTAAAGATTAACAAATGGGAACAAAGCTATTCTTCAAAATGCATTTAAGCCACTTTAGTGGAAAAGTTCCCCTGCCCTTCTTTCCCCATTGAAAAATGCCTTGGGTGTCACAACAACCATTCATAACTTCTGACAGGCTAATGGGCTTCATTTCACTCACAGTGGGAGGTTTTGGCACCCCTTGCCTTGTGGGGCAATGGTCAGCCTTTACTTTCACAAAATACCAGCACAAAAGTTACTGATCTTAACAAGCCTACCCAGTAGTAGTTTGAGAGGCCTGTGCAAAAGAGTTACTGTAGGATGACTTAAAAGTGGTGCAAGTGTCAAAACAGTAAGTTCTCTCAACTCTCCCCAAAACACCACAGAAAAATCTGTATCCGCCGATTTAAAAAAAATTATAAGGAGCCAAGTCATCTCAAGAAGTTGATAAAAACAGCCCCAAGCAAGACAGACATACCAAGGCTAAAAATGTAAATAACTATTCTGGGCAAAAAAGCTGAAGTGTGGGGGAATAAATGAAGAAGCAGCAAAGGATGAAAGGAAGAGAAGTGCAGAGCAAAAGAACCCAGTAATGTTGACTTTACAAGAAAGACCTAGGCCTAAGAATCAGCAGACTATAATCAGCATCTTAAATCACTCTTTGAATGTCTCGCATCTGCAGATTTGAAGTTTGTCATATTAAACAGGCATTTTTATATTGTGTTTTTTTGTTTAAGGCAGAACGTAGCACTGCAACACTTCCCTCAACTTTTTAATAAAAGGAAGGCATTCAACTAATGCTGGCTAGTCTTATTTTTGTTTCAGTGAGAATTACATCCCCATGAGCCAAGATAGTATTTGCCTAGTTTGGGACACAACAATAGGAGAGAAGATTCCAATTCCAAACATGTGAACTGGAAAGGGAGCTACCAACTACACATTCATGAGCAGCCAAGTTCCCAGTAGCAGCACTGCTTACCACATATCAGATTTAGAAGTTGGTGCTCAATTCTCCAAAGCTTCAATCAATGCTGTGTGTACAGCACAGATAGATTTCTCCCCCTCCCCCCATGCCCCATAGCAATGTAAAGCAAAGGGGGAAACTATAACACCAACTGTATTTTCTGTGTGCTTGCCAAATTCTTATCAACTCCAAGAGGCCTAAGTAGGAGACTAGCAGAAGACACCCAAGGAGCATGAATCAACTATTCATTGTTTGCAGCAACTAATGTACAGCACACTTCAAAAAAATCACTTTGCTTCTGGATGTAGTATGAGAGTGCAATGGTGCTGTGCTCAAGCCACAAAAATTCCTCAAAAATCTAAGGTATATCAGCCAACCTACAGAGCTGCATAATTAACTACAGTATGTTTTACCCCAAATTTGAATAACCTGTCAATCAATAACAAAAAGCTAGCTTGCTTCAATCAACCAGTAAACACATTATATAAAGACAGAAGTGACATGTCTAGTCACATTAAGTCCTTAACTAAAGCCCACACCACTTCTACTAAAGCCACATTCCATTTTCACTAAAAGTCATGATTTGTATGTCAAACCTGTACATGTACAGTCTGTGTACAGCTGACTAGTAACTTTTGGAGGGCAATAGCTTTACATGCACTTTTATCACGTGTTTTCCCAGTACAACAGATTTCAACAAAAGTGTGTTGAAATACCATCACTTACACTCTTTGATGAACAGGTAGATCAGCGTTAATACCACAGTGTGACCACTAAACAGAAAGTCTCCACACAGGATGTGTGATCCAGTTATGGATAGACCACCACCAGAAATCAGTCGCAGGATCCTCTGAACCTTTGCCTGAGAATCTCCATTCAACTAGAACATCAGAAAAAGAGGTACAAAAAAAAATGTTAAGACACACCCTAAGTGACCCAAGTAAACTTCTTGCCCAAACCTATGTGGAGTCAGGGAGACAGGGAGAAAAGGACACATTACCTTCACTTTCTTTCACATATTCTTAAACAAATAAGCATGCATATCAAAGTTGACAGGTTCTAAAGATCAGCTTGATAACACTAGCATTCTGTTTATGCTTTCTCAGGCTATTTAAAATACGCATTGTATGAGAATGAGAAGCAGACTATACTGGAAAGGTAAACATTAAAAATTGGTGAGGTCAGGTGTCTCATGACAGCCATTGACAGAATGGATAAAACCCATTGAAAACTGGTTCCAACACAGTACAACCTTGCATACTGCTTCTATCATTCTGTTGAGAGCTGAGCAATGTTTCTACAGGACAAAAATCTTCAAACTCACTTAATTTCAGATTTGATTACAAACGCAGTCAGGACTTACTCAGATTTACAGGATTGGGGTTTTTTTTAAACATGCATTAGGATCAGCTTTTGATTTATCATAGATACAAGGTAAACACTCAGTTTCACCTAGCTGTTTAAAGATTAACTCTGGGGAAAAAAACAAACAAGATAAAGGGATAAGTGAGTTCTCCATAATCAGAAAAATAGTAACTCATCCTGGTTTAATGCTAGCAAAATAGACATTCAGCAGAGATATTTAAGTTTTCCTTTGCTTACCTCTTCCTACGCCTCAATACACAGTCTACTACACAAAGTCATTCCCCAAGCTAGTAGAACAAAACAGCTGAGTCTTTACAATAGTGTTATATAAATAAAGCTTTGTCAAATGGATACTGATTCATAAGAAAAGTAGTTTATCCACTATATTCCTAAGTTGTGAATGTGAAAGAATAAGACTGAACAGACATGATGCTGTACCTCAGAACTGATGAGATCCTACCCAAGAAGTGACAAATTTATCCCTTAAGCAAACTGGCAGAATGTTTAGGTTTCAAAATGCTTATCTTCTACCTGTATAGCCAAGCCATTTCTTACTCTCTCAAGTGCACTGTTCTTTCAGTGCAGCCAACACAATACTGTTTGTTCCAAGACAATTAGATGGCTACAACTTTTTATCAGTAAAACAGCAATAACAAAACTCCTTTGTGTCACCAGTTAACTACACCAACACAATTTTTTTTAATGTTCTTGTAGAAATATTAGCATGTACATGTTTTGATATGTATCAGCTCATTTAAACAGCTGAACTTGTTTTAGTCACTTTACATACATTTTGCAGGTTGGAAGGAGGGACAGGCAGCTGACTTCCGGTATTGCGATAGCTCTTGACAAAATAGTGTGAGAAACAGGACAAAGCATATAATAACATTGTGGGGTTTTAAAAGGATACTGCAACACAAGCTTGTGTATCAGCCTATGAATTACAATATTGACCATAGGTATCCCACTGTGTAAGAAAAAAGTATTGCTGCAGTATTAAGAGTGATTAGCTTGAGCCTCAGAAGCAAGTTTACTAATTTGGTAGCAGCACTATTTCAACATAGGCACTCTCCTTTAAAGCATCTTAACTGCAGCAACAGTTTGAGGCTCTTTTTGTATCCCACAACTTCTGGTTTATCACTACCTATGTTACTGAAGACATCAATTGAAAGTAATTTGTGTTATGTAATAACACCTGGAACATTATCTTCTATTTGCTCTAATAAGCCATAAGGACTCAGGCAGATACCAAGGCAAGAATTAGGGAGCAACGGCTCTTACCTTCGGCGCACACTGAAAATGCATTCCAGGCACAGGTAAGGTGGTAACATACATAGTAATACAGCGGTACAGATACAAAGTTCCTATTATAAAAAAGAACCTGCGTCCCACTATTGATCTGAAAGTAAGGGAAGGGAGGAAAAAAGATTGAGTACAATGTTCACATGCAGGATATACATATAACAGTTATGGAGCTCTACCTTTATTAAACAGCTAAATCCCTAGAATTAAAGAGCAGGTCCACCCACTGCTCTCCACCACACACTTTAAATCAAATACTAAAAAGTCTTTCTTCAGGTTTTAGTCTTGCTAGCTCATAATAGTATAGAACTACCACAAAGCTCCCACCAAAGCTATTTAACCAATTTAACATGGCCTCTGTCTAGCTCAGGTGTGCAGTCAGGCATAGTTTTCCTTGACTCACTGACCTTCTCTTTTTGGTCCCATATTATAACTATATCCTAGTTTAAGCACATGAAGACAAAGCAAAAAGCTTCTAGTCTAGCTGTAGAAGACAGTTGCTTCCTCCTCAAATCTGGATGAGATTTTTTACATCACTGTGATTTCCCGTTTAAATATTGCCATGGGCTTGAAAAGCCCAATCCCAGAATAAATTTGACTAGTACAACATAGGTGTCAAATTCAGATTTTAAAAAACATTATTCAATAATCAGGAGAAACCTGTCTCCATATCCAACAAAGACACTGGAACACATTCTAAAGAAGTCATCCCTTCGCCATTTTCCTGCCAGCCCTATTCTACAATATTGCTACAGATTCTGCCGTAAGATTTCTTCTACCCAAAATGAACAAGGGAAACCAATGTTCTGAAAACATAGAGCAAAGGAAAAAAATTTAGCTACTTACTTGTATCTAAGAAACAACCACTGGAATATCCATAATCCAACTAGTATCATTCCATTTATTTCTGATACAGAAAAAGCCCATTTCACACGATCAATGTAATCAAAAAATTTGTCAGGCAAGGGAGGGCTTAGCTCCTTTGGAGGTACTCTCTCATGGACCACAGTGATCATGACAGTTGTTAGAATCAAGTTGAAGAGAGCATAGACAAAGGCAATGCCTGTTTTCCACCATTCCAGAGGAAATTTGTTCCTAGACTCAGCTGGCATAGCGATCTGGATGTAATCAGGATATTTCTTTGTTGTTTTTCGCAAGCCATTAGACAAGCCCTTTGGTTTGCTAGTGCCATTTTTGTTCTCTTCACTGACTGAGAGAGTAGGTCGTGAGTAGCCATTAGAAGTGTCATTGTTTTGACCCTCCATATGCTCTTCAAGCTTTGCTGTCTCAATGGTATTCATTCCCAAGCTGTATGGCCAAATCAGGTTTATCAGTGACCAATTTCTGGGCTCTCTATAAAGTCTGTTATTCCTTTAAGTCCAATGTTCTTGTTCCTAGATTATTTTTGATTTCTGTAAAACTCTAAAAAGTGTCCATTGTGCTTTCGCTATTCAGATACTGTAAAGCAAATTGTGAAGACAAATCTTTCTTCCAGAGCTGTATCATCTGCAAAAAACCAAAACAGATACTGAGGACCTTCAGAACTAGTAATGTGACACTTAACAAATATCTTAAAAATGCTTATTCTAAGTTCCATCCAAGTCTACTTGTGTATACAGTCAAAAAGCAAACTAGAGACCGGTGGTTACTGTGAAAAAATTCAAGCCAGTTCCTACTGAGCAACTTGATAAATCTCTGATCAGTTTACGAACTAGTACCAACTTACACTTTTTGTTGTTTGCTGGTTTTTTGGTTTTTGTTTTGTTTTGATTGTTTTTTTTTTAAAGGACAAGATCCATGGACTTTAATGATCACGACAGCACAGTTGTCATAATTAAGACTAATCCATGTTTGCAGCAATATTGAATTTTATTGCTTAGAAGCATTCTATACAAAATATCTCCTTTTTGACCCTAGGGTTGCTATAGATATTAACATGCTTTGTCCATATAGATCAAGCAATCTTGTTAGTCCAGGTGACAGGACAGAAAACAGAAAGGCACCACAGGATTTGGTTTTGTAAGGTATAAAGTAATTTAGATGCATCTCAGAAATATACTCAATGGTTAGTTCCATTAAATTTTCTTGGATCTAAACAAATATTTCAACCAAAAAAGTAAAAAAAGAAGTGTCTACATAGCTACTGTAGTACCCACTAAAAAAATGTCTGAAACTTCAGAGAACTGATATATATACCTCTGGATTAGATTCTTAGTTACGGTAACCTATATATAGAACAGACTACAAATGGATCTCTGTTTATCTTTTAGTTATTTAAAAACATGCCTAAATTGTTTTTTTGTTTGTTTGTTTTTAAACAGGAACAAATAGCAAGACTCATTATCGCACAGGATTTATTTCAGGCTGCATTGGTCAATTCAGTAAAATCTCATTAGATAAAAAAAAATCAGATAAGTGCATACATTTTATAACATTTTCTACAAAGAGAAAAAGAATGCAGTTCACCTTACAGAGCTGACATTGCTCTAGTTAAAAACAAAGGCCATTTCTGCACCCCCATCTTTAACATTCTGTGAAACCACTTATCATAGCTGCAGTGTACCTATTTTTATTACTCTGCTCAGCTCCTATGGCAAAAGTAGTATTATCATATACAAAGTGTTCACTATCTACCAGCAAAGCATAATTCTTTTTTTAATTGCTCCTCTGAGAGAAGTTCAACCCTAACACTACCTCAGGTCTCTGCATGCCAATACAGGCTGCCACGGTTTGCCATGCTGCGTGTACAATTAAGTCATGATGGCAGCTACAGCTACCAGTCTCCCTAACAGTACACCACAGAACTTGGCTTAAAAGAAAACTATCTGGTTAGGAAAAATCTGTCTAGTAACTGATATCTTGATAGCAGGGACAATGTAAAATCAAAACAGCCTGGAAAGCCAGGTGTTTGTGTTTTGGTCCCTTCCCCCTCATCCCCTCAAACAGTGAAGACATTTAACCTGGTCAGCATGTAAATCCCACTGATTTCCTCGCTGCTGCTCTTACTGCTGAAGGGGTAAAGGTTCAGATCCCAAATATGTGAGGTTCATACAAATAATACTGAAATAATCGAGAAGCATTTCTAAATTAACCTCTCTGCAGTGTTTCTGAAATCCACTGTCATTGGTTGACCTTTTCTAAATCCCTGATCAACAAGTGTATGAAGACCAAAATACACAAACACCCAAAAAAAAACCAACCCCTCTCCACCCCCCAAAAAAAATGACACCCAAGAAAAGAAGTGGTGATTTCAGATGATTTTTCTTCCTCTTACTAACCATACTGTAAACTCTGCTTCCAAAAGAAAAGAGGATGTTTAAGCCAGCAGCCAGGCAACGACCTCCCTGATGCTTCCTACAACTAAGAATATTCTTTTAGAGCAACTGCTCTTAAACAAACAGCTTTACTTAAAACTGTAGTAGAACAGCATTTCAACTTTCACAAGTCCTTTTCTTCACACACACACATTCTTCTATTCCATCTGTCTACTAAAGATAAGCATACAACAGAATGCTTAAGTGACTGCATAGAAAAAAATCTGAACCTAATTGCTTAATTTTTGGAACACAAGTCGACCTAGCATTCACCTAAGTCAAGACCCTTCTTCTCAACAGGATGTTATACGTAGCAGTCAGGGCTGTAGAGATCAGCAAAACTTGATACGTTTTATATCCTGTGCAGGTGAAACATTTTTAGAACTTTGCATTTACTGAAAAACAGAGAGCATCACAATAAGTAGTAACCTTAGTTATTTCCTTCTCTTCCCCACCAGTAGCAATGTAAGCAAAAGGAAGATTTTATTTTCAGATATTTAATGACATCCAAGGAAGCCCTAAAGATCAAAGAGCATCTAAACTACAGATGAACAATAACTTAACCTAAAAGTAGAGCGGCATTCAGATTTTTATATTAACTTAGTAAGCAAAGCAATTACACCTATAGCTTGCAGGAAAAAGTTGTGTTCCTTCCTGGTACTTTTAAATGGGTTGTAAGCCATATTGATCTACCATTTCTGATGGCTCATCAAGATTATTTCAAGCAGAGTGCATACTGTGGTCAAGCCTTTGTTTACATTGATAGTTCAAGGTGCTATATATCATCTGATCAGTGATCTGTAAGAATATAAAGGCTTTCCTTTATAGTACCATTTCAAGCTGTTTCTCCCATATTCCAAATGAAAGCAGACACTCTACTGATGAAAAAGACAAAAACACTCTGCTTGAAGCTTCCAGTCTCTTGCTGCCCATCTGACTGGCCAGAGAAGCGACAGATGCAGAGCACCAAACAGCCTACCATCCTCTGCCACAGGCTGTAAAAGGAACTCCCTATAGGGAGTACATATGTTTCTCTGCCAACTTCCTGTCCCCAATTCACATATCCATTCAAGTCCCCATGAGGGGTGTGTTCCTTTTAGCTTCCATGTTGTCCTTATGTTAATTTATGTAAAATATCCTATTGGTTCTTTTGTTGAACCTGGAATGCCCCCATATGAAGAACAGGAGATGCCCATAAACTGCCTAGTCTAGTCATAGGCCTTAGACTTCTTCAGTAACCAGGCAGCAACGCTCAGACCTGGCCATCTAGTGTCTGAAAATCAAACCCAATTGCTCTAAGCTATGGAACAGCCACTGGGGGAGTCTCAAAGACTCATGCAAAATTGGCCAAGTAACCCAAAAGCATAGATAAAACTCCTGTAAGGGATACACCCAGGTTATAGGAACAGGTTTTCTTTTTGGAACCACTTTGAGCTTCTACTTGCTCCCATGCAAATAGCTCCTTTCATCTTCTGCATCCCCATTTGACTGCCATTTAAAAAACCCAGGTGACTGGGGGTATAGCTCTGAGATAAGTGTAAGAAAGCACATCTACATTTGGCTCTTTATGCTAGAACATAAGAATAACAAGCCGTTTTATTTAGCTTGTTCGTCATCCCATTTTCACATATAGGCCATTTTCACATAAAGTCAGCTCACAATTGGTGTTTCTCATTCAGTACGTACAATTTCTGTAACATTCCTCAAAATATTTTAACTTCTATAATTTATCAAGGACTGAATAGTCACAATTTGCACAGGCCTTCCAAACAAGTAGTTCTTAACCTGCTGTTCCAAATATGAACAATACTATTGGAACAAGAGTGTCCAAAACAGTAAGACTGATCTATTCTGACATTAAGGAAAGGTACATACTCATATACAAAGTAGAAAAGGTTTCTAGGCAGTAGTATTTTTAAATCTCATTCACTTTTGTTAAGGTTGGCTCAAACATTTGATACAGCTGCAATATACTCTTGTATTTGGTAGTTGCAGAAAAAGGGTCTATAAATAAAGTACTGCAGAAGAAAACTGCACAACTGGAGATAACAGAGAACGTTATAGTGTCATATTGTTATCTATATCACAATTAGCAGGAAACAACTGTTAGCTAGTTTGTATTTTCTTCAGTCAAATTTTTAGGATTATGGGACCAGAACTGGAAAAGAAGCTGGGTAGCCTCTACTACCTTGACAGTAATGAATAAAAACTGGCTTTTGGGAGTTTTTCTTTTTTTAATTTTATTTTTAAAAGCATTCCAGGTCTCATTTTGTTTTTATAGTAGTCTTTCTTCCATGCTCTATGTATGCATCACAGCATGTAGACCATTGGGGGGGGGGGGGGGGGGGGGGGGGGGGGAAGAACAACCCCAGAAAAAAAACACAAAAACCAACTGCTAAACCAGATCTGATGAAAGTACATTTAGGTATGCAGAAACAGGATTGAGTTTAATAGGTTTGCTTATCATTTCTATTTCCCTAGAGTAAAAATATTTTCAGAGCTGTGTTCATCTTTCAGCTGTACCATGTTTATGCTTACAATATACAAATGCATGCAGAAAGTGAACTGCAGTTTATCTAAAAGTTACAAGTTCATCTACATTCTCTAATAGGCTGCCAACACATTTCTTGCTCATGTGATGCCAAAGAAGTACAAGTAAGATAAAGCTGTATTACAGAAATACCATTCATTCAAATGTTCTCAGAACTGAGACTATCATCATATTGTCACTTGCAATAAATTTCAATTTTTATTAAAAGCATTAACTACTCACCCTGTACAGAATTCTTTTCAGTAGTAGAAATAGAGCAGATACTCCCTCTACCTCTCAAGAGGGATTTTGCAATTCTCTCATTTAGGATTACTAATGTGCCAAGAGAAGCTGTCTTTTAAGGCCTAAATCCCTACACTTAACCAGATAGAGGGGAAAAGTTTCAAGGTTACTGGTTATTTATTTGTACAATCCAAGTTTTACCAGTTCTGTGGAAATATGTTTCTTTACACCTCTTAATAGTAAGAAGGATATTAGTTTCCATTTTCCTGGCATTTTGTATTCGGAGTGTTCCACAGCAGTACCAGGTTTCTGAAACTGTATGTCCCAAAAAGCACAAAAATATTCATTCCCACAGATGTGTAAATATGTACATTAGAAATAAAATATATGCAATTTTTTTGTTAAGAGCACTCACCAGGACTACCTAAGCAAGGGAAAAAAAGTATCTTTGAGCTCTTTTATCATGCTGAACACTGCTGAGTAGGTTTGCCTTAATCAGGTAAAGGCATCTTCAAACTCTTCAACTCCAAAGGATCATGTTTGGCAACTAAGAGTTTGATGCCCTTTAAAGATGCTTCGTATCCTGACACCATGACAGGCTTAGATTTTCCTCCTGGTTATTTACCCTTATCTTTTAAGAACTAAGGTCACAATATCTGTTACATGGCAATTATGTGTTACCTTTAGGGCTAGAATAACTCATTCTGGCAATAATCCACACGTATATCACAAACACATTTTTATTTACAGGTTAACAGTCTTTTCTGGAACAAAGGTTTTGAGAATGGCCAGTCATATCTGTAGAATCAGAAGCACTAGTGGAATAGGTCAGATGAGAAGAAACCTCAGGAGGTCTCGAGGTCTCTGGCCAGGATCAGTTATGACATCAGATTAGGTTGCTCAGTGTTTCATCCAGCTGAACCTTTAACACCTCCAAAGATGCACAACCTCTCCCGGCAGCCTGTTCCACCGCATGGTTGTTCTTGCAGTGAAAGGTTTGTTGTGGGGTTTTTGTTTGTTTTTTAATCTATTTTTTTTATCTACTTCTTATTACAAATTATGCCCCTTGTGTTTCATCCTTCCACCACTGTGAAGAGCCTGGCCCCGATGTTCCTGATAACCTCCTTGTAGGTATGAAGGGGCTGCTGTTGGGTGCTCCTGAACCTTTTCTTCAGGCTGAAGCAACCCAGCTCCCCCAGCCTCCCCTCCCAGGGCCTGTGCTCCAGCCTCCTTGACCACCCTGATGGTCCCTCCACTGGGCTTCCTTCCAGTTTATGTTTTTCCTGGATCAAAGACCCAAAACAAGACATAGCATTCTAGATACAGCTAAGAAACACTGAGCAGAGAGGAATAATCACTTCCCTATAAATACTGGCTATACTCCTATTAAATACAGCTCAGGACAGCGTTGGCTGCCTTCACTGCCAAAGCATGTTGCTAAATCCCTTTTCAACAGAGCTGAAAGCAATACTGACCTTTTTTCCAACAGGCTAAAGATTGCCTTAACTTCTTCACTCTATAAAAATGAGATTAAGAATAAGTCTTCTTCCCACTTAATCCATCCTCTCCAAAATGAGCCTGTTCCAGTATTTCAGATCTGGACAGAAAAGTCTGCTAACCTGAATTGATACTTAAACTCTGAATCCCCTGCTTTTAGTCAAAGGCAAAAAAGGTGCCCGTTTTCTAACATTGCGAAGAAATGTTGGGCTTACATCCTCTTTTCCATTTATTAAAATGACTACTATAAACTCTTTATAAAAGGAGTGGAAGTCACTGTACTGCCTCAGTCTTGTCAGGCAAAATTAATTCCGAAAGAGTGCCAAAAGAAACCTCTGGATCATCAGGCTTTTATGTAGTTTGCCATCTGAGCATCTCGGGCTTCTCACTGCTACTTGCTTTCATTCTGCTATAGCTTTGCAGATACTCTTGAAGAACCCCTATCCAAAGGGAGATTCTCCTCAAAGAGACAGCAAGGTTTAAAGATTTGTTAAGAGCACATCTGATGCCTCACATCCTTTCTAGCTCACACAAAAGTTGCAGATTACTGGCTGTGGGGTGGGGGGCCCAGCACAGAAGGCAGGAATGTTTCAGACTTACGTGAAATCCTCCACCTAATTACCGAGGATAAAGGTTGTGCTTCCTAGTGGAAAGTCAGACCCAGAGATTAGTCACCACTTTCAGTACAGGGCGGTGAGGAATCAGTGACTAATGTGTGCTTTAAAGTGACTATGCTACAGCTTATCAGTCATCAGGCAGCTAGAAGAGGAAGTCACATACTTAGAGTAAATTTATCAGTGATACACCCTAAAAATACTTGGACAATTATCAAGAAGATAATGCCTGTCAAATTCCTACACACACACACACCACCACCACCCCACCACCATCCCCATGTGCTACTCCCAAAAAGCAGAAGTGCCAACCCCAAACTCCAAAATAGGAGGTCACATTTACGAGAACATTCTCAAGTATTTCCTGCAGCAGTAGGAACCCTCTTCCTAAAAGTTTAAAGTGAGAGGACAATAACTGCTTAAGTCTGCAGAATATTTTACTTTTTACCTGCTAATGTTGTACAGGAATACGTGCACAATTTGTACAAACCAGACAAAAGCTATTTTAGCACTGAAATATACACAGAGGTTCATACCTCGTAACTCACATTTAACAGAAGTCAAATACAGACATTGGTCCTTGCAAGGCATATGACATTAAAGAGACAACCATTGACTGTAATCCTCCTAGTGACAGCAGAAAGACACCACATGAATTCTAAGGACAGGGCATATTTAAAACTGATTAGTATCATGCTATAAGCTAGTTTCACATATCCCTGAGTTTGACTGGCACATTACAGATTACAGATCTCTACATAGGAGCAACACTTGCTGTGTTCAGAGGCCTAAGCAATGAAAACATCCCTTTTCAGAAACACTAGTATCTCCTTCCCCACCCCTTATCTTCAGGTAACCTGTGTATGTATTCTGATCAAAGTCTTGCCCTCTGCGCCAACACTAAAAATCTAGCACGCTACACACTGCCAAACAAATCCCGAGTCACAAATACCTTCTCCCTCCCCACTAAAAACTCCTAGTTTTCAGCTTGCTTAACTCCTATGTAGCTGCCTGGAAAGCTTCAAGAATAGTAGTTAAGAGGAATGATACAGGCACAACACATACTCTTATCATTGACTGTAAACACAGATTGGCTGAAACTGATCATGAAACGTGATCTGCTCCCCTATTTTGGTCTTCCCCTCTACCTTCTCGCCACAACTGCCACTTCCTAACCTCACCTACCACCAAGAAGCAACAGCATAAGGATCTCACATCATAACCAACCTTCACAGTACAATAGAGACGGGAATACTCAGACCTCTTTTTCAAGCCATTTGTTCACAGGCTCAGACACCCAAATCTAAGTCCAGCTCACACACTGAATGTTTGCTTCCCCTCTCAACTTCTTTTTTTTTTCTTTTTGCAGCTTTGCATGCTACACTTTCAGGAGTAAAACCAGATAATTTTAATTCTAACACCAAGAAGTTAAGACTACTGAGCAATTTCAGTGAATACCATGATCAACCCACACAGATGTTTATATAAGGGATTAAAGCAACAGCACAGAATCCTTTCCTAATAACATTATGTGAGCGTCCAGTTTGCAAGGACCAAAGTTATCTGAAGTTTCCTATACATAATCCTATACATAACTGGGTTTCACTGAAATTCTACCCATCAAGTTTAAGCACTACACAGTTAAAACTGTTAAAAAAGTCATCACAATCTAAGCTTCCAATGCAGTCCCATGGTCTTCCTTAAACTTGTTCCATTAGCTCAAGATTTTCTATTAATAGAAAAAAATACTTTCCACATTATGCTGACAAGAAAAACACATTTGCTTTTTATATTATTTAATTAGTCAGGGAATAAGTCACAGTTTAGCTTTAAATCCTAAACACTTAAGTACTATGCACTTCAACACCTCCTTCTTCATTTTTGTTTCTGCCAGATTTACAAACAGAACACACATTTCCTTAGAATTATCTCTTCTGCCTGGCGCATTATCTCCCCACAACACTGGGTATTATTGTTAAATAAAGTTTCAAGAAGTTGGTAACAGTGGAACAGCAGGCAAAAATAATTACAAATATCACCCAAGTTCTTTCTGTAAAACCTTCCCCGGACATTTTGCTATCTCCATTTGAGCCTCACTCTACAGGTCAGAATACTGATGTGCCAAGAATACTGTTAATGTGTTTTTACTGCCCCTCACAGAGCTACCATTTACCTCAGTACCTGACTAAACATCTCCAAAATAATTCAAACCTCCCTTCATTATTCCGTGCTAAACTGCAGCCTTTGGTAAGAAATACTTTCTATCCTCTAACTTTTAACAACCCTGCATTGAACATCACCACAATAACAAAATCTTTTTATTCCAAGCCTCTCAAAGCTCAGCATAGAGGCTTTTACCGTTCACAACAACCCTTTCATTTATTTTCCTTCCCCTTCTCACCTAGTAGTCTGAGAAGTTTATTGCTTTTTTGAAGCTTTTAAAAAGAATTTAGAGAACCAAGTCAGTCAAAAAGGATTTAAAGAACAAAGTTAGTGGCATTTGTCCCAAATTCCCATTTACTAGAACTGCAAGATTAAAACTATTCCTGCAAGAAAACAGCCGAGTACCATCTTCAGCATTGCTCCTAGAAATGCCATCATTAGATTCTCTCATTGTAGCATTACACACAGCATGACTACAAAGGTACAAATGAAGTTAGTAATCTAATCACTGAATTCTACTGATCTTATCATACCAATTGGTAAAATCTGGTGTGAAAGTACTGAGGTTACTCTGAATCTACATAGAATGCTTTTATAATACACTGTACCGTACCTCGGGTAGCCACTTCCACTCTGTAAGCTACCTCTTATGCCCAAGAGAAGCTTCTAGTCATCATCGAACCTGTTATCTTTAGAAGTAGAGGAAAGTAAACAATCACTCAAACCAATCAAGCATGAATGTGAGGTGGAAATACAAGCTGGCCTATCAAACTGTCTGCTAAATGGCATTTGTATCAGTTACAGTGTGCTGCAGCTGAATACCATTTTCCATTTGTTTGTTTAAAGACTTGAACAGTAACACTACTATAACTTGAAATTTCGAGTCAAGATACTATTTCCACAGTAAAAAACACAAGCTGGAACCCAAGTCAGTTTTGACATTTGTCTTACCATCCACAAGACATTTCAGTGCGGCGGGGAGCAGGGGGTGACAAGCAGAAAAGAACGTGTGATCAAACAAGATGTTTCAGAAAGGACATTTGGAAAAAGTTATTTCCAAATATACTTCATAGTTCTTGGTCACTTTTTCACATGAGGTCCTAGAGCTCTCAAACTTCTTTCTAATAGAAAGCATTTTATAAAAATCATTCAAAGAACATTTTAAAGTATTCTTATCCCATGTCCAGCCAGACATCTACATATACACTGATTTGGGAGAGGAAAGGGAGGACATAAAGAGGGTGTCACAGACTAGCTGAAATGTAGAAAGACTGTAACTACAAGCTGACAAACAGATTCTATAAACTGTTCCCCCAAAACAGCAGCCAGAACTGCAGCTGACAAAACTGTTTAAGAGAATAAAGTCAGTCTCATCTCTAGACTCACCAAGACCAGTGATGTTGTGAATGTGTACTGAGTAACCATGGTGTACAGTAAATAAGTGGTGAATCAACCAATTCCACATGATCAGTTACAGAAGTCTAAGGAAAGAACTAAGTGTTCAACTGGAAATAGCGTAATCAGTTTTAAAATAAAAGAATGCAGAACTCAGCAAAATTAGGGCACAGTAAAAACAATTATTCTGGTCTACCAACTAGTGTCTTCTCATAAAGAAGGACATCTGATGACATATTGCTATTTCTACTGTGCTCCTGCATAAATCTTCCTCAAAAATACCAATTATGCCAAAAGAGATTTGCATGTATCAGCAAGGACAGTTCACATACTGACTTCAGAAGTGACCTTCTAACTTCAGGGCATATTGACATAATCCAGGAGAATTATTTTCTAGAGCAGAACTTGAAAGCTAGACACTATAGGGGCTTGGATTTCAAGAGCTTTCATCAACATAGCACTACAGCAATCCAGGCCACTTGTTAAGGTACCTACCTCGCTAAACACAGGCCAGCACAGGGGCTTACAGAATCTAGTCTCTGCTAAAATCAGCTGTTCCAGGAGCTGTTGCTGCATGGCCATTTCACAGGCAGAGCCATTGCACACACCTCTGCTCTTAACTACTCTCCTCGGGGAGAGTACCATCTGCCAGGAGTAGGACAGTGCATCCAAACATCAGTGGCACCAATACTACCCTAAGAACTCACATCTATTCTAGAGAGACAGCAAAGGGTGTGAAGGGAAGTCTCACAGGCACTTAATCTAGAAGGTCAACCATGCCAATTTCATCGACAGTCACTGCTTTAAAGCATAGTAACTTCATAGTTTCAGAGCTGCGTAACTGAAACACAGAAGATAACACTTCACACAATATGACAAGAACAATATTAAACATGTTAATACCATGCCTTGCATGTCAGACTGTGTAGTAAGAAACACCTCCACAGTAGCAATTACAGGACTGCAAAGGAGAGAGACAAAAGCCCTCTAGATGAATGCAAACCAATTAGGAAGAAAACAAAAGACCTATGTACATTAGGCTACAACCCAAAAATCTGAGTCATACTAAGATGTTAATGACAGCTGGGGCAGCCCAAAAAGATGGCCTGAAACATTCTACACTAATCCCAGCTCATGCAATCTCTTAAAACTGCTTTATTAAGACAAGATACAAAGATAGGGCTGGTTCAGGACTTGCCATACAAGCTGCCACACATAAAGGCTTTTTATTTAGCTGGAAACAGAAGTGAACCTGGGTGTCATGCTTTAACCCCAGACAGAAACTAAACAGCAGTTTGCTCACTCCCCCACCCACCCAGTGGGATGGGGGAGAATATCGGAAAAGAAAGAGTAAAACTCGTGGGTTGAGATAAAGACAGTTTAATAGGGCAGAAAGGAAGAAAATAATAACATTAACAATAATAAAATTACAATAGTAATAATAGAAGAATTGGAATATACAAAACAAGTGGTGCACAATGCAACTGCTCACCAGTCACTGACCGCTGCCCAGTTAGTTCCAGACCAGTGGTCCACTCCCAACCCCCACCCTCCCATCCCTGGGCCAACTGCCCCCAGTTAATATACTGGACATGATGTCCCATGGTATGGAATACCCCTTTGGCCACTTTGGGTCAGCTGCCCTGGCTGTGTCCTATGCCAACTTCTTGTGCCCCTCCAGCCTTCTTGCTGGCTGGGCATCAGAAGCTGAAAAATCCTTGACTTAGTCTAAACATTACTTAGCAACAACTGAAAACATTAGTGTGTTATCAACATTCTTCTCATAGTAAATCCGAAACTCTATACCAGCAACTAGAAAGAAAATGAACTCTATCCCAGCAGAAACCAGGACACTAGGATACCTGCAAATTCCACCCCGTGTTAAGCTGCTCCACTCCCTTCAGCGCAGCAGTAATAATTAGAGATAGTTCATGCAAACAGTCTAGGCCATGCAATTTTAACTCATATTACAGGTCAATGTTAATTTTATTTAACTGCATGAAGTCCAGTTATCTCTGTTGTATTTCTGTATAAACAAAGATAGTGGATCATAAGTTAGCCATGTGTAGGGTGGGTTTTGTTGTTTTTAAAAAGAATGGAAGGAATTTACCTAAAGTCCCAGAGCCAATCTATTTTTCTCCTCTTCCTAACGCTTTGACTTTTAAGAAGTCTAAGAGTCTTTTTCTGTTAGATTTTTTTTTTAAATAACCAGAAGCTCTTTTAATAGTATGCACATATGAAAAAAGTTTGAAGAAACTGTCTAAAAACAGTCTTTACACCACAAGGGATGCTAAACGCTGCTCTGGCATAAGATACAAACCGAGTTAGAATTTTGTAGTTTAAGTCCTTCAGAAAGCAGGACCTATGCCCTACAGGAGATATGTTATCCCTTCCTAAAACTTCCCAGATGAGTTCCCATCATTCAGTACCTCACTCAAGACAAAGAACACACAGGAAACAGGTTTTCTATGTAGTAGTGTTAGTATTCAAGCAAAGACTGGGAAACAAGTCAACCTGAAAAATCACATCCAGCCTCTGAGTACACCTGATTTCCTTTTATTTAAGACAATGCACATTGTGAGCCGCCTTAAATATTGAAAACTCAGATGTGTGGGTCACAAGCAGAAAAGGAATGTTGCATCTTTGGAACAAAAACATCTTCCAAAGCCAAAAATGTTTCTCACTACATTCCTAGCATAGCTATCCTAAAGCCCACACTCAAATAAAGTTGTATCATCTTCAACTCTGAAATAGTTCAATTCCAACAGAGTAATTAACTATCCTAGTCTAAAAAGGACTATTCAGAGAAAGTTCTCAGCTTCCCAAAGTTTCCTCATGTCTGACAGTAAGATTTATGAAACAGATTTGGGCAGAATTGAGACCTATTCAACTCTGCTTCTACGGGGCAACAGCACAAGGACCATGATGGCACAAGCTGTGGTCTCTTATTCTGCAAGGAATCAGTCAGAGCAGTCACCTGAAATATCCAGGGTCAGAATTCACAGTAAAATTTCTTAAGCATGGTCAGACACCAGAACACTGAATACTCATACACACATATTAAGACACTTTCCAGCATGAACTCAAGTTTCCACTAACCCTCAACGTTTGAGGTAGAGTGGGGGCTTCACAGCAGGCAACTAAAAAAACCCAAACAAACAAACAAAAAACCCAACACCCAAAACCAGCAAAACCAAACCAAAAAAACTAGGGAACAAGTTACTATTCAGTTTAACTATACGGACCACTTTCACCACACATACATGAGGCAGAATAACGCAAGACAAGAGGGTGCTCACATACCCACATACTTTAAAGTATAACTTCATCCTGAACTGTTAGATAAGAGGATATATGTTTGACAGGTACCAACGTGAAGATCTACTTGAAACATAGCTTGATTATCTGCAAACATACTTCATGAGCAATTGCTCTACAGATGCTGCCTGGCTAAGAGGTAAACACCAACAAAAAGGTCCTCTCAGACAAGGCTAGACTTAAGTTACATCAGACTGTACATTAAACATTAGGCCAAAACTGATTAACCAGTTTTGATGCCTTGATCTCAGGAAGAAGGTCCTGTTGAGCTAAGGTATAGGTCAATTCATGAGTACATCTGGCCTACATACCTTCAACTCCCCGAACCGACTTGCTTCAGGTGAAGCATTTCAATCTGTCCCCTCAGACTGACATTTTGCTCACAATGAGTTTGTGTCAAAGATGGTGAGATTTAGCAAAGAAACAAGCAGCAGCCACATCATAGTTCAAACAGTACCCAAGAAGTTCTAAACTAAGAAAGTGGAGAGGTTTTCTAGATGTACATGGTACTTCCAGTTCACGTACCTGGAATTATGAAGTGACAGCACTGGCCAAAAAAAAAAAAAAAAAAAAAAAAGGCAGAGGCTGCCTTTGCTCTTTAACGCGATCTATGAACTGTCCTAGACCTATAGGACTCATGAAAAGAAGAGATAAGAGGTGTAGAAACAGAGTGTTTTAAAACAGTCATAACAGCAACAAGACAAAAAGTAATGGTAAATGACAACACATTTTCTGTCCACCAAGACTGTCTTTTATTCCAGTGAATCACGCTATCGCAAGTATACAAAAACAAAAATACTGCATCCTGCAGTCTACAAGCCTTCTGATGAAAGGAGAAAGGCTTGTAACCTGTTCCTAACTGAAAACACTATAGAGTATCACTACAAATGCATGTGTCGGTAGATTTTTCATGTTTCATTTTCAGCAATGCATAACCAAATCATAAGCTATGTAATATCAGTCTAACACCTGCTGAGTAATACAAACCATTAAAACTGGAGTAAGCATTTTCGTAATAGTAATTGTTATGGGAGATTAATCAAGATAGTAGTTCTTTGAGCAAATTTTGAGGCCTAAGTACAATACTTCTCTTGTAGGTGTCCTTATGAAAGCAATACAGATTTTGATAACCAACAACCTTTTCTGCATATTACATGCATCGCAGTCAATTTTTGACTAAACTGTGTTGCCTTGAACACATGTTCTAGAAAGGCTTGCAGCGCTAAAAGCTTTGTCTGATTTCACTACAACAGGATGCAGGGGGAGAATAGGAAGAAAGTGCACATGCACGCACACTCAAAAAAAGTTGTGGGTAAGGTAAAAGAACATAGTTCTAGTGTTTGCCATTAATGCAGCACAATAGAGCAGAGAGCTCCTGCTTTCCTGCAACTCCTCTCTGCACTTCAGGCCCTTGAGGGGGAATAGTGTCCCATTTTAACTTCAGTCTTTCAGTACTGAGCTCCTCAAATGTAAGAGAGCTAAAGAGTTTAGTCCAAACCCTACAATGTTTAAGAGTTTATTTTAAACCTTCTCCAAGTCCAAATTAAGAAAGAAAAAAAAAAAGAACAAAACCAGAAACTTTTTATGGGAACATTCATCCTGCAGAGTAAGACTAAACCAGGTAGCTACTTAATCTTGTTCAGATTGTCCAATGACTAGAAAGCAGTGTACACAGGAAAGCGTACACTGCCTGTAATCTGTGAATTAAGCTTTTAAAAAAGAAATACTACATACCAATGAAAAATACTTATAGAGCAAGAAGTGTAATTATTTAGATTTGTTAGAGCTGAAAACTTCATTAGCCCAACTACTTTAGCTTTGACATTTGACAGGCATTGTGCCTTGTCCCATGGCTGGTCAGCTGAGATGTATTTCATCCATCCTACTGACTTTCACCATAGACATACACATTATTCCACCCTACCTGCCATAGACGAGTTGTTCTAGACAGAAAAAATGACTAGTTGTCATAAATACTTACGGCTGCTTGCGCACATGAGAATAGCTTAGCCAATTTTTTAAGAACTGCATAGAGGAAGCTAATGACCATGTTTACTACAAAAAAAAAAAGATATCCTCAGTGGAGAGAGCTTGCCATTCAGCTATACAGCACATGTAGTATTTAATTTCATGGTGGTAAATACGCTAAGATGATGATTTTAAATAGTGTCCGCAAATTCCAGGACACAATCACTGTAGTGGAAGGAAGTTTAAACTCCTAACACTCAACCCTTCAGTAAATTGCCTTCATACTAACTTCCAAGGTCACTATGGCACCTTAGAAGGAGCAATGCCTTTAATACTTCTTACTTCAGAGTGAAACAGGATGCCACAGCCCTTCCTCTCAAGACTGAAGTCCATCATGGAAGTTAACACATTTCTAGGAAAACAAAAACACTGAAAAGAGTTGTTTTACTATTTTAGTGCATGATCAGTTTCAATAGTCAATACAGGATTCAAGTCACTTCAGTCAATCCTCTTTCTCACAGGACAGAAAGAAACACAGTTTCACTTTGGAGGACCACCTTCAGCTTTCTGGCACCTTTTCCAGATCAAATTAGAGTTGTTTGGGTTTTTTTCAGAAAATTTCAAAATCACTTGCAGCTTTGTGCAAAGTATACATATGCAGTGAAACAAAATAATTCTGTGAAAACACAGCAGATTGAGCATCTGCACTTCTTCAGTAACTGCAGTTGAACTGTCTTAAGTTGGCCTTGTTACTTATTAAGTAGAGCCAAATTTTATGTTCATAATGAGCCTCTACAAGACCAAGGTGATACGCCAGAAGACAGGAATGACCTCTTGTGAGGCGACACACTCAAAATGGCATACAAAATCAGAGTGAAATCAAATGAAGACAATTTCATGCTTCTGAGAATGACACTGTAAAGAACTCTTACACAGCACCCTTACAGATTAGTACAGTATTATGAAAATAGGAAAGAATACAAGCTTTGGTAGGAATTTTGTCAGACTCCTACTACACAGAAACTAAAAAAGTAACCCGAGTTAACTTTTTAAGCTTGATAGTTTCTATACACTCCTAAAATAGGTGAGTTGTCAGAAAAACTAGTAAGTATAAACTAACCCAAAGTAGTTTCATAGCAATTAGTTTCTCTCAGCATTAAACAAACAAAAAAGAACTTTGCTGGAAAAATTTCAGTTTAAATGCTTTTGGTTTTATATTGAAATTGTAATACATAAATTTGAACCACAATAACTGGCAGAGGATGAAACGACAATTCTACATTAAGCATTTTTTTAGCACTGTTAAGACAGTAATACAGCATTGCAGTTTTTAAAATGTCCTTTTGAGGCAGTGGCAGTGATGGGAACAGTTTGCTTCAACACAGTCTGTGTTCAGTCTCAAAGTGAGACATGGGCAGTGGTATTTGGCACCATTATAAAGCACCTACAAACAGCAAGCCATTGACAAGGTTGATGTGGGGAAAGTACCAAAAAAAAGCACCCAAATCAGATGAGCTGTAATTACTGTAGAAATGTATTAGAACTATCAACAAGCTATAGGATTATATTGTGCCCTCCATATGAAAGACAGAATTAACGACTATGAGGCATGACCTTCTCTACTGCTGTTTCTCTTTAGCAAATTATGTCACCTAAATAAGGAGACTCTCTGTCTCCTTATTTAGGTCTGCTCTGCTAACCAACTGTCCAGCACTGGAGTGAACATAAGCAGGAACCTGGGTGTGTGCATAAGTAAACATTTTGTCACTTATGTACATTTCACATAACTGAAACTAATTGTGAGAAGTCATTCAGCACTCATCACACAACCGTTCAAGATCTTAGGAGGTGAAGTGGAATAAAAGCTCTAAAAAGAGAAAAACTAAGAAATGCAAACAGGTTTCAACAGAAAAAAAACAATCAGTGAGAGCATGTGACTTCTTAATAAAGGACTTCTACAGATGCAAATGTTCTATTAAAGACATATTGGGACGGTAACATATGCCAAAACACTTGTAATAAGCTTCAATAAAGGAAAACCATTACAATTTGCTTAAGGCTTTAAGCTAGGTCTTAGAAGATCCAGGTTCTAGACAGGCTCTGTCAGAGGCTTGTTCTTTGAGGCTGGACGGAGTCCTGCACTCTGATAGGGTTATAAACTCCCACTTATTTTACTATTAACCAAGATTTTAAAAAGAAAAAACAAACCAACCAACCAGCTTTAAGTTCTAGTATTAGAGGCATGAACAGTAGAGAGCTGCAATTAAACAAAACAAAAAAAACCCCTCCCGTAAGTTACACCCTACAAATGCAAACTCCAGTAAGTGACTGCCATCAGAACTAGCATAAAGATGAAAACTGAGTAAGCATATTAGTATGATTTAACCCATATTAGTACTTAAAACTTCGTTCTTGGTACATTTGAGTTTACAATAGCAGCAAGACTGACGTGGGCCTGATATCAACAGGGACACTAGGCAAAAAGAACTTCTCTTCCAAATTAATAAAAGTTACATAACTTTACATGGGACATACTGGTTTATGACAACTAACGGGTAAACCTGCCTCAAACACCGCATGTCACTGAAAACATTACCAGCTGCCTGGGGAGTTTCTGAAAACCAGTGATTACAAACTGCTGCAGGCAGTTTGTAAATTCTCAAATGGGGGATTAGAATGAACAGCTTAAATATATTTAGCTTCCTGGTTTTGTTTCACTCGCTTTGTTTGATTTCTGTCATGATGTCCATCTCTTTCATCATCAAGGTAACGTTACTGGAATTGAAGATACACATTTAATCATTATTTGTACTGCAAACTTTTCTATTCAGGTTCGGCTACAATATGCTTACATTTTACCTAAGAAACTGACTTCAACTCTACAGACTCCATTTAAGATTCCAGATCACTGTTCAAAAATAATCCTGAATGAATTTAACTATAGCCCTTCTTAAGCAAAAGTGTCCAGAAGTGCTCTGCATCAGTTCAGCTTAAGTCACCCATGTTAAGCTGATGCAACTTTCCAAAACATTCAGTGCTGCACCCAAGAGGCTCAGCATCTTTTCTCAAGAAAGAACAGGTGTACAACCCCAGTCCACTTCGCATCAGTAACCACAGACACATAAAAACACTGCAAAGCTTAGTGTGAAGCTTACTGCATTGCACAGGATTCTAGTAAGATTCAGCCTAAGGAAATCTGAATATATAGACCAAAAAACCCCAGAAGACTACAGAAGGGAGCAGCAACAAATTAACTCTAAAAGCCAGAAATAGTAAGACTGCTTTGTGCGGCAGTAAGGCTCACCCCTTGGAAGCCTCACAGTTCCACTGATAGCAGCAACTTAGGTTTTATTTACAAAGTTTATAAAGAATAAGTGGGGTGTCCTTGAAACTTAAATACAGCAGTTGCAAGTTAACCTACATAAACTGGGGAAAGCAAGTGAAAGAAAGATACCTGCTTTTTGGTTCAGGTACCTTCAAGTGAACAGGATGTTCTCCTTCTTTAGGGTTACAGATCTGAGAAAAGGTACTTTACCTGGAAAATTAAATAGTTAAATGTTGAATACATGCTTTTTTACCATAAAACTGTCTTGTCAGAGTAAATGCAATGAAGTTTTCCTGAAAAATCATGCTCAAGAATTATTTTCTTTGAGGATTGAAGACCTGAACACTGTTTTATTAAGAACCGTTCTATTCACAATGATTAACTCAACAGCTTCAGATACTCTGACAAACTATTTTAATTTCTTCATCCGTACAACAGACTAGACCTCAATATTTTTTAATGCCAGACTGCAAAAAAAAAAATCAACAAGAGGACCCAGACTTGACACAGCATATTTTGAAAGGGACTTAACACGGTAAGGCAGGAAGTTTTACTCAGCAAACCACATGCATGAGCCCAAGGCACATTAATCCCTTTGTATTACAGATACTACATGTATGTTAGAGGGCAAGTAACAGGTTTTCCTGAAGCTGATTCAGTTTTAGTATACAGTTTTGTCCTATTAAAAATTATATCAACAGCTATAAAGTAGACTTCCAAACCCAACTATATGGGTAAGAAGTACTTTATTCTTTGTATTACACATGTCCACACATGAGCTATTCTGGGGAAGAGAAACAGCGATAAAGTAAGCAAGTGTCCTTAATATAGGAGACACTTGTGGTTATTAAAGTTCTGGAGCCTCACTAAAACAGTTGGGTTCAGTATAGTTAAGAAATATCTTTCAAACAGGTGCAGAACGGACAAGACAGAGCTATCTGTGTTACACAAAACTTTCCCATCAGCAGCTCTTAAGGTCTTCAGCATCTGCTGGGACAGTGGTGCCTGGATGCCTAACATTTTAGTGTCTGCAGCATCTTCGGGGACAGTGGCATCCATGGTACAAACAATTCTCCCAGCAGACAGAGATCTCTGAAGACAGTGGACCTAGTGTTACATTAATCTTCCCAGCATCTGTTCGGACTACTGCAATACCATAGCCATACTAAATAAAGTGTCACAGCATCTGTATTGTCCACTCCTCACAAATAGTATCAAAGAACATTGTAGGCCAATAGCCCATCAAAATTAGAAAAAAATCCAAACAGAAGATGCATGCAATTTTGTTACAAATATCTGCATCTTCAAAGTCCATTTCTATACAAGGAGACTTAACTGTAATGAGCCATCTCTTCAACAAACATTTTTTACTTTCCCTGGTCCTTAATAAAAACTACTCATTTTTTAAATCCATCAATCATTTCAATATTATTATTATTTTTTTTTTAGTTCTGTTAATCCTTAAAAATCAATACACTACTTTCAAGTCTTCAGTTTTATTTGGTATACTAATACACTGTAAATAAAGAATTCTCTGGTTTCTAGAATGAAAAATACTTGAGATGAAGTCTCTTGGCCCTCCCAAAGACAGGGAGGTGTGTGGGTGGGTTGTGGTTTTGTTTGGGTTTTTTTACTTGATAAGGAAATATGAAGTTTTTCACAATACTGCATCCATGATATAATACTTCTGATGTCTACTTAGAACATTAAGTTTTGAATTCAGAAGAAAACTGGCTTATGAAAACAGGATTGTTAAGCCCTATCATTTTTGCATCTTCTATTATTACAATCACAAGATGCTTTTACGATCCAGAAAAAATAGATGGTCATCAACATGCCAACCATGGCTCAATATTTAAAATTTAGGGGTATACAAGAGTCATCCTAGATTCAGATTACCAACCTAAGAGTAGAAAAGAAAAATACACCTCTGCTCTCTTCAAGTTCTCATTTCTCCATTGTATGATTTCTGTACTGTCCTTGAAGTGAACTCAATCTCATCAGGGGCCTTCATCTACATACTATTGTCGTCACCTTATAATTTCACCTAACATTCCCCCCTCCCTTTGATTTGTCCAGATACCCATTGTGACTGCACATACTACAAAGGGTACGCTTGAAGAATATTCTTCTGAAGGACAGATACACAAGTATATGTTTCTCTAAAATCAGACATGGATTATAAATTTTTACTGAAATGCAATGTAAATCCTATCCAAAAGGAAAAAAAAAATATGGAAGCAAGCACATTGACCTTTCTAGTAAATTAAGCCCTAGATCATTTAAGTTAGGTTAAAATAAAGAATAAGTTATTGGTTTAATAGAGAAAAAAAAGTATCTAAGGGTATACAGTCTCCAAAAACCTGCCCTGTCAAATAATAATATATATAAGCGACTACATTGAATATAATAAAAGTTTGGTTTTTAAGCAAACTATTTAATAAATGCAGCTTAAAGTGAAGCCTGCCAAAACTTCTGTAAGGCCCACTGCCTCAGAAAATATCGTGCACCTGCTAAGTTTACGCTAATCCCTCTACAGAAACATTCACCTATACAATTAACTGTTTATAAATTAATAGCTATTAAGGTTTGAGGCTAGATAGATATTGGATTTTCTAAGGTCTTAAAAAATCAAATAAAAAGATTAGAGATGGATTAAACTGAACCGTAGCTGGTCTACATTGTATTCTAGGAGTTTCATTATCTTGCCAGAAGATTATGCATTAACTACTTTTCACAAGGATTTTGAGCTAAGTTTAAGCCAGCAACCACGCGATGTTAATAGAAACGTACTCTGCCACTGAGTCCAGAAGATTAGTTTTGCTGCACTTCAGGAAGTTTTAAGCGTGGCTTCAACGGAGCAGACCTAGAGCAACAACAAAAAAAACCAAACCCAAACCAACCAACCCTACAGCCACGCATCTTTACAACCCCATTATGATCCTTACGGTAAACCTTTATCTTCCTGAGCCGAACCCAGGCACGTCGAAGCCCCCTCCTGTCCAACTAGGTACGTGGTACTGCTCCAAGGTGTACGCACGCATTGCCCACATCAAGAACGTACGATTTTAGCAGCAGACTAAGCGCGTTCCATGCATTACGTTACTTGCAAGCGAGATCAACCCAGCGGGTGCCCTCCCTAATTAGAGGGGCCTCTTCAAGAGTAAAATTAAGACTATTTTACAGGTAGAACGTACATACTCTAGAAGCGGAGGAGACCCCAAGTGCAAGATCGCTCTTCCCAGCCTCCGTCCGGTTCGCAGGTAGAAGGTCTTCTGCCAAAGAGGCTCTCCAAGTGCCTGCCTGTGGTAAACCACGCTTTCAATCCACCTGTGCCGTTCCCAACTTACCTACTCGGCTGTTTACGCAAAAGCTCGCACTGCTGGCAGTTCCTCCTCTAAAGGCAGCGGGAAGTCTTTTTTTTTTTTTTTTTTTTTTTTTTTCCGAGCCTCAAGGCTCTCGGGTTTGGGCTTTGCAGTTCCTTACAGCCAGACACTCCCACCGCGGAGGTAAGCCGCACGCAGAAGCAGCTAGAAAGTTTGCCACAATCTCCACCTTCCCCTGCAATTCTGCTCCTCTCGCAGCCTCAGGCTCTTCTCCTTCCTGCCCAAAGGGACCGGCGTTAAGGGCGTCAGCGGAGGCGACACTTCTCGGGGAAGGTTTCCTGCCCCTCAGCGCTACCTCAGCAGTACCGCGCCTGGAAGCGCTCCCCCCGCTTGGAGGGCGGCTCCGGGGTGGGGGGCAGAGCTCGCTGGGGGCCGCCGTGTTTACCGCGAGCCTCATGCTCGCCCCGAGAGCCGCACTCCTCCCTGACATCATTCATTTCTCTCGCACGCGCACCCGCCCACTCCATTTCCAAACAGTGACTCACCCCGGCCTTGCTGCTACTCAAAGAGGCAGGGCTAGAAAAACCGGCACGACCTCTACGGAGCCGCCCCCCCCCCCCCCCCCCCCCAAAGGTGGCGGGTCCCGGCTCGGCCCCGCCCGCCCGCTCGCTCCCGGTGTCGTGTCGTCCTTCCCCCCCCCTCCCCTCCCGCCTCCCCGGCCGCCACCCGCGCCTCTGCGCGCGCGCGCGCGGCCGGGCCCGGTGGCGGGGCAGCTTCTCCTGCCGGTGCCGCCGCCGCCGCCGCCAAAATCGCCGTGACTGCGCCGGGGAATGGCACCTCCTCCGCGGTACGGTGGGGTCGTGACGAGCGCGAGAGATGCCGGTGCCCTTCTTCGGCCGGATCCCGTTCTACCGTGCCCGCGGCCGCCTAAAAAAAAAAAAAAAAAAAAAAAAAAAAAAACGGCAGACGCCCCTCCCGGGCCGCGGGGGAAGCCTTAAGTTAACTCGCAAAACGAGGTACCGACATCTGCACGCCGCCGCACTCGTAAGGCATCCGTTAAAGAGACGGGCATTGCCCTCCGCCGGAGCCGCCCCGCTCCCCGGCCGGCGGGCCCTGCGCCGCGTCCCCGTCTCCAGGCCGGACCCGAGCGCCGCGGCCGGCAGCGGGGAAGGGCTTCCCGGTTACCCCGGGGGAACTCGGATCTCAAGCGAAGGATGACCGTCGCTGAAACCCCCTGCTTCTCACGTGTTTCACCCCTGTCTTCGGCCTTGGCTTTGCTTGGGTTTTTTTTTTTTTTTTTGGGGGGGGGGGGGGGGATAGGGTGGTTTTTTTCCTCCCTCTTGTTTTTAAAACGGTTCCTCATCGTTACTAGCAAACAGATTTCGTTGGAAGTCTTCCAGCGCAACAAACAAGGGATTGGCGAGGGAGAGGGGAAAGGAGGTGTCGACTCATCCGCACCGAAACTCTTTGGCCGAGATACACCTGTCCTGCCTGGAAGTCAGAAGGCTTCAGCAACAAGCAGAGTCACATGAAAGGCAGAAGGCCTCGTTCGCCGCCCTGGATTCAAGGAAGGCACCTGACCCTGTGTTTGTTAGGTCCCTGGAAAGCCCCCTTCACCCAGCTATTGGCTATTCTGCTTGGGTTGCTCACACTTTGTTTTTTTCCACAAAAGCTTGGGGGAAGGGAAGGGGGAATCTGCTTTATTCCAGCACGGGGTGGAAACATTTTCTGCACTCTCAGAGTTCTGTGGGACAGAGAAACCCTACCCTGATCTAATAGCAACAGGCAGAGTGCTGGTACAGACAGGATGCCAGGATTTTAAGTTTTCCCTGCTGCAGGCTTAACCCAACTAGTATATTATAACCAGATAAACAATTTGGCTAGACGACTGCCCTTCCTCTTGCTAGGGGAACGCACATACACACCTGTAGTGCTGAATCTGTTTGAACCTCACAGCACGCTTCACTGCCTGCTCTGATTCCACCCCCCAGTAATTCCTGTAACTGGGTAACCCATCCTTTAAAACGAATCTGAAAAAAACAACAGCGGTACCATGGGCAGGGCAGGGTGTTAAAGACATACACGTATGCTTAACTGCATACACTTAATTACATGCAAGTCTTCACAGACTTGAGTTTTACTTGAAGCTGTTATACAAAGAGGATAATGACTGACAAGAATAACAGTTCAAGAATAGAAATAGTAATGAGAGTAAGAAAATGTATCTACAAGCAAACACACCTATAGATACAGCAAGTGCTAGACAGAGCCTCCCCCCCCCCCCCCCCGTTTTTTTTAAATAAAAAAAGCCATTTAAGGAATAAAGGTTAAAAGGAAAGAAGGGAAAAGTCACTGGCATTTTTCTAAATTATTGAGATACAACAGTCATCTGAAACACTGCCTTTACTTTTAAATACTATTATTTGAAGCACTGCATTTGAGAGAGCAGAAAATAACAGTACCTTAGCACACTCTGTTCAAGGCTACGCTTTACCTCCAGCCCTACAAGCCCATCCTGACAGGTAACCTGTTGAATTCAAGCGTACAACTTGGTCACAGAGCTCCCATTGAGCTCAGAGGTACCATCTATGAAGAGCAGCTTGCGGGAGATGGTCTGTAACTAATTTGGTAGCTACTGTCTGCAAGTCTTGCATAGCAACAAACTTTTGAGAGCAAGCGGCATATTTGTGAAGTCACAAAACTTGGCAGAGGCAGCACATCTCTTGATCATTACTTTAAACTAGATTAACTTCACAAGGTCCTTTTCAGACAGGAATTTTGAGGGAGAGAACTTAAGACCTGCAGAACGATGACTTATTTTATGAGGAAAAAAGAAACCTCACGCACATACAAAATTCCATGGGGAGGCCAACATACAAGTTGCATTGCACCCAGGGAGGTCGATGGGAGGGAGAAAGAAGAGGAGTTTTGAAGAAAGGAAAAATATACTGTTCCTTTCAGCTGGAACAAACCCAGCATCTTTTTCATTACTGTTTATTTTTTTCCCCTTTCATGAGATCAGCAGGGATATTATTGGAAACAGTAATTCTATAGACAAACACAGCCAGCCTGTGCATTAAAATTCTGACTATTTCCAAAGAGACACCCAGGCAGTTTTCAAAGGCAGCTACCACCAGAATCCTGCTTAGTTCTGCCCCATGGCAGAACTAAAGCTGTAAGATGGGGTTTGTGTGGGGGGAAGCAAGAACCAGATAGGAATTTCTAGTTCAAGCTGACTTTACAGTTTATAGACAGAGTAAACAGTAGTACAAAAAAAGCCTACTTGTGTAGCCAAGCCATAGCAGACTTCTATGCAGAAGTTTCATAGGGAAGAACTATGTATCTGTGCTCAGCCTAAGTAGTTTCAGAAGTAATGAACTGTATAAGCACACATGTTCTAATGAGCTCATGCATATTTGCAGTCTTTATTACAACTATGTTAAGGGCAGATGAAAACATACAGAGGTATTTTACACTGAATTGTCCTGTAGCCCCCTACAAGTATAGTACCTCATAATTCTTCCCTGCTTTTTCTTCAAGTAGCGTATAAATCAAGGTGGTCCTGCAGACTACTTCTATACAGGCCTAACGTTATATTCTGTACCCTGGTTCTCACAGCAGCCCTATTATATCTATGATGGTGCTAGCTGATACTCCTACCTTGAAACAGATGAAGAAACACCAGAATGATTTATTATTCCCCTCCAATTACGAAAGAATAAAGTACACTAAAGCCGAACGTACGTAGAATATCAATTCATAAAGAGATCTTCATCAACATACACTTGCTAAATACTTAACAAGACCTAACAAAAATGAGTTTCACAATTTTGGAATCAGATGCATTTCAGTGGTAACATGAATTCTATGTCTCCAGCAAATTATTTTAGTAAATTCACTAGTTTGTTTTCATCATCAACAGCTTTAGAACAAGGAAAAAAGCTTACCTTATAGGTTCACCATTAACGCCACTATCTTTTGTGAAAAAAGATAATCCACAAAAGAAATGGTGAGACAAGTTTTTCCATCACTACTTCGCAAGCAACACAGTTCAAAAGTACACAGTACTGCCCTGCTATTGTAGGGGCTAGGACCTTAAGAAATACATTTTAAATCATCACAGCTAGCACAACCACCAGTTCAGCTGCTTAGCTAGCAAGCCCACCGTAACAAGTCAGTAGAAGCTGAACCCAAATAAACACGCAAAGAAGAATACTACCCACTATGAAGCACTAAGCTGTCACGGCAAGCGCTGCTATACTAGGCGTACAAACTTCGAAGACTTCGATGAACGCCACCACCTTGCAAGAAGACCCGTGAGCAAAGAAACCTCGGTGAAGCTCACTCAAGTCAGCTGAACCCGCCTGCAGCCCTCATGAGGGAAAACTCCCGAGTGAAGAAAGGCCGCCGCCCCCTGACCGCCCGGGGATTACCTGCGGCCTCCTGCTCCGGCCCAGCCGCTCCGCTCCCGGCCCGGCCCGTGCCCTCCCTGCCCCGCCGCCCGAGTGCCGCGGCGCCGCTGCCGCCCGCCCTTCTCAAGCTTTCAAAGGAGGCGGGAAGCGGCGGCAGGCCAATGGCGGGCGGGCGGGCGGGCGGCCTGAGGGAGAGAGCCCGCCGCGCCCCGCAGGTGCCCGGCTCCGGCTCCGGCTCCGGCGGGCCTCGATAGCTGCCCCGCTTAGCGAGGCGGCTCGTCGGGAATAGCCTGTCCAGCTTGGGACTGCTCGAAGCATCTCTGAAGGGTAGGGGCTTCCGCCAGCTCCTCTCTTTTAATTTCCCAGACTTGCAAAACCTGTGATTATTGTTTACCATTTGTCTAATCTTGGTACTTCGTACAGTTTACGTTCCTCAAAAATTTGCTATATTAGCTGGGTTCAAAACCAAAAGCTGAGCGGAGTTAGATACTAAGTTTTCCAAAGGCTTACATTCTCGGATAATTTCAGGAAAGAAATGCTGAAGCTTTGTGGAATTTATACTCCCTTCTCATGGGAAAGAGAAAAACTGATTTAGACTACGGTGACTTCCCCCCCCCCCTTTTTGACAAGGCAATAACGGAAAACAAACCTTGCACTTGCTCCTCAGCGTTTCACTTACATAAGCAGAAAAAACTGTATCACAAAGTTACCCTATGTTTTCCTTTGGATACTACTGGGGCAGGGGGGAGGCTGTTTGCTTGTTTGTTTTTACTAATGCTTTTAGCATTCAAACTACCTGAAATCAGACATGCTTTAGAAGCTGAGGAATAAGAGGACTGGTGCAGTTCCTTTAAACCAGTTTTCCTTATGACTGAAGCCAAAAATTGATTTTCTATCTAAAAATATATACATCCAAAATCACTGACTCCACTTTCAGAGCTCTTTCTACACGCAACAGCAGCATTTGAAGAAATGCTTTTCTTGTATGAAACAGGGCTTCAGAAGAAATAGTAAGACTGCAGGTTCTTCCTTGACAGGGGGTGCAGGGGGGAAACGGGAGATCAGGGAACAATAAAAATAAATTCTAGTTTATTGTCTCTATCAGCAAGTTTGAAAATCAAGGTCATTCTAGGAAACTGCATCAAGCAGAAGTATAGGAAATATTCTCAACCTCTTTAGGAAAAGAGGTAACATTTTTGGAAACAACTAGTAGATCAGAAGAATGATGTCAGGCAGCTGAAAAGGCTTATTAAGGCTTTTCTGTAGCATCATAAGAATTTCTGGATATGACATTAAATGCATGAAAATTAAATGAAGACTGCTTAGCTGTAACAGTTATCACAAAGTCAACTGACAGCTGACTTAGCCCATTTTCTTTGCGGCTCAGCTTTATCTTCTCTTCATGCTCCTGAATAGTCTTCTCTAACTTCTCTGGTCCCATCTTTCCCACGTAGCTTCCTTTTCATTTCTCAGCCTTAGGGTTTTTTTGCAGCAGGCCTATCTGAAGCAGAATAGTTGTGCTAAACGTTTGACTGCTAGCAACCATCCTCTTCAACAAAAACTTTCTAGGGCTTTTACCCAGTAATGCAGAACAAAAAGCTCCTAAATTTTAATACAAATCAGCAGTAGCTGAACAGGAGTTGCTCGATGATCTCTTTTTGTCTGTGTGTGCTTTTTCTATGATGGAGAATTCTATCTTATGCAGCTGGAAAGGGAGAAAAAATATAGAGGGAAAAGGAAGTAGGACTGGAATGTGAATGAGCTATGCAAAACTGCTAAGATTTACCCCTCCCCATTGAAGTTTATGAGCAATATAATTTCTATCTCATTATCTTACATTTTAGGATTCTATTAGTATGAAGACTTTTTTTTTAGCGAAAAATTATTTTTAAACCTAAGCAGCTGACACAATTGCATGAGGGACAGGTGGCCTACTTAAAAAAAAAAAAAGTGACTGCTCTTATCATCTGAATGTAAATTCAGTATGAAACATATGGAGAGATCTGTCATGCTAGGGTAACCTCCTATCTAATCTGCTGTCCTGTCTCTGGTAGCAGCAATGCAAGAAGCTTCAGAAGAGGCATAATGGCTATATCAATAAAAGCTGGGAAAAGGACAGAAAGGAGTAAAGGATCCTTCTATTTTACCTGTTTATCTACTTACCCTTCCAAAGTACTTGCTTTTTGCTTTCTTTCTGGCTAGCATAACAGGGGAAGCTTTTTCTCCTTCTAAATAAAAGCACCAGCAACCAACAAGTAGGGCTTAACAGTTGTGCACCAAACACAAACAGATTGCTGCTTTTGGTGTGTTTTTTTTTTTCTGTAGGGTGTGATGCTCCTCAAATATGTAAGATCTTAATACAATCCCATGCCTATTTCTCCAAGAGTTTAAAAAGGTTTGAGGAAAAATACTGGAAGGTATACAAAATAGTCTCAAATGAAATCTCACTATTACTGTATGCAAGACTGTAGAATAAAGTCTGGCTGTGAAATAATGGCTGAAGATGTTCTGACAGATATCCTTCAAGTAAGTGAATGAGTCATGAACCTCAGAGATATGAAGAAGCAAAAGACAGAGTTGACTCATGTATCAGTTGTGAATTTCAAATATGACATGCTTCTTTTGATATTCTGTGTATTAGCAGGGCTTTAACATCTTCTTTTTCAGAGGACTCAAAAGATAAATGTGTTTGGTGAAAATATGCATGTAGACCTTTGTCCCACAGTATTTGAAATGTATCCAGAAGTAATTTGGGACTTATTCTTATGTGGGAGCAAAATGCCCTGGTTCTACTTATGGAAAGTCATGGGCAAGAGATTTGGCCAAAGGCCCCAGTTGAGAAAATGTTGATTAATGAATTATTTTTTAGACTGAAAAGCACTTCCTGATGAGTCTTTATGCTAGTTTGCATGTGCCATCACACGGATGTGACGAGATGGTTTCTGATGGTGTGAAGCCAAAGTAAAGGGATCCAGGTAGTGTTACATCCTGCCAAATGTACATTACTGTCATAAAAACTTGTTTTAAAGAGTCTTTTCCTTTGATTCATATTGTTTAAATGATTTGGAGGACAATGCAGAAAGGTTGAGTGATAATACAGAGAGAAAGGTTCTCCCTATAATCTGATAAGAAAAAAGATTAAGAGTCTTCTTAAGTCTCTAGCTGGAGAAGAGGGGCAGATCTCAGAAGACATGAGGAGGCCGACAGTTTTCCATGAAATGTCTCAGTGGAAAACACCATAGCATAATCTTGACTTTAGGTACTACAAGTTTTATATGTAGGCAGACCTTTGAGATGTCTTCATTGTTAAGAGTGCAGATTCTTGTTCTGCTCTTGTAAATAAATCACAAGGAGTTGTAAATATAGATGTCTCCAAGGTTGCACACATGAAGAAAGGCAATAGAAAGTAAGATGGCAATGGAAAAGTATTCTCCACTCTGAAGCTGATGGGAATCTTATGTCTAGTATGAATATAATTGATACTGATTTAATTATGCGCTGAGCTGAATTGGCATTGTGTATTCAGAAATATTTTTGTGGACTTTACATTTTTAAAAGAGATCCAGATTCACATTTTATTTCAGTCCTTAGCAACCAAGCAGGTGAGGGGTCATAATTGCCAGCTCTTTCTTCATATTGATCTAGGAGGGAGTTTGCAAAATAAAATGGAAGAAAGTCCTATATCCCTTTTTCTGTAATTTGGGATGACGTGAAAAAGGTTGAGAACAACAACAATTTCTGTTCTGCAAGATTTAAAATCACTATTTAAATTTTCTTTATCAAGAATAGAAGCTGTAGTATGAGAATAATATATTTGTCAAGATTAGGTATAAACATTGCATTTTCACACCGACTATTCAGCTGTAAAAAACTTTAATTCTTACTGATGGTAGAATCCAAGCCAGTCATAAATTACCAAACTCAAAGTCTTGAGGCATATACACTATGACTGCTTCTCTTCTGCCTAGACTTACTATAACTTTCCCAGTTCACTGTTATTGTCATCCTCCTCCTCCTCCGCTACTCCTTCCCTGTGCTCTGCAAATTTTCTAAAGGCTGCTGTGCTTTCTGTATATTTATTCTTGCTCTCATTCAAGGTTTCTATGACCTGCCTTCTTTTCTTTATGTGATTCTCAAGATGACAAAAAGTTAAGACTTTGTTGAAGAATAATAACTTAACACTTAAGTCAGTAAGAAAATATAGTTATTTTTCATACACCGTAAGGGTATTTTCTTTAAGTGTTAATGTAAGTTTTAAATAATTTTAATATTTTCAATCCTCCTCAAAAGATTAATATATAATGGATATTCAGTTGATTTTTCCAAGATTTAGTAGTAATACAATATTCAGTATTTTTTATCCATATGCCTCCAGGCTTTTTTAGAAAGGAAGGTATGTACGATTTTCCCAGTTATCAGGCAAAAAAAAGATTGCACAATGGTGGCTTCTCCAAGGTTCAGCTGCACATCAGGAACAGGATGAGGATTCCTGACTTTAGCTTACTGATCTATATACTGTAAGCAAATGTCACACTATTTTTTATCAGTGGGAAATCTACTGTGTCTAGAATAAATAAATATTGGAAATTTGAAATAAGCCCAGAATTCAAACATAATAGAAATAGGGGGAATGGCTGTGTGCGTGCTTGCACAGATGCGAGGCAGATCGGGCTTCTGGTACACAAAGTATGAGAAGGAACTTCAAAATCAGAAAATGCTGGAAAAATCCTTTTAACATGACCATATTATAACATTGTTCCAAGGATGCTACAGAGGGAGAGAATGCCACATAAGCCCACAGTGTTATGCTAAACTTTGCTAGTCTCCCCCCCCCCAAAAATAAATCCAAACGGCATAGACGATAGGGAACATTGTAAATCTAGTGTTTATATTAGGATTTTTAAATAAAAGACCGGAATTCTATTTCCAGCTCTCCATTATGATGTTGGGCAAGTTGCTTCTAATTATATTTTACATATATTTTCAGAGTTACAAGGGACCTGTGACCAGCCTCCTCTATCAAAGATTTTGATGGGTTGGGACTGTATTTTGAAACCCTCAAATAAGTTCATACATACGTTTTGAGGGAAAACGGCCCCTATTTTTTCTCCCCATTTATCTGTCCATTTCTTTAAATACTTTTGAGATCCTCGCCTTAAAGTGAAAACCTGGAAAAGTGACTGTATGTCTGCACTTGTATTACCGAGTATGGGCGAAAAGTTAAGTTTGCCTGTGTTATATACTTATTGACTTCCCAGGGTTTCACATGATTATATGCTACATGGGTTGGATGTTTTTTTTATTGAGATATATTGCTTGTATTTTTTAAGTACTGCTAATGTTAGCTCGGCTAAGATATGGGCCATAGCATCCTAAGCCCTTATGGATGTGCACTTGTATTTGTTGGAACCATTTCAGCTTTTAGAAAACCCCTTCTTAGTCTACAGAAATTAACTGTGTAAGAGAAACTGCAGGAACCTCTTTATATGTCAACAATATATCCCATATAGTTTATAACAAAAAAGAATTTAAAATAATCATGCCATCCCTCATACCAAATACAAATAACATCGATAACAGTAATGGGAAAATGTGGGCTAAAATACTGCTTCTTTAACTATTTGAAAATTTCACAGGTTTTCATCTGAAAACTTGTATTCTACAGCAGTTGTGTGTATTTCTTAAAATTACATTGACAGCAGCACTGAAAAAACCAGAGATTCACCTTGCTAATGACCTCTGGTTTTGGCAAGATAATAAGCACGAGAAAAAGAGAAGATCTGTTCTTACCATAAACAGGAAAAGAGGCTTTGTAACAGCAGTATTTGCTAGCACCTCTAAAATTAACTCTGGGTCAAGCTTTCTATGATAAATGCCTTTTAAAAGTTAATACAGAGCAGCTCAGCCTATAAACACATTAAAAAATATATTTCAAACAAGTCAGTCTGGAAACTAAGTTTTAAGATAGTACAAGTGGAAACAAAAGCATAATTTTATACCGAGTATCCATTTTCTATTATAAATTGTCTGGCCTACAGTATTTCCATCTTTCCCTGTGATTGAAACATAAGGTAATTTAGGGCACAGACAGTTAACTGTAAATCATAGCAGAGGTTAGATTAGAAGGCACCCCTGGAGGTCATGCAGTCCAAACCTTTATCAAAGCAGGGCTAAATGTAAAGCTTTATCAAGTTGCTTAGGACTGTCCAGTCACGTTTTGAGTATCTCCAAGGATGTAGATTCTATAGGGTTTTTGTCAAGAAATGCCAGTGCTTAACTTCTTCACCAGGACATTTTTCTCTTTCTATTTGGCATTTCCCTCTTCTACTTCTAACAATCCCCATTTTAATCATCACCAGACAATTACAGTATGAAGGTAAAATTATATTACAGCACTTTCCATAGTACGTATTTTATGCAAACACATTTTACTAAGCATTGCAGCAAGCCAGGAATGCATGTTTGCTGAGTAAGCAGTATCCCTCAGACCACATTAACCAATGTCAAATCTCTAGTAACCATCTGATCAAAATGTTAATTACTTTTGATCATAAATTTATTTGTGTTAGGTGATAATAATATTGCCAGGTACTTAAAGCTGAGAAAAGAGCTCTGATAGACAATTCTGACATTTAATAACTGATATGCTTTCTTATAAAAATTAAAAATATTTGTTTAGATTCTAAGTTTTTCTGAAGTGGGCATGCACCAAACACCGGGAGAAAATGTTAATGCATGGAAAAAAAGAAACAGAAAGCACAGCTAACTGTGTGCACTTTGTGCATACTTTGCATAACACATCAAGTGCACATAACAGATAGTACAGGTAGGGAAAGGTGATTTAACTTTCTAAATTTTTCAGTTTTAACAGTAATTACTACCTTATATATGTGACTAATAAGGAAGTTTGCTGGGCTTTGTCAAGTTTTCTCAAGTTTTGTCAATTGCTGAAGACATTCTCATCTCTAAAAACTGGATGCAAGGTAAGGGGAAAAATGCTTTTATTCTGAAGAACTAGCATTTTATACCATCAACTAAATTTGACATTACTGTTTCCTTGAATGGCAAAGCCAATTAAAGAGTTTCTTGCTACTCTCTACCCCCAAACTCCTCCTCCCCTGGTATTCATTCCTACCTAAGTGCTACAATTTAATGCTTCTTTTGCTGTGAGAAAAAAACCTATTCATGTCTGTATTTTAGATCAGCTCAGTGAAATGATCTAAGTTAAAAAACCTTTTAAACTGGAATAAACCCTTTTAAACTGGATTAAACTCTTAGGAAAAACTCGAAGAGTAGGGTGTAAGACGAACATTATATTCATGTTGTGTTCTCTTTGTGTGAGAGTGATTGATGACAGTGGGTAAAAATGAGGCAAGAAAGAAGGTCCCTTCTTTAATAAATTGAGAGTGCTTTTTGTGCTGTCCAAGCTAAATTCACAGAAAGAAAATTCACATTTGCAGAGAACAAGCAACATTACCGATGCTGATGTCTGTTTCCACTTTTTTTTTCTAAATTGTCAACTTCTTCAGTCTTTAATGCAAGAGTATGAGTGGCTGAATCAATTCCAATTTATTCCAGAGTGTGGAAACCCTCCTTCCACCCACTGCTTTTGGCCAGTTTATGGCAAATGACATGATGACCTCCTCTGTCCACCTGACCCTCACAAGTATTGATCAGGTGCTTTTGTGCTGACAGAAACACTGCCACAAATGTACGCCCATTATGGTTTAGGATGCTATAGCCCACTTCTGACACTGAGCCACCACTAGCACTGCATTCTGAAGTAAGTAGAAGTTAGTTAAGTGTTGGAGACATGTTGTGCCACAGTGCCTAAAGTGGGCAGTTCCTGAGATGCAAAACTGCATATATTGATATAGAAACAGAAAGCATAGTATGTTAGAACAAAATGAGGCAGTAATTTATAAATAAGGACAAACATGGAAAGGAAATCAATTACAAAAAGGTTAAAATATCACAACAGAACAGACACAGCAGAATCCAACTTCAAGACAACTAAAAGACGTATTAGTAGCCTGTGCAAGAATTGTCCATTTGCCTAATAATGATTAAAACATTCCCCTATATTTTTTTCATGTACCATTGCAATTAGAAAATGTAGGAAATAGTTTATCCATGATATTCAAGAAACAATACTCAACAAGCTTATATGCATTGTATTTAACTATCCTAGTGGAAGGTGGTTTAGGACACTGCAGCAGTAGAGATATTTAATACATTTTATCATAGCTTAAGTGAAATGTAGGGAACTTCTTGAAGGTCTACCAGACTATGGCAGTGTAAATTGAAGACTTCTTTAGTCTTATCTAGTATTTAGAAATATTGATAGTCTTTTTAGTAGGAAGAAAAATGTAGCATTCTTTATTTTGGTGTGGCACATCAAAAGGTGTACTTTCTGCTCTGTCCTTAGAATAGGAGTTTCCAATGGGAATTTCTGTGGTATGTGCACTGCTTTTGGTCAGTGAGTGATTTCAAAATGATGCAGACTCTTTAACACTGCTAGTGGTGGTCTGCTATCGCTGCAGCTGTTGCTACAGCTGCTGGCTTCTCTGAACCCCTAACATTGAAAACGAAGTTAAAGAATACCTTCCAAAGCCATGCACTTCTCTGCTGACATTGCAAATGAAACTAAAATGTTCCAAGTGAAGAGAAGTGAAGTTGGGGTTTTACAATTTTTCCCTCCACTACAGCTAATGAGAATGGGGAGAGGTAAAATTGACAAAAGATTCTGAAGGGTATTTTTAAGTTTTAAAGGAAAAAGTATGAGTTAGACCCATCACTAGATCCTAATGGTTGCTGCCTAAGTTTTAAGACCCTGCACAGGGAGTGCTGAGTCATTCCAATGTTATGCAGAAAAATATCCCCCATAAGGGCAGCTGGGTAACATTAGTTTTAATCCAGAATATAAAATGCACTAGAGAATCTCTCAGGAACACAGGCAGTAGAGGGATGTGGTTTAAAACACTGACAGCAGCCAAGGTCAAATGAAAGTGTAGGTGCATATTACTTTGTTATATAAATTTTAACAATAATGCCTAGACCTGGGGAAGAGTAAGTTTGTATTATACTCCTTATAGTCACATATTTGACATTATACAAACTGTTTACCCCAAGGGTGTATCCTGTGTTGGCTCATCACTGAAACTTGAAGACAAGAACTAGTAAAACTTGTCACACTTAGGAGTTTGGCAAAATTTTTGTTTTGATTATAAGCTAAGTGTAAATTCTAAATATTTATTTTCTCCAAACTTAAACGAGTTAAAAGATATATACATTTTATGCTATTTTTGGAACCAGACAAATCTTGACTATCATGTTAGCTTGTATTGGTGGGTGGTAAACTCTGCATTTACATATTCTAGAAAAAAATTTTGAGGTTTCACAGTAAAAAGCATGAATGCTGGGTGTGTGGTAAATGTAATCTATCTTAAGATGTTGCTGTTTACAGCAACTAACCACTTAGACTGGTTTCTGTCCAATCTTTGAGATTAACCAACTAGATTCCAGTTAGATATTAATGTCAGTTAAATTTTCAGGTTATATACTAGGGCATCACTGTATTCTAGATTCTCCTGAATTCTGTTTATGTGAATTGCTTCAGTTACAAAACTTAACATCTCAAATGTAGAACTTTCAAATCAGATCCAAATCATTCTAGACAGAGCCAGCTATCATCACTCACATCAGTATTGATTTCTGAAGCCTAATTATAACAGTATAAAAACTGATCTATGTACTTTGTAGAACTTAGATGTTCACAGACAAAGGCATTTCTATGCATTTTTCTGCCTATTTGTAACCATAGAGCCAAATAAGGATAGGCCATCTAAATAACCACATTTCCTGATATCCAATTTTCTGTTGTGCATAAGTACATAAAAGCATAAATATGACAAAATATGTATCAAACACCTTGCTACTCCCATTATGGAAACACAGGTTCTAACTATTAGCATATGTACACAGATTTAAAATAGAAATAAACCCTGAGAAACAAATAGCCATTATTGTTCCCTAAGCTGAGCACTGAAAAGCAACTTTTTTTTTGTTGGTATCTGACTTTGTAATTAGAAGAAACATAGAAGAACTGAAAATCACTGTCAGCTACTGAATTAATGGATAGCTTGTATGATTTAAAGAAAATAATCTGTATTGAATTGATGCATATGTTTGCAATTTGTTCTGCAAAAAGAACAGCATGGCATTTTGCAGTAGCTGGTATATACAGTAGTGGGTATGTTTTATATCTGTATTGATCCTTTGTGGTGTCTCATAAAAGAAGCCTGTAAATTATTCATGCCTAAACCAAATTAGATGCTAGAAAAAAACCATTACTGAAATCCATTTTAAGGGCAGCAGAATTGTAAAGTCAGCTGGCTTAGCTATAGTGATTTCTAACAATCATTCAGTTGCTAATAATACCTCAATCACCGTGTAAAAACTACCCTCAGACACTGAATATAAAAGCAATGGTGCAAAGTAAGTTTAGATAACAGGCCTCAGAAGGCACCTTAATGGGATATCTCTTTGCCCCAGAAGTGCTAGCCTGCTTATGTTGTTTCAGGGCAGGAAGCAAAACCATGTGGATATTAAATGATCAGTCCTAGAGGCTTGAGACTAACACTCTTCAACGTATTGAATGGTGTCTTACCACAAGTATATTCACTTGAATAGGGGCTGCACTATAGAGCAACTTAGTGAAATGCTCCAGGTTTGCAATTTTCAAGAGGAATGGAATCAGGCCTTCAATGGGCAACCTGAAAGAGTACTAGCCAAAGTCACTAGTCTTGGACTCCTCAGTTTAACAGTGCAGAAACAAATCAGTTTGTAAAGTGATCATCTCAATAGTTAGATGAATATGTAAACACATTGTTTATAGAAAACATACACATACAAGAACTGGTAATATTCATTGGATACACTGATGATTATTATCACTTCCTCTGTAATGTGGGATACCTGAATACTGGGGAGGGAAAAGGTACTGACAGCTGAAGACTAGGAATGAGCATCCGTTACAGTCTCACATTTTTGACTAAGAGATTACTACACAGATACTCATAAAGAACTGGTATAGTTTTTCATTCCTTTTTCATTTCATGAGCCCTTCCAAGCCTGTTGTGCAAGACATTGAGCAGCCAACAGGTACAGCTACGCTGTCTTCTTAGGCTGAGGTCATCCTGAGCTGCATATAAAATAGCTAACTAGTGTAACTGTTGTAGGACAAGAACTCTGTGCCAGCAAGTCGTCCAAATATTTACTTACCTTTACAGGCAGATTTTACAGCTGACACTGAACTGCTTGCTGCCATGGCTACGCTGCTTCCAGTAGCTGAGCTAGTTCCTTTGAACCTAGCTTGAGTTTCTCTTCAAAACAGTGCAGACATAACTCTACAGCGTATATGACTTCAGTTACCAATATACAAATTTTTCTGTTCACTTTCTATAGCATATAAGACATTTGAGGATTATGTTAAGTATATCAATGAGAAAAAAAGTCTTACATAGAAAGCACAGTTACTCCATGATGACTGTAAAGGGATTACAGGCTAAAGCATGAGAAACCAGCTGGATTTAAAGGTGTTTCTCAAGATGCCTTAACACCATTAATTTCTCAGGAAACACTCAAGGCATTCCAGATTTGGAGAGTGCTATGGAGAGTCTTTTGGAGTTTAGAGTCTGCAAGTAAAACCTGCATTGTTTCTTTTTTTTTTTTTTTTTTTTTAACTTTCTTGTCATGTACTGCTCCAGATATAACAGCCTTTCCTACTGCTTTAATATATTACAAATTACTTCACTATAATTAAAGCTGTACTGTTGATTTGGTAAATGGATTAGATGCTGATAAATGGAGTTCAGTTTTGACTGATTTCAGTTTACTACTCTGTACCAAGTCCAGATGTATGTACTCACCCTCCATTGTAGTGAAGCATGTCTAGAAAGACCTGTAAAGAGGGAGGAGACCAATAAAATTTGTGTTAATAATTACAATACAAAGCCCACTATTTTTCAGTTGCCCCCTTAACTCCCATGTAACTTGCCTTTAGATGGATCACATTTCTAAAGAAAAAAATAGATCAACCTTATTCAAATAGTTATGGTTTATCATTTGACTTAGATGTCCTATTGCAGCCTTCCCTTGCATTGTTTGATTCCACATATTCTTCACTATAAACCCCTAAATAATTCTATATTAAATATTTATTATTTATTATTACATATTTATACACACACACACATTCATGGAGCTAACTTTTGAAGGATTAAAGCTGTGCTCCAAAATTCTTGATATTTATGTGAAAGAGATGCAGCCAAGTTGCAGACTATGAAATTCATCCTGTCTGGTTTGGCTATCTAAAACTTGGGTATTTACTGTAAGTCATGTAGGCTTTCTTTAGCCAACCTAAAAAGACAGAAATTAACACACCCCATTCAAAAGCAGCTTGGATAAATAATTTCCCTTCTCTTTCTTATAACTATAGAAGAAGAGCAGGCAGCTAGCTTGGTTCTGATACATACCCAGCTAAAGTTAAATGTGATGAATCTTACCCTATCAGACAGATCTGGGTTCTCCAAAGAACATGTTAAAGGTCATTTATTTTCTGTGTCCTGAAAGAAGCAATGAGGTACAGCTTCAAATTAAAATAATCTGACACTGAAATTAGTGAACAGTAATGAACAATCTCTCATTTCAAATTTACTCTTGATTTTTTCCTCACAGTCTGTAGCACCCGCTCAATTTTTGGTATTGGGAAGAGACTCTTATGATCTGGATTGCAGTCAGTGGTGTTTTTTTGAAGAACCAACACAAAGCATTTCTCTTGACTGTTCTTAAAGTGGTGCAGCCTGCACATACAAAGCACATAATGTTTCAGCTGCACTGATGATCAAGCCAAGAAGCTTTAAGGCAGGTTCAGTATTTGGGGGAGTATTACATCTCAAAATCTACCTTCTTCAGGCATCTAATAAGGAACATTGAAAGACATAAAGACAATATTGTTCCTGAAGACTTTCTTTCCACTTTATGGAGGGTCTTCCTTGTTTCATCTTCATTGCTACATTTATAAAAGTTTGACTGTTCCTCAATAATATTAGGCAGTGAACTGATACACAGTATTAGCATGCCATAATTCCACTAAGCCAGTGTTGAGTTTAATACATACATGGTATAGGGAAAGCAATGCTATTGGAAAATTCTACTTCGTTCCTTGGAAACTGAGAGCTGAGGTGAGAACTCCTTGTGGGTATGATAAATCCTATGGCACATTCACAAGTACCCACACTTATGCTCTTGAGTAATCTCAGTAAATTACTTGAATAATTGCAGTTGGCTTAGTGGTTTTAACTGGTTTGGTATTACTCCCTTGTTTAAAATTACAGGAGAGACAAATTGTGTGCTCTTTGCTAGCTCCAACTTTCCATTGCAGAAATTTCAGGTTAGCTTGCCTATAAATACCTCCTTTAAGAAAAGGTTGTAGCAAGTTCACAAAACTTACACTTTACAACTTCAGTTATCTCATAATGTATGGGTATGCCTGGAGCACGTATCTATCAATGCTGCTACACACCTATGCATGTAGCACTAGGATTTTAATAGTTTTTAAATGCATAGTACAAATTTTAGATGCATAGACAATTGAGTAGTTCTCAGAACTGTTTAAAATGAAGCAACATAGCTTCTATTAATATTAGGAACAACTTCTTATATAGTACTGTAGCATTATTTGAACCAAGAATCCCATCCAATGCCATCTGATGGAAACATTTGAAATTTACTGTTAATGCATTTCTGTAGACATAAGGGTTCAAACAGGCATCACAGACTCAGTGTGGTTTCTCCTGTAATTAAAAATATTTTCATTTAAAGGCAAAATATTTTTCTTCTTGTTCCAAGAGCACACCACTGCAATCCAGTGTTTAAACTGAATGCTTTCTTTTAGCTTTCCTCAAATCCTTAGTTGCCAAACTACACATGACTTCAGTAGATCCTACTCAAGATTTCCCATATAAACTGAATGGCTTTCTTATAAATGTAGCGAAGAAGAGAAGCTGCGTTCCATGGTAAATATCGAGTCCACTGCTACTGGAAAAGTTTACCATTTGCTCCTAGAGAAATAAGCATCCTGGTCCTTCAGCCAGCACCTAGCTGAGATAATTCAGATCCATTAAGGGGTTTCCATAAACTTCAGTAGACCAAACTATATGAGAAGACATCTGAGATTTAACTCGTTCTAAATATGCTGATAATGCTCTAAAGTGAAATCACAATGTAGGCTGTCTATCTGAAGCAAGAGTGCAATTTTGCTTAGATTGGAAACATCACAGAGGACTGCAAAAGAGATACACTGTGGAAAAAACAGATTAAAACACAAAGTAGGCAGAGCAACCTGACAAATTCCTAACGCAAAAAAACTCCAAACCGTTCTTCAGTTATAATTCCATCAGCTGCAATAATAGAATCTGGTTTTGGAAGGCACGAGGCACTATAATCCAGGTGATAGAGAATTTAAATAGGGAAAGGAAATCTTCCTAATCCCCAGTATTGCTTTGTTACATCATTTGGTTAAATTAGATCATCTGTACCAACTGCTGCCTTCAATGCGCTCCCAAATGAGCACAAGTACTACTACTAACCTGTCTTTTTGTGTTTTGTTATGTTAATTTATTGGGATCCAAGGTCATAATTACTTTCAAAAAAGTTTCTTGCTAGAATCGTAGGGAAAACATTCAGTGGGAAGAAAACAATTAAGGAGAAAATAAGTGTATGAGATCAAAGGCTTCCCCCCCAAATAGATTAAAGGCAGATCTTGATTTTATCATGCAAGTACAAGTCAAAGATACATTGTTAGCATGAATTTGCTTTCATTTAATGTTTTTGTAATACAAATAACTTGAAAATACAACTCCCCTTAATATTATGTTTTTCTATATAGCAAACAAATGGATTTAAAAACTTGGTGAGGGAGTGGTAGGTGGCTAAATAAATACATAGAAACCCCAGTGTTTTGTCATATAACAAACTATAATAGCACTTCAAAGTTTTGGACAGACTTCCTTATATTATTGGTTTAGGGTGTAGCTGTGTGGAAAATTGGAAATGTTGTCTTTTGGTATTTACTTTACAACCCTTTGTAATCTTAAGCTATATTTATAGCTTAAAATGGGAAGAAATCAAAATTAAAGAGGCCTGTTTGAGCATCCTTTGTAATCAACGCTTTTCTCATTTGTTCTTAAAATAAAAGCACAGCTTGCAGTTTGGCTGCCTGGGGAGACCACCAGAAGAGTTTACAAGACATGACCTTACTGCGAAGGATCTTTGTGGAAGCGCGTAAGTTGCAGGAACACACAGAGGGGAGTCATGGACAAACTAGCTGATTTTTGTGGGGCGAAGGGGCTGCTTTGTTTTGTATGGGAGGGTTTAACTAGAAATAAGAGGGAAAGGGTGAGGTTTTCTTGCCTGGGGACAGCACAGGAGTGATGAGTTACTTGCTGGGGTTGCCGCTCACTCTTGTTTGCCGGTGCACCACAGCAGTCCGTCCCCACGGCCCGCTCCCGGCCAGACTTGGGCAGAGGTTTCAGGCCCGCAGCAAGGCCGCGGCAGCCGCAGGCCCCTCTGCCCCGGCCACTGCCCTCCGCCTGCCCCTGTCAAGGGGCTCCGGCTGCCCCCCGCGTCCCCCCCCGGCTCCTGCCCCAAAAGCCAACACCACCACAAGGGCCGGGACGCACAGCGCTGCCGGCTGTCCGCCGCCCAACGGCCGCCCAACGGCCGCCGGGGCCTTCGCTTGTGGGAGCCCGCGATTTCTGCTCACCAAAGGGCAACCTTGCCCCCATTAGCCGAGTGTCAGGACTACCTCTGAGGCCTCCCACACTTGCCCGGGCGCAGGGGCCTGTGACAAGTGGTGTCTGGCCTGAAGCGGGGGTGAGGCCTGACTGACAGGTGCCCAGAAAGGCAAGCCGGGAGGCCCCAGAGCCCCGAAAGCGAGAGGTGTCCCCTCAGAGCCGCTGCAGAAGGCTCTGGCCTGAGGCAGGTACTGACCCAAATGCGTTCTGCGTTCCCTGGGATCACCCGTGCAGGGGAGAGGGGAGAAAAGACCATCTGAGGGGAGGTTGCTCCGGTGAGGGCGTGGGTGTTGCAAGGGAATGAATCCAGTTACCGGCAGTGATGGAGGCACTGCAACTGTGGCAGTTGGTTATAGCCAGAGGCGATCATCCAGCCAAACAAGGGCACCAAAATGCAGAACCCAAGACTGGGGGTGAAAAACTGGCTGTGAGCTACTTTATTTAGACTTTTGAAAATCGTTTCTGTCGTAAATAAGGTGGTCCACGAACTCCTTTTAGGTTTTGACTTTCCCCTGTTGTTTACAAGATGCTCAAGGCAACGTTTATAAAGAGAATTGCTTTTTATTGGACTAACAACTCTTTTTGGCAAAAACAGCTGGGCTCTAGGGCAAACAAAACCTTCAGGTTTGTGTAGCTGTAGAAACGTGTCACAGGTACATAAATTACAGGAACTCCTTTCCATTCTGCCACACACTCTCAGACTAAGACTTGAAAACTATTGCTTACGTAAGAAATATCCCTGGGGAGAAAAGTGGGTTTTCTGGGGGGTGTACAAGAGCCTTACCAAAACAGGTTTTGGCTCTGGACTATCTGTATAGTGAAAACAGGCCCTCATTTGCTATAACTGAAACAAAAGTAGAACTGCTCAGAGAGGACACAAATCTATCTCCTGTAGCAGCTTTGGAAACGTCCCAGAACTGTAGTCATAAGAGCAGCTGCGTATGCTGTAAAAGAAACAGAATAGTAATGTTTTCTGAAATTTTAGGTAAGAGAGTTTGCCTTATGGCCAGCTAACCTAGGTCCAGGTGATCAGATCACAGCTGCATTTCATTAAAATTCTGTTCCTTTATATTTGGGCTGAAACCTTCTTGTTGCCTTTTGCTTCCTTCATTGCTTAAGCCTTCTCATCTGCTTTTTTTCTAAATAGAACACAGGACCAGAAAAGATTTCATGGAGTCTAGTTCCTTCCTACAGCAGTTAAACATGTCATATAATCCCATTTGTAAATTTGTCAAGCTTTCATCTTAAAACAGGTTTGAGTTTTTTGCAGCCATACTCCTACTGGGAAGCTGTTGCAGTACTTGATGTCCCTGACAGTTGGAAACTTTTCTAATGTCTATGATAAATTTTCATGGCAATTTACTCAGGTGATCTTATGCCGATACTCAGTTCTACTTTAAGTATCTTTCCTTTCAGTGTTTCTCTTATCCTCCTTTATCCCCAGTATATTTGGAGAGCAATAATAAACCTTTTCTCAGATTTTCTTTAAATAAGGAAATAAGGTAATAAGCTAAATAAGGTAAATCCTTTCGATCTCCTCTATCAAGATTGTCACCTATTTTACATTATTTCAGAAAAGGTCATAACAAATTCTAACATAATAGGTTGTACACTTGCCTGTCTATAGGAAGACTGTGGGGACAGTTTCATAGCTTTATTATGTCCCCAGTAGTACATAGTTCTGCTGCAACTGATGAATATGCTATTTTTTTAACCTAAGTGTCTTTTCTAAACTATAAACTATTGGCTGGTAATAGAAAATTCCTGTTATTAGTTCCAAAGTGTACAACCTTGCACTTTGTACATTTTAACCTCATCCCCTTTCAGTAACTGAAGTTCAATGACCTTTATGATATTCCAAGCCTTTTCTAGTTTGACACTGCCTCCAGACTTTGTCATCAGAAAATGTCATAAGCACACGGCTTACGCTGTACCAAAATTAGCTATGATACTATCCCCTATTTTTAGTCTCCAAACTAATCCTAGAGAATTCTGCTGGTAACTTTCCTCCAAACATACACTTCCCCTTTCAATGCAACAGGTTGAATCTTTGTATTTTTGCCCTGGTATTGAAGATAGTACAGTCTGTCCAACACCAAGGAATTTGTTTTTTTTCTCTGTAATTTTGATTTGATTCCAGTTCATTTCCTACCTCTAAATTCTTATTTTCTCTCACAGTGAGGCCTTTTTTCATTGTAGACTAATTTTTGATGGGCTAGTGTATAATTGTTTAATAAGCTACATCAAAATTAGGCTTATTTGGCTTATTTTAACTAGAAAAGGAAGGAGTTGTTTTTATCTGAAAAAAGGCAACTAGGTAGATCTTATATAGTCTGCTTCTCATAAAATGTTTTTTTTACTTTTCACTGTTTCAAATTTCCATTTACCTTGTTGTCTTAATTGTTCTTTCTTTCCTATGCTGTGTGTTTTAAAACCTTGGATGCGATTAAATTCATTTTAATAGATTTGTAGTTTACTTGGTTACTTCCTCTTCTCTCCCCATACTCCATTTGCTAATCTTTAGTAATACGATACAATACTTGCCTCATTCACTTAATTAACTAACCCTCTGCTTTTCAGTTCACCATTTTAGGCAAAGTACCAGATTTTTAAAAATTTTATCGTTCTAAAAATAAGCTTGGTAAGGAGTACTGTGCTATTAGGAGCAGAACTGAGGTGCCTAAAGCAACAACTATACAGGACTCATTTGGCTGTCTGCCTAATGGTCAGCAAATCCACAGGGGTTGTATCTAAACTAGGGAATAAAAGGAGGAGCCTCGCTGTAACTGTATCTCATTTAAGTTAATTGCTGAAATGCCTGTTTTTCCTTGTCTTTGTTATTAGAATTCACTGTGATTTACCATAACACTTACTAATCAGTTTGGTCAGAATCATTCTTCTCTACTATACGCTATGTTCTTAAAAAGTGATACTTTTTCTAGTTGTTTATATTATCTTGACCTTCTCAGATATATTTCCTAATTAACACGTGATGTTTTTTCCTGTATCTACACCAAAACAGGAAAGAGGCATCATCTGCACAGTATTCTGACTGACCAGTATTCTGGAGAATGTTGTCAGAATTTGCAAAGGGCACAAGCAAAAACAAGGATCAGGGTATTTCCATCAGGAATAGTACAAATCCTACTGTGTAACAGATATTTAAAACTGAATTTTTCCATGTTAGCAGAGCACTGCAGACCTGAAATCTCTGAGGCATCTGAAACTGTCATCTTTATATCCTTTATTTTAATGTGAAAAATAAAACTTGTCATTTAGATCCTTACAACATCCATCTTAAACTTACTTAAAAAATACCATTCCAGGATAAAACAGTAATTTCATTGTTGACCCTATGCTGGGATCATGAAGGAGAATTGCAAAAATTTCAAGAAGGAATCTGAACTCCTGCTCCTTGCATATGGAACTGGATTCTTCTTTGCAATATCTGCTGTAAATGAAACCATTTAGCATCCCCAGTAACGACTCCAGAGAAATCTGATTTTTACTTAGCAAAGAAAGCACTTAAAATTAGAATTTCTGTAAAGCGTGGGTTTAAAGTTTGACCATTTATCTGGAAATATTGAAGGCCTTAACATTTCCCACTAGGTTCTGACTCTCTCATATTAGTCTGTCTTACTTACTCTCTTAACACTCATAGAACAAAGCCTTGGCCACAGATACTTTGGAGCTGTTTCTCCTGAAGCCAGAACATCTGAAAAGAAAGCTCTCCTGGTCTGATGCCTTCCTTTTTTTGGTTAATGTCCTCCTGCAATGTAAAGAGGTGGTTACTGTGTACCATGTCTGCTATTTCAGACACATGCCTATTAAGATGGAGGAAAGCCTCTGCTTTCCTAGGCATCAGAGAGATCGATCAAAAGAGCCAGAAGCCTGTGGGTTTCTTTATTGCCAAAGAGTGCATTTTGCTTCAAAGTTTTTTAAACCACAATGAATCAAGGGCTTCAAATATGAGCTCTGAAGCGAGAGATTACAGATTCTGAAGAGAGGCTTGTCTTGTCTAGATATATCACAAGGGTTTCTGTAAAGGTTAGGTCTACAAGAGAGCCTTTCAAGCTAGTGGCCTGCAAATTGTGGTCTCAAATGGAAAGGGTGAGGCTGAAGTGGGGAGCAAAGGAAATTACCCAAACCTGCCAAATTGTACAGCTTCTGACAAGCATGGAGTGTGGAGGACTGTGCTTGAGTTACTTTGTACGGGACTGTTGATCCCATGTTTTCCTTCAGTCAGAAGACATGTCACTGTGTCACCTCAGAAGAAGATGGTTGCTCTTTTTGTTCTTTGAGCTGTGAATCTTACGCAGTGTGAAGCCATGGAAAACCACCTGCTGGATTTCAATGACATTTTTCTGAGTAAATAACATGAAAAGCTTGTATTGTTTAAAGTGCAGGGGAAAGTCTGTGAGAAGTTTGTTTGTGTTCTACCTGTCGAACAAATTGTTCTTCTGTGTGAAAGATCTGGCAGCCAACATTGTGCCTTGAGCCCTCATGACTTTATAGTTTGGTTTAATACAAAGGTTTAGGTTCCACACTTCCCCAATATACACAAACAAACAGAGATTGTTTGAAAGACAAGTGTGTAAGTGGCTTATCTTGGCTTTCTCTTTTTTCTCTTCTTTTCTTCTGTTTTTCACAGGTTAGCCCATACTTCCTTAGTTCTATCTCTGGGAAATTTCCTGAGAAACCTGTGAAATTCTCTGGGAAGAACGTGTTCTCTGAGCTAAAAAAGATACATTAAACTGTACTTCTACAATTTCAAATTACACAGGAAGATTATGAAGGACACAGTCATATGTCAGATCAGAATAAAATTTTATAGGTTGCTGTGTAAATATACACAGAATGGCTCTTGATGTGGTTTCCCACAATAGTTGCTCTAGGCTTTCATCTGGTGCAATTTTCACTGAGTGCCATAATGACAGGTTCCACAAAGCCCCCCTCAGTCATTTTTAGCTCTACTAAACCAAAACAGGAAAAATCAGAAGAGAACAGCCAGTAGCTAAAACCAGGCTCTGAAACAAGAACTTCTGCTGGTAAATCCTGCCTCCACACACTTGGGACTGGTCACTATAACTCTGCTGAAAAACTGTATGTATAGACAAAAATTTAGAATGCAAGTAGATGGAGATGGTTCCAGGCACATGAGGCAAGGTGAATGTGAGTGGCAGTAAGAAATGAAGTAATTTTATGGTATAGGTCAGTTTAACCAGATCAAAGGAACTAAGCACAAAGGCTCAGGATCACACGGAGCTACGCCCGCAGCAGGTAGCCAGCTGTTCATACACAGCTTCGAAATCATGTTCTGACTGAAGTAGCAACTTTACCAAGCTAAGGGACTAAAATCAATGTGAGTTGAAACAAAGTCTAATGAGTTTGCTGTGAAGATACTAGCCCTAAATCAAATAATTTTAAGAAAGCAGTAAAGGTGCTCTAAAGGATAAAGAAAAACTTACTAAGCAAAATTAAAATGGTTCAGTTAGAAGGAACTTCATTTCCATCTCTGTCTGAGCTGTATTTTTGGTTAGTTGGAGGAGTTTGAAATCATAAATAGTAACATGAACAAGAAATAAGTGTATTTCCTGTCATGACCCTTCCCCTGATCATTGCAAGTTACCTTTCTATGACAAAATTCTACACAACAACCTCCCCTCACCACCACTTCCCCCACCCCCTCAAAAAAAAGAGTTTGTTGAAATATGGATAAAATAGTCCTTTGGCAATATTCCACCTTGTTCTAGTAACAAGACCTTGCTCTTCACTCTGCTCCACTGCCCAGCTCCTACAGAGAGGGAGTTTAAAGCTACCTTACCTCAAGGTAGTCAATGTAATTATTTAGGTAAATTATTGTCAAAGCTCTACGTAGAAGCATTTTGGCTTAGAACCTAACCAACTAATCCTCATGCTTCTTCCCCTCTGTACTGTAGATTGAATTTAGGTAGCACTCTGTTGATCGACTGCTGATTGAGGTATATAGATTGTGTTTACATGTGGTAAGCTAAACCTAGATGTAATCATTTTTCTAGTCAAAACAACTAAATCATCAGTGAATATGTAAACACTGGAAGTGTTGCAATGATGTTTATGCAGCACTGACGTTTGTCTCTAAAATTGACTTGGGAAGAACAATTTTCTTGAAAGCATGACTCCGTATATGAAGGCCTTCATTTCAAGTAATTTCATCTTGGTCATCTGCTTTGATTTCCAGACTAAGAGAAGACCGAAGTGGATATAAAGGAAAATTTGGATATGAATATGGTGATGATTCTGCCAGAGGTATACCTTGCTTTACAAATTCAAAGCTTTCCTTGTTTTCTACCTTATTTAACTTCTTCTGTTCTGCTGCTTTGTCCTTCCTATTCAAATGTTCTCTTTTTTCAAATTACTGTGAGCTTTATTTTTCATTCTCTCATAACATCTTGAAAGATGATTCTGCAGCACAGTTTTCTGGAGAACAAAAGCACACTGTTGAAACATTCTTCTTCCTGCATGGCTGTATTTTATATCATTACAATCCAACTGAGTAATAATGTTCATACAAAAAATTATTCATCACAATAATAAATCTCCTAAGATTTCTCTAATTACTATTAGGCATTCTGTTGGAGAATACTTGAGTCCTTTGTGTGAATTAACAAGTAAGTGAATACATATTAAACCATGGATTTTAAAGGCCATATACAGACATGATCTTTATAAAGATTTAGAAATGCCAAACAAACTGCAGCCACATCTGTCATGACCAAATGAAACACAATATAATACATGAGTTAATGCTGCCACAAACCAGGTCAGTCTGCCCCTTGGACACTTAACAGATCGTGCTGTTTGCTCCCAGTCCACTGAGCCTGGTATGCGTTAAGCTTCTGGAGTCTGAAGAGACTCCAGGTGCTTCATTTGTGTTTGTATTGTGAGGTGCAAAATTTATTGCTCCATTCTGAAACCAAGCAGACAGTTCAACAAACTGATTCCTGTGCCTGTTGTTGGCTCTTCAGGCTCTTTGCTGTTTAAGAACACTTTCAAGAAGAATTTGATTTTCATGGACATTTTGGGCTATGTTTTAGTTCTTTAGGCATTGTGATGGGTTAACCCTGGCTGAACACCAGGTGCCCACCAAAGCCATTCTATCACTCCCCCATCCTCAGCTGGACAGGGGAGAGAAAATATAACAAAAGGCTCGCGGGTCGAGATAAGGACAGGAGAGATCATTCACTATTACCGTCACGGGCAAAACAGACTCAATTTGCAAAAATTAACTCAATTTATTACAAATCAACCAAAGCAAGGTAATGAGAAGTAAAATGAAATCTCAGAACACCTTCCCACCACCCCTCCCTTCTTCCCGGGCACAACTACCCTCCCGGATTTCACCACCAAGGCCCCCCAGCGGCACAGGGGGACAGGGATGGGGTTTATGGTCATCACACGTTATTTTCTGCCGCTTCACCTCCTCAGGACGAGGGCTGATCACACTCTTCCCCTGCTCCAGCGTGGGGTCCCACCCACGGGAGACAGTCCTCCACGAACTCCTCCAACGTGGGCCATTCCCACAGGCTGCAGTTCTTCACGAACTGCTCCAGCATGGGTCCATTCCACGGTGTGCAGTCCTTCAGGAGCACACTGCTCCAGCGCGGGTCCCCCACGGGGTCACAAGTCCTGCCACAAAACCTGCTCCGTGGGCTCCTCTCTCCACAGATCCGCAGGTCCTGCCAGGAGCCTGCTCCAGCGCGGGGTTCCCACGGGGTCACAGCCTCCTTCGGGAACCCACCTGCTCCGGCGTGGGGTCCTCCACGGGCTACAGGTGGAGATCTGCTCCACCGTGGACCTCCCTGGACTGCAGCGGGACAGCCTGCCTCACCAGGGTCTTCACCACGGGCTGCAGGGGAATCTTCGCTCCGGCGCCTGGAGCATCTCCTCCCCTCCTTCTTCACTGACCTTGGTGTCCGCAGGCTTGTTTCTCTTACATGTTCTCACTCCTCACTCCGGCGGCAGTTTCTCTCCGTCCCAACTTTTTTTCCTTCTTAAAAATGTTATCACAGAGGCGTTACCACTATCACTGATTGGCTCGGCCTTGGCCGGCGGCGGGTCCGTCTCAGAGCCGGCTAATATGGGCTCGCTCTCTCTCGAACACAGGGGAAGCTTCCAGCAGTTTCTTACAGAAGCCACCCCTGTAACCCCCCCCCGCTACCAAAACCTTGCCAAACAAAACCAATACAGGCATACATAGATATGAAGGCAAAGACTTAGTGAACGGCAAAAGAACTAAATTATGATCTGTCTTTACTTATAAGGTAGCAGATTTATTGGTTAGAAAACAGCACCTAAATGCAATGTACTTTTTTCTTTCAAATTACTAGAAGTCTGTCTGTTCAATGTGACATGATTCCTCCCTGCAATTGGTCTACCTGCTTTGGGTGGGAATGCCATGTAGGTTAATTCTTACTATTTTTTAAGTTCTCAGCCCCTCCTACATAAGACTTCTTTATCTCTGTCATCACCTTATGCAACCAGGTGATCTGTAGTTTAAATGCCCCATCCTTTTCTCCTGCTGCAAACCAGAAAGGGTGTGTTGTAATACAAGCATCTCCTTGTCCAAAAGATAATAGCCAAAACATTGTGATCTTATGCCAACTTCCCTTGGAATTCTGCTTCAAAATGCAGGTAAAGAAATGACATTCGGGCTTACAATCAATGTTTTAAGTCTGAGATAAATGCAGTTCATAATCACGTTACTGAAATCCTTGTAAGAGGTACATGAGTACAAATGTGTTCCGCATAGACACAGTATATTCATAACAGTTTTATGATGTTTCAGTCATCCAGTTTATCTGATTAGATTCTATATTAAATGAACCATTTGATAGTGGGGAGAAAGCCTGATGTGATTAGAAGTGGTTTTGGCAGAAAGATATTGCAACAAAAAAAGGTTCATGATAGGGACACATGCTTACAGTGCTTATGAAGTAATGATTCATTCTTACTGAGACATTTTACAGGGTGACATTTCAGAACTTTCCCGCCAGATATATAGCTTCTCTACTAGTTTCTTTGCCTCCTTCTCTCTCTCCATTCTTCACATGATGATGAAAGGAGCTCTTTTTAATCTTCTCCCACCTCAATATGTCCTGTTCTGAAGGCCTCCAAGGCATCATTCTTGGGGCTATGTTTTTCAGGATTTCTTCCCCCAATTCAAAATTGAAGCTTTGCTGAACAGATAGGTACCAGCCTGGAAACATTATCTGCTGTTCCTAAATGGAATGTCAGATTCTGGATGCAATCCCATCTGGTCTGCTCGCTGAAGAGTTTGCCCAAGAGATTGCGCAGTCTTTTTTCAGACAGTAACAATAATTCCAGACCTTTTTCCAGGGGTGACCCTTGGGATCTCATTTAGCAATATGGTTAGGGACCTCTAGCGACTCAAAAGATTACTCCAACGAGATTGCAAAGTTGAAAAGGTTTGAAAGCTCTATGTTTCAGAGACCTTTATAAAACTCTCCCTCCCATTTTTTACATTGTTTATAGTCACAAGAGACAATTTTTGAGGAGACAGAGAGGAGCTGAGGTGACTAGATAAATGAGTCTGAGCAAACCTGACTGTGCCCACAGGAAAGAACAGTTAAACTGCTGGCATTTTTTGGTTGTTTTTCTCCCTATTTCAATTTTGCTGGTGTGTTTGTCAGCATAGCAAAGAGTACTGTTCTCAGACATCAAAAGGAATAAAAGGAAAAAAACCGATTACTCTAGCATTTAGAGATTGATCCTGTTAGCTACTGGGCTGAAAGCCTCTTAAAAACGGCTAAAACCTTCAGGTCCTTTTGATTTGATTAAGTGCACTAATCATCTCTTCTGACTTAAGTCAGTGAGAGAGACAGGTACAAGCACTTCACAGGCTGTTCTCTGTATCGCTCTGACCAAAGCCACAATAAAGTCAGGCTGAGAGGAGCATCTGTCCGAGGCACTGAGGTGAGAAATTGCTACTTGGGAGCAAAGTTAGCTGTTAGTTAACTAACCAACCAACCTACTGTTGCTGCTCCCACCTTTAACTAGAACACAGGACACAGGAAGTGACCAGCGATGGGTGTGAAGTATCACGGAGACAGCTTACTAAGGGTAAGTAAGGGTAAGAAGTATCACCGAGACAGCTCTGCTCAGAACTCTGGTTGGTAATGCATCCCACTGGAGATTGAAGCAGTTATTCTGGGAAAATATGAATTCTAAGTTCCTTAGAGATGTCTTGAAGGAAGTCTTTCAGTTAAAGCTGCTTCAGACTCGCACATCTGGCAAGTAATTCCATATTTTTAACCTTTAGGAAAATGTCTGTATTTTTATTAAATATTTTAGATTAGAGAAGAGTTTTTCCTATTCTTGAGTCACTGGATTTAAGCATGTTGTGAACTGAACTAGAAATGTGGTTTGAGTCTCTGTTAGCTTTGTCCCTTGGGTGTTCCCCAGCAAAACACATTTTATAATTCTGTACTAGTAAATGCCACCATGGTAGAATAATTTATTTAATGCATATAACATAATAATATTTAGGGTGTATAAAAGTCTTTGGTTTCAAAGCATTTTCTTCAATTTAAGTAGCTACAGTAAAAAGAATTATTATTTATATGTTACAGAATGGGAAATAGAAACACAGAATGACAAGCCAAAAATTTTTACAGTCAAGAAGTAATTTTGCAGACCTATTTAAAGTACTCATTTTTCAAGGATGGTTAGCATCTACATGGCTTTAGTAGTACTGGGTAGTCCTCTGAAACTTATGTCAAAAGGTCTGATACTGAACAACAAATAATGGAAGTATAATGTATAAATTACTTTTCCCCTTCCAGTATGCATTTCATGATCCTTGTCCTGTTTTCTGACAAGCAGACTGTACTCTTCTGGAAACCTTTAATGTACTTTTCCAGTGGTGATTCTTATGCAGTTACCTTTCCAGGTTTAGTGATTATGTGGCAATTGACCAATCTATCTTTTAGTTTCTGTGTGTACAACACTTGTAACACTTTCACACAGAATGTTTTTTCCATCTTTTAAAGTTGTTGTGGGCAACTTTCTATTTATTAATTATCTTGGAACTTGCTAGTTCCATTTAGAAACAAATAGAGCTTGAAATTACATGTATTTACCAAAACTGCTAAAGACTACTAAAATAACTTTTCTGAAAATTTCTTTAGAAGAAATAATTCCTAACATCCGTTAGATTCTCAAAATGTGCCATGGTTGCATAGGCAACCAGTTAGTCAGGCTGCTACAGTTGTTTCCAACAGGTGGATATGCTTGTGATACAGTCCTCTATTTAGCAGTCCAAAAATCTTTTCAAGATGATATAGCTATTTTTCCCCAAATGTGTTATTCTTAGGAGGTGGATTTGCATGTTGAGAGCAATAAATTACTGAAAAGCACCCTAATGGCTCACTTTCCATTTGCAACAAATCAAATGACTGAAGAAGAAATTGTATTACAAATATTGCTGAGAACAGGCTTTTCTTATTAAAGAGAATTTGTTTGTATTCTAATGACAGAACATACTATTATTAAGCTAGATGATGTATGTAATGAGTAGCAAATGAAGTGGTAGAATACTTGTATCTGGTGAGAAAGCAATTCAATAGCATACTGACAGTAGAAATTACTTTGCAAATCTCTATGTACAATATATTTACTTTAGTTGCAAACCATTTACTCTTGGAACTTCCTTTTCAACAGTTGTGATTTGGCAAAAACAGTCCTAGGGACGTTATGTCCGGGGATTGTTGACAAGTGTGAAAGTCCTCTGTATGTCCTCATCCCTAAGAAAACAAACTGTTAGTTCATACTCACTTTCTTTCTCAGCTTGTCTCTCCTACTAGGATCATATCTAAGAAGAGCTGGTCCTTCTTTGGCTTTAGGGTAAGAACTGTTACATATCTCTTCATTTTTGGTTACCTGACAGGAGCTGTAACTGCTCATCCTTCTCCCAGTTTTCTTCTCTAAGCATCTTCCTATTTTCCTGCCTGATCTTCTTCTGTTCCATTCCTAATCCTAGAGATCCCACCAGGTTTAGCTTATTTATGGGTTTGCCACAAGATTTTTTTTCCCACATAATGTCACATCCAGAGATGTGGAAAAAGAAAGAAAGAAAAAAAGTAGGTTTTTTCAAATGTTGAACAAAGACCTTGATAGGAATAGAGAAAACACCTTTAAAGTTATTCTGTCTTTAGTTTTGTTTCACTAGAGATCTCTTTGTCTAGACTTTCTCGGTCTTGCTCCTGATGTTTCAATAAATAATACACCTGTCCTTCCTTGTATCTGCCAAAGACAGGGTGAACTTATATAGTACCTAAATTGAAATAGACAAAGTTTATGGAAAATAGACATCTGTCATATAGATAAATATTTTTGAAGTTTGAACACTGGAATCAGGACCAGATTTTTTAAGGGTGTTACTTACCTAAAGACACAGAGAAGCATGCAGCAAAGTATTCAGGTTTCTAGATACATGTCTAGCTCCCAATAACATTAACTAGCACTCTTGAAAATGTCAGCAGTCACCTAGGGCTACCTACATTCACTGTGTATCTATAGAGTACACGGATAGCCAATTGTCTTCACAAATCTAGTACTTAGCTGTCTTGTAAAGTTAACTCTTTATGTTGTTAATAACAAAGAACAAAATAAAACAAATAAACACCAAATCAGAAAATCACCACCGAAAGGCTGAATTATTTCTTACTCATTGAATGACCTCTAGTGGTCATCACAGCTTTTACAGCAGTTGAAATGCCAGCCCTCGGAACATTCTAGAGGAGATGTGCATTTTTTTTCAAAATAAGGAGCATGAGGATCAACTTTTTCGAAAATGTGCACTATGCACTTTTGCTCTTCTCCATCTCTGTTAAAATCAGATTTTATTTCACTTTACAAAGTGAGTGCCCTGCGAACTCTGCAGGAGTTTTAAGCCAGAGTTCTAGTATCTGCACTGCCCCTTGCTGTCTCTCTTTGCTAGCCAGTACCTCCCTCAGTCTACCTCTTTTGAACTTTGTCAGAGACAGCCTTCCATCGGCCAACACAGCGTTGCTGTGTATCCTGTTACCCTGTATGACATCTGCTCAACTTCTCATAACATCATTGTATCACCTGGAACTGGCCACCAACCATCATCTCTCACTGCTGGCCAAAATAGACCACTTCATTCTGAACTTTGACAGCACGTGGAGTGTAGTTTATCTGTCTAAAAAGCAAGCTCAGCAGATGTAATACTTGCAACATAATTGGGAAGAGAGCTCTAATCCTCAGTATTGTGGGACATGAAAAGAAATCTGAGTTGAGCATTCAGCAGTATGTCAGAAAACAAATGGTATTCCCATTCATTACCCAGGGTTTTTATTAGCATTTCTGCTGATCTTTCTGTGGCTTCTTTAAACAGCTGGGCCAGATTTTTCTGCTGGACTTATATATCAGTCCAAATATTAAAGAATTTATTAAAAGCTTTTGCTAAAGACAGAGAATGGGTTCCCAGAAATATCTCCTCTATTCCCATCTTTCTCAAACATGGGAGTTATACAGGACTTCCTGCATTTGCGTGTTTTGTATGTAGATGAGCATATCTTGTCTGCAAGTCAAGCTGCATTACAGGTGAAGTATCCACATGTTAATTTCATTAATCTCAGGTAGCTTTTGACAGTCATATTTTCCACTACACAAAGCTGGTGACAAAAGAAAAATAGCACCTCCAGCAGAAGACCACTGAATAAGGAATTTGTGGTTAAGAGCTGTTAGAGATTGCTTCATGGTCCTACTTCCAGTGTTGAAAAAAACTTGAGAAGAGCTTGAACAAAATGCTTAATCTATTTAAAAGGCATTCTGAAGTTCTTATTTACCAGAATGGTGTCAAAAGAGGAATGATTTATGTGAGAAAAGATTTTGGAAACAATCCTGACAGAACAGTGATGAGCCTTTTCTATGTAGGCAGCATCGTCTACATTCACGATGATATCATTCTCAAAAAAAAAAAAAAAAAAAAAAGGCAAAACTGCAGACAGCCTTCATGACTACCTGAGTTACACTGCTGTGGGTATTTTTCAAGAAAAAAAATTTGAATAGATGCATCTTAACATGACCATGATATGTCATCAGAATTTGATCAGGAAGTTTGATGTCTGGAAGCTACTAAAAATAATCTCATCTATTTTTGAACATCCTAAAACTTGATTTAGCTCTGTTGTTTTCCAGTTGACATCTTGGGACAGATTGGCTGATGAAACACTATATTAAAAAGTAAATATCAGACATCATCATTTTTTAATATTATGATTAAATATTTTTTCTTTAAAAAGCTGGGTTTTCTCCTGCAAATTTGTATGTTTCTTTGGAATATAACCTAAGATGAAATCTTCTCATCTTTTTCTTAGTGTGGTCAGTAGCCTAGATTGTACTGGAGATTGAAACTGTATGGTACCATGTATGTCTGTTTGGTAATGTTAAATAATGCACATTGGGACTCTTACTATATGTTTGGGATTGATTGGTATTAGATAGTATAACTGGCTATGCAGAGGCTAACTCCGTAGAGAATTATATTCTATGGCATTGTCCCTATGTGGAATTGAAAGGATTTCCCTGAGTTGGTCTGGTCAGCATGGCCATATGTAGAACTTGCTGTGGGCTGTCAGTCCTTCTTCAGTGGTATTATGTGGTTGTAGGCTGCTTTGTCTAAAACTTCATCTGTGCTCAAAGCCTGTTTTTCCCAACCTTCAAATCAGAATCCAGTGTGGTTTCTTTAACTAGTCCCTGTGCTGCCTACAAAGATTCTAGTAATTCCTTTTTAACAAGTACCTCCATTTTTATGTAGTTTCTCTTTTTGAAATTAAGCACAACAGTAGTGGATATTTTGGTTTTATTGCTTCTGCAAGAACTTTACAACCAAATTGATTATGGTCAATAATAGCTCTGTGACAGAAGTATTCAGCATCACAATCAACTCAAGTACACTAAATCCTGGTGGTTCTTAACATTTAGTAAGGGCACAGGCATAAGGCACATGAGCTCCATACAGAAGGGTTGCAAGAGCACCTGCTGTCATGAGAACAGTTTTTTAACTCAGATTGGAAACAAGTTAAGAAATAACAATTCATCAGGGATTGTTTATTCATTTGAATTTCACTAACGGCTCCCACAGAAATTTGCTTTTGAAGTTCAGAAAACATCTGGCTTGGATATCGAAATCAATCCATCAGGAAAGATTTCAGGAAAGTAGAATTGGAACTTACTCCTTAATAGCCATGCAGAACTTACACATAAACTTACAAAAAATTCATAGGCTGTTCATTTTCCCCAAATCTTTATATAAGTTAACATGTATTTGCTTCCTATGTTTGAAGAATGCTCTTCTCATCTCCCTCTTTAATAGTTTAAGGAGGTTCAGATGTTAGAGAGGCAAAATACATGGGCAGCTCTGGATAGACATATATGTCAAACTTCTGTACACCAAAAATATATTTACATTTTCACTAAAACAGCATTGACAAGAACTGATGAAATATGACCTATGCTTGTGACATTAGCCTCTGTAAAATATGTAAATGTTGGTTATTGCCTGATATACCTCATCTACACATGTGCCTTTACTATATAGTTAATATTTCACTATACTATATATGCATACATATGTATACATTGTTTTAGAGTGCTAGTGTAATCATAAAAGGTGATCTGTTTTAGGAATTGCTGTTCAGAAATGGGTTTTTTATTACCTCTAAGATTATGTCATCTGCCTGACCACCAGTGTCTATATTTGCAGTTACACTTCAGATTTCACTAGTATGTGGTCCATTCATCAGGTTTTTTGCAGTATTTTGTGGAAGGAATCATGCAGCTCCCTGCCTTCAGTCTGTTTGGGCAGTATTGTGCATACATCTTGATTAATACAACTGCATTTTCTTCTCCTGTGATTTTCCAAACTGTAAATACCATTGCCTAAAACTTCACCTGTGCTTGAAGCCTCATTTTCTCAAACTTCAAATCAGAATCCAACACAGTTGCTTTAGAAACCAGGTTTCTATGCAGACCTTTTTAAAAAATCCACTGTGCCTTGCTCCCTGTCAATGTGTGAGTATTACAGGGGAGCCAAATGTACCTGTAAGAAGTCACCTGCATAGTTAAGTGGGCTGCCTGTGTTTTTCAATTTAATTTACAACTCTTGCAAACTACCATCTTCCCACTATTGTCTCTCAGACTGCAGAATGAACAGTACCAATCTATATCAGTACAGTTAGAATGAAGTAACAGTAGAATTTTAAAAAGAATGTGATTGCAAATAACATCTAGAATTACCCTTAAGTCACGTAAAACAATGTTGTGCAAAGCACAGATGACCAAGCATGCCCTAGACATAGCTGAATATTCAACAGGGGGCAGCCCTCAACTCACTGTTCCACAGCAGTATGCTGGTTCTCTTTCCATGCTTGAGAGAGCATTGTGTGAGAGATTAATTAAAATCCAGGCCCTTCCTCTGTCATCATTTGTCATGGTCAGAATGTCTGTATACAGCCAGGGAGCATCTGTTGAATGGTTACTTGCAGGGCAGCATGCTGTACAACCTTGTCATTCTGACCTTCAAATTGCCTGAGAGCATTTCTAATTATTTTTCCCTGATCTTAAAGAGGTTATCTACCTTGCATAAGGATTTTAAGCTTTTAATCTGAACTTCAAAATATGCTTTAAAACCAACACCTTGGTATCTTTGGAAGGATGTTTTTCTGATATAGCAGGAGTAAACATTCATCCACAAAGAGGGCCTTTTTATTTCCTGTTAAAACTGTCAGAGAACAAGCAATCTACAGCCAGACTGTAGATAGGCTAATAATTTTACAGTAAATACAACTCATGTTAGTACAGCACCTTTTCCACCTTAAGATTAGCACTTAAGTGCTAAAAGAATTCCTTTCTTGAACTAATATAAACGGACTAATATTTATACAGCAAATGTATTGCCTGTTCATATGGCATCATCTCCACTTTAAGATTAGCACTCGAGTGCTAAAGCAGTTCCCTCTTGGAGGTAAGAATCCAAGAACTTCTGGTTCTAAATTCACAGTAAGACACATTTCCCAGTTGCCCCTACACAACAGGTATGGGGCTCTGGAACTTGAGGACCAGGTCAATGAAGATCAGGTTGTAGATGAAGCCCTATCTAGGGAGGTGCCTAGGCTCAGTCAGGCACCTCCACGCACTCTCACATCCTCTGATAAAAGGAGGGTAATTGTCGTAGGTGACTCCCTTCTGAGGGGGGCAGAGGGCCCAATATGCAGACTTGACCCATCCCACAGGTAAGTCTGCTGCCTCCCTGGGGCCTGGGTAAAAGACATTACCAGGAACTCCCTCGTCTGGTTTGGACCTCTGATTATTACCCATTGCTGGTGTGCAGGTTGGCAGTGATGAGACTGAAGAGACAAATCCAAAGGCAATCAAAAGGGACTTCAGGCCTCTGGGATGACTAGTGGAAGTATCAGGAACACAGGTAGTGTTTTCCTCAATACCTTCAGCGGCAGGGAAATATACCGAAAGGAACAGGAAAACACACCTGGTTAATATGTGGCTCAGAGGCTGGTGGCATCGGTGGAATTTGGGTTTTTTTGATCATGGGGAGGTTTACACGGCACCGGGCTTGCTAGCAACAGATGGTATCCAGCTACCTCAAAGGGGTAAAAGGATTCTCGCTCATGAGATGGTGGGGCTCATAGAGAGGGCCTTAAACTAGGTTTGAAGGGGGTAAGGGATAAAACTAGGCTCACCAGAGATGAGGCTGGGGGCAGCATGCCGATGTTGGGGGTGGTATCGATAGCCCAGCTCAAGTGCATCTATGCCAATGCACGCAGCATGGGCAATAAACAGGAGGAGCTGGAAGCCATTGTGCAGCAGGATAGATATGACTTAGTTGCCATCACAGAAACATGGTGGGACAACTCCCATGACTGGACTGCTGCAAGGGATGGCTATAAGCTCTTCAGAAGGGATAGGCAAGGTAGAAGAGGTGGTGGGGTGGCTCTCTATGTTAGGGAGTGTTTTGACTGTACAGAGCTACATGATTGTGATGACAAGGTGGAGTGCTTATGGGTGAGGACGAGAGGGAAGGCCAATAGGGCAGATATTGTGCTGGGAGTCTGTTATAGACCGCCCGACCAGGTTGGAGAGATGGATGAATCGTTCTACAAGTGGCTGGCAGTAGTCTCAGAATCATGTGCCCTTGTTCTCGTGGGGGACTTCAACTTTCCAGATGTCTGCTGGAAATACAACACAGAAGAGAGTAAACAATCTAGGAGGTTCCTGGAGTGTGTGGAAGATAACTTCCTGACACAGCTGGTAGGTGAGCCAACCAGGGGAGGAGCCTTGCTAGATCTACTGTTTACGAACAGGGAAGGACTGGTGGGAGGTGTGATGGTCGGAGGCCGTCTTGGGCTTAGTGACCGTGAAATGATAGAATTCTCAATTCTTGGTGAGGCAAGGAAGGGGGTTAGCAAAACTACCACTATGGACTTCCGGAGGGCAAATTTTGGCCTCTTCAAGGCACTGGTTGAGAGAGTCCCTTGGGAGATGGTCCTGAAGGGTAAAGGGGTCCAGGAGGGATGGACATTCTTTAAGAAGGAAATCTTAATGGCTCAGGACCAGGCTATTCCCATGTGCCGCAAGTTGAACCGCCGAGGAAAATGACCGGCCTGGCTGAACAGGGAGCTTTTGCTAGGAGTCAAGAAAAAAAGGAGAGTTTATCAACTCTGGAAGAAAGGGCGGGCAACTTGGGAGGAGTACAGGGATCTTGTTAGATCATACAGAGAGGAAATTAGAAAGGCAAAAGCTCAGCTAGAACTAAATCTGGCCACTTTTGTAAGGGACAAAAAAAAAATGTTTTTAAAATATGTTAACAGTAAAAAGAATCCCAAGGAGAATATCTATCCTTTAATGGATACAGAAGGGAACGTTGCCACCAGAGATGAGGAAAAGGCTGAGGTACTTAATGCCTTCTTTGCCTCAGTCTTTAATAGGGAGACCAGTTATCCTCAGGGTACTCTGCCCCCTGAGCTGGAAGGCGAAGATGAAGAGCAGAACACCCCCCCCCTTAATCCAGGAGGAAATAGTTAGTGACCTACTACACCATCTGGACACTCACAAATCTGTGGGTCCCGATGGCATTCATCCAAGAGTACTAAGGGAACTGGCGGAGGTGCTTGCCAAGTCCTTCTCCATCATCTATCAGCAATCCTGGTCAACAGGAGAGGTCCCAGAGGACTGGAGGCTTGCCAATGTGGCTCCCATTTACAAGAAGGGTTTGAGGGAGGATCCGGGGAACTACGGGCCTGTCAGCCTGACCTTGGTACCGGGGAAGATTATGGAACGGTTTGTCTTGAGAGCACTCACATGGCAAGTCCAGGACAAGCAGAGGATCGGGCCCAGTCAGCATGGGTTTACGAAAGGCAGGTCCTGCTTGACCAACCTGATCTCCTTCTATGACCAGGTGACCTGCCTAGTGGATGAGGGAAAGGCTGCGGATGTTCTCTTTCTTGACTTCAGCAAGGCCTTTGACACTGTCTCTCATGGGATACTCCTTGAGAAGATGGCATCTCATGGCTTGGACAAGTGTACTCTTCGCTGGGTAAAAAACTGGCTGGATGGACGAGCCCAGAGGATAGTGGTGAATGGGGTTAAATCCACTTGGCGATGGATCACAAGTGGTGTTCCCCAGGGCTTGGTGTTGGGCCCCGTTCTGTTTCATATCTTTATTAATGATTTGGATGAGGGGATTGAGTGCAGCCTCAGCAAGTTTGCAGATGACACCAAGTTGGGAGGCAGGGTTGATCTGCTTGAGGGTAGGAAGGCTCTACAGAGAGATCTGGACAGGCTGGATTGATGGGCTGAGCCCAATCGTATGAAGGTCAACAAGGCTCAGTGCTGGGTCCTGCACTTCGGTCATGGCAACCCCATGCAGCGCTACAGGCTTGGGGAAGAGTGGCTGGAGAGCTGCTTGGTGGAAAAGGACCTGGGGGTGCTGGTTGACAGCCGGCTGAATATGAGCCAGCAGTGTGCCCAGGTGGCCACGAAGGCCAACGGCATCCTGGCCTGTATCAGAAATAGTGTGGCCAGCAGGAGCAGGGAGGTGGTTGTTTCCCTGTATTTGGCACTGGTGAGGCCGCACCTCGAGTCCTGTGTTCAGTTTTGGGCCCCTCACTGCAGGAAAGACAGGGAGGTGCTGGAGCGTGTCCAGAGAATGGCAACCAAGTTGGTGAGGGGCCTGGAGCACAAGTCTTATGAGGAACAGCTGAGGGAACTGGGGCTGTTTAGTCTGGAGGAGGCTGAGGGGAGACCTTATCGCTCTCTACAACTACCTGAAGGGGGCTTGTAGTGAGGCGAGTGCTGTTTTCTGTCAGGTGGCTGGTGATAGGACAAGAGGAAACGGCCTCAAGTTGCGGTAAGGGAGATTTAGGTTGGATGTTAGGAGAAATTTCTTTACTGAGAGGGTTGTCAGACGTTGGAATGGACTCCCCAGGAAAGTGGTTGAGTCACCATCCCTGGAGGCATTAAAAAAGCGAGTAGACGAGGTACTCCAGAACACGGTTTAGTGGGCAGGGATGATGGCTGGACTTGAAGGTCTTTTCCAACCTAACGGATTCTATGATTTCCTAGAACGCAGCACAGGATTCGTTTTGTTTGTTGGGGAAATCCTTGTAAGGTGGGAGATTTAACTGAAACAATCCTCGCCTTCCAAGTCACTCATGACAACATCGCCACCGGTGCCCACGCTGCTTCTTCTTAGAGGTTTCGTCACCTCCAAGCTAAAGCTTTGCAGCAAAGCCCCGTCTTTCTTTGAGGGCAGGGGAAGGAGCGCTCTGCTTCAGCTGCATCTTTAGCTTGCCCCCGTCGCCTAAAAATCAGACAGCCACTTGGCCCCCCCTCCCCAACTCCTGCTGAGGGGCATAACAACCTCTCCTCCACCTCCGCGTGGTAACCGGGGAGGTTGTGGGGGGGAGCTTCTGGGTTACTGGTACCAGCTGCGGCATCCCGGCGGCAGGAGCAGGCAAACGGCCTCTCCTATTGCTGCAGTCTTCCTCATTTCCAAACGCCCAGGGCTGGCTGGGCAACCCAAAGCATCACACGCACGAACCAGCCCCTCCGTAACACCGCCCCGAAGGTCACGTTAAAGGGGCAGAGCGGGCAGAAATAGAGCGACACGCACCAGCGGGCCAAGCCCCGGGCCGGGCCGGGCCGGGCCCCACCGCCCGCCAGGGGCAGCAGCGGCCGGGCTGCAGCGACCGCGGCGGAAGCGGCTGCGTCCCGCGGCTCACCGCCCACCCTGGCGCGCGCGTGTCACGGCGCCGCGCATGCGCGTGGCCGGGCTCCACCTCCTCCCTCTCGCGGGGCCGCGGCTCCTCCCTGCACCACCTTTGGCCGAGCCGCGGGCGGGGACGCGCACAGCGCACAGCTTCCCCGGCGGCAGCGGCTTACATCCGCGTCGAGCATCTGTGGGGAAGGCGCGTTCTCCTCTTCCTCCTCCTTCTCCTCCTCCTCTCGCTGCCCCCGCGGCCATGGAGCTGCCCGAGAGCCAGTGCAAGAAAGTCAAACTGAGCAACAGGGTGCCGAGCTGGGTGAGCGGGCGGGGAGCGGTGCGCCTGTGGGCAGGTGGTGGGCGTGCGGGGGAGCGGGGCGGGGGAGAGCGGAGAGGGAAGGAAGGAAGCAAGCAAGCAAGCAAGCGGCCGAACGCCGTGGTGATGTGGCAGTGGGCGGCTGCGGGCGCCGGGACGGGGAGCTCCCTGCACCGCTCCCTGGCGCCCGCCCCGGGGCGTGTGAGGGGGGATGCGGGGCCGGCCGGCGGCGGTTGCTGCGCGCGGGGCGGGCCGGCGGCGGTTGCTGCGCGCGGGGCGCCGCGGGCCGAGACCGTTAACGGAAGGGCCGCGCGGGCTGCCTGAGGGGAGCGTCGTCACGGAGCCTGGCGGGGGCGACGCTGCGGGGTGCGCCCGCTCCCCGTACCGGTGTGCTGGGGTTCCGTCGCTGCCCTCGGGAAGGCGGGGGCTGCCTGTGGGGAAGGGCAGGAAGCCCCTCCGGAGGGGACCGGGGGTCTGGGGGTTTCGTCCCTGCCTCTTCCGTCGTGAGCCCTCAGCTCCTCCAGCGTTTTGGAAGAAGGAAGGCTTAAGAATGCGATGTACAATGTGGCCATTCATAAACCTGGGTTGGCCAAAGACTGAGGTTCTTTGTATGGTGGGTGTTGTGTGGAAAACTGTCGAGACAGGGCTTGAAAAAAATCTAACCAAAGCCTTCATTCTTCTTCATGAAGATGGGGGAAGATTGGTTTACAGCGAAGACCGAAATGCAGCTATTTAGAAGATACACTGCAGGCCTTTGAGAACATTAGATAGTTTTGATGATGCAAGACAAGTGTGCGTGGGGGGGAAGTATGACTTCTTTCAAATAATGCTGAGCTGAAGCAGACAAGAGATAAGATCCAGAAAACATTTGATATGGAAGTAACAGTGTAAACCAGTCTTGGAAGTCTTGTCGTGAGTAGTACAGGCCACTACTCTCATTAAAAAGACAAATCTATTAAAGAAGACGAGCCTCGCGGTTGCCTGAAAAGCGGGCAAGTTGGTATTGTACTAAAAAGCATTCAGTAGAGCCTGTCCCTGTCCAAGCCTCTTCCGCTGTGTACAAGTTCAAACTCGTTTACATAAGAGAGTAATCGGTAAGTTACATTCTTTCAATTTCTATGAGGAAAAGGAGAAATCAGATGTTAGGAAAATAGTGAAACAGGTCATGTCTGGTGGGGGTAACAAAGTGTATTCAAAAGTTACTCTATCATTTAATTTGTCAGAAGCAAAGCCAAGATGAGTTTGTCGAAACCAGGGAAATCATGGGTCAAAAAAAAGTTAACTGACCTTAACCGTTTGCTGAGTTCAGTTGAGGTTAGCAACACCCTCTATGTTGCGTGGCAAGCAGAGGAAGTCTTCCGCTTCTCCCCTTTTTCTTCAGAGGACCTCAGCTGAAATGCTTTTTATAACCCAGTAAGCTTCACCAGGAAAAAAATTGCTGCTGATTCACACACTCCACAGACAATTGTTCTGGCACTTCTGACTCTGCGTCTGCCCAGCTGAGAGCAAGGCCAAAGTGACCTATTATACCCTGATGGAATCGGCAGCCCCTAGGAGACCAGGCAGAGCTTTGTCTTCCAAACTTTCTCTGGGCATCCAGCACTACTCAAAATACACCTCTGCCTGTGGAAATTCCCTTGCCAAGCCCACTTCTCAGCACAGCAAACTCCAAGTTTCAGAGCATCGCACAACAGAGCCACAAATACTGCCATTACACTAGCTAGGATGATAGGAAGACTTGTGGAACGCTTTCTTTAGTGTAGTTTGAATTCCTAACACAACTGAGGTGTTGCATCATTTTGCAGGTAACTCCTAAAGAGAAATTGCTCCAATTCTTTCCGAGAGCATATTCAGCAGAGGCATTTCTGTTGTTTTTGTCCCTTCCTTCTCATGCCAGCCAATGACTCCACTCCCGCACTGGTGAATAAGCTGTCTCTGCTTTTGGTCATACTGTTACTGCAGCAGATGGCAAGTGAAGATATACTCCTTACAGTACAGTTATCACTGAATTGCTTGTATCCACAGTACTGTAGAAGATTCTGGCTGGTTTCTGCTGCTGTGATTTTTTTGAATCTGTCCCAGCACTAGAATATCTGGCAAATATGAGCTAGCCTGTGTAAGTGGCAGGAGAGCATGCATTTGGCAGATTGGGTGGTGCTAAATGCAGAGGTGTTTAGATGCCTTATTGTATCAGTATCACTGTGGCAAACTGCATTCTGGAGGGTGGCTGTGAGGATAAAAGTAAGAACTTTGGCTGTAAGTGGGAGAAAATGTAATGCTGTAGGCTATGGCAGAACGTGGATTGGTGAATTGTTAGTTTTATAATAATTGTAAAACATCTTAATGTTCAGATATCATTTCTGGGCTTGCCCTTCTTTCCGAAGCACGGTTGTCCAAATCAAAGGACAAATTTTCAAAACACAGTTTGAGAAAGTAGCTATTGGAAGGCATTCCTGGCAGATCTGTTGGTGAACAGGTCCTGAAACCTCATCTAAATATGTGAACAAACAGACTCTCAGGTGAAGTGCCATTGTTTTAGCATCTGTGGTAGTCCAATTTGTATGTTGGAACTATGTCTGTTCTCCTTGCTTGTGTTTGTATGTAGAAAAAGAAAACAGGCAATGTTCAGTCTGCTTGAGTTGCTGTTTGACTGTTGAGGAGAGCAGTTCAGAGGGAAAAAGAAACCTATCATTTGGTTAATTTATCACTGCTGAAGAATAAATGTCATAAAAATGTGTTGTTATCAGAGTATCCCCGGCTTATAAGAGGCATATGGCGAGCAAGTTAGCAAATGGCCTAGAAAATATCTGAGATGATTGGGAAATGGGATAGGCATTAAAGATAAGACTGCTTTTCAGAGGTGATGCCGGATGTGTTGCTGTTGTTAGCTTGGGGAATCAACACTGTTATCTTAGAGCAGAAGAATATGGAATTAGTTACAGCTTCTTGAGTATATATGGTTTATATAGAAACCGTGCCTGTTCTTTACACAGTTCTTCCCTAATGCTTCCAACCTCAAAGCTGTCTCAAGTTGGTGCTGTAGTTTGGGGAGTCTCTGCTTGCCATTGAAAGCTTTACTTCCTACCCCAGAGGTCTTGCTTTGTGAAAAGTTAAAATTTGATGTAAAGTGACAGTAGAAGTACAATGTTTCATTGTTGCTTTGAAGTAATAAAGGATAAATTCAGTTTCTGCCAGTGTAGTGATCTGTCTGTTAACTATGAAACAATTAAGCAATAATCTTTTCTTTCTGCTGTCTTTTGATCTTGGTGTCGCAACTTGGGTTTGCTCTTCTTCATCTGGGTGTCTGATCTGAGTTCTTACATGAAGGTGTTTGGCACTGATAGTCAGACTTGGCTTTGGCAAAAAAAATATTATAGTTGCAACTGGGCAAAACATCAAGAATAAGATAAGAAACAAATATGGGTCAAGTCTATCTAGGCAAATCTTTACATAGAGAAATTGACAGTATTTCCTTTTGGTCCCCATCTAATTTCTTTCTTCTGTTCCCATAGTTCTTAGATGTCTGTATTCATTTGCCCTGTCAACTACCTGCAAAGCTAAAAGGTCTCCTTTATGCCAAAAATAGTGGGGGGAAAAAAAAAAAAAAAGCTGCAGAGTCATCCTCCCCTGTTCTCTTATCACTACAGCTCTTCAGGGCACATCTGTGAAAGGCTTGTTATGTTAATACTCCAATTTTTTTTATCTTCAGTACAAAGATATTAGCCTATTATGGCACTTTAGATTTCATTCTAGAAACAAAGTAGCATAGTGGGGGAGAAGAAAGGAAGGATATGTCAGCCTTCTCAGCTGACATTACCCTTATAATGAAACAGAATGGACTGAAGCATTAATTCTATTTAACTTGGTAAGTAAGAGGGAAAATATTAAAATGCAGTGTTTGTATTAGTGTGGAAGCACTTAATGTGTAACAGGGGATGGAAGAAATATTTTTGTGGGCAAGTCAGAGAGAAAATTTCTGATGGTTGTAAAAAAAAAGCAGATAAATAGGCCTTTGAGTATAATGCCCTTTTTTTCATTAGCCCCTTTACAAAAATCTAGCGTGTCCTTTTAGTTGTGACTATTATAATGAATGTAATTAGGTTAAGAAGTTTAAAATAGCTTTTTTAAAGAATACTTGCTCATCACATTGAGTTTTTCTGTTACTCATTTTCTTATGTTTCATTTCTTTTAACACTGATAATATGGATCTCCAAGGTGAGTGATGCATCAGTGTAGTGTAAAAGGAAATGACTGTTCTTTCTTTCTGCTGTCATTTTTGATGGCCATTTAATTTCATCAACTGATACTCGTCAAATTTTATGTACAGGAATTTGAAGACTAGCTAAATAATTTAAGAGCACAGTCAATGTAAGCCACTGGTTTCTGCTCCTGAGTATTCTTCTGTGCCACATCAATATTTATAGTAAGTGTACATAGCAGGAATAGTAATTAAAAACGTATGTTGTTGAGGATCGGATGTTCAGATTTTGTTGCTCGGTGGTAGTGAATCATCTAGTAGCAAAGTGGAAATGATTAGGAAACATTACTAGGTTTTTCTGCAGCAAGAGAGAATGACTTGCTAAATTATTAACTCTTTAGAACACCTCTATAAAAAGCTGTTTTCTATTGGAAGATAAGATTTTGCTACAGCTTTGCCCAGGAGTACTGCTGGGCTGTCTTGTTTGTGCGCATGGGCATGTAAACAAAAGGTGGGGCTGCTGGGCATGGGTGTGTTTGTGAATGCATGCAAACTGGTTGGACACTTTAACCTTTAGTCTTAGATGCCTACTTCTGAAGTACAGATGGATTATTGTCCCGCTGCTGAGCTTGCTGGCTGCTCTGTTGCACTTGTGTGCCTTGTACTCTAGCAATCTGTTGGCTGTCTCGTTGCTGTGATTTGTCATCTCTGCTACTTTGTTACTTGATACTTTTTTGTTTTTTCTTTTTTAAAATTGTGGGGTTTTTCATCATTTTAAGAATCCCTCTTGCCTGCTTCCTCAGGGTTTCATGTGTTTTGTAAGTCTAGTGCAACACCCTAATCAGTTCCATTGCCGCTTTGCTAGTTCTGGAAAACAAAACTGATGTAACTTACTTAATACAGTCTGGAAGAAGTCTCCTTGGATGAGACGTTTGACCTCCAAAGTATTTGAGTTTGATAATAGATTCATTGCCAGAAGTCAAAAGCAAAGCATGTATGACTTTATGCTTTAACGTGAAAGAGCTTACTGAGACAGTGGCATGGTAGCTGTGCTTTGAGTTTGTCTTCTGTTTATCCATTTTCTGGTACAGCACAGTACAACTGGAATTAATGTGAAATAATGTTGCTGTTAATGTATTAGTTTGAATTGCTGTGTACGTTCATATGCACAGCATATCTTTCTTTTAATTGAAGGCCGAGTACTTTAATTCTTTTTGTTGTTTTTAATTCTACAATTTATGCATTTGCTCACTGAGATCTCCAATTTTACGTAGTGCATAGTTGTTTCTACTACAAGAAGAAAGTTTTGGTTGTTTTTTTTTTTTTACTCTGACTTCTGGTTTTAGTTAGCTGTATTGCACTGAGTGTGCAAACCAGCTTTGTTTTAGGAGATAAATTATTTGAAGATAACACAATCAGCAAGTATAACTTAATTTTGTATGGTTATAATCTGTTTGCAGGTGGTGGTTTCTTATGGGTTGGTATTCGGTCTTATCTAATTTTAGATGCTGGACTGTCACCACTGAATTATGGAATTGTATTTAAAAACTTGAACATCTGTTCCTACCTTGAATTTGTATTAACTGTAAGCCCAGCTGTGTATAGAAGTGGGGACATACAATCAGACAAATTCATAACTTCCAATTAAGTTATAGGTAGACTTTTGAAGTGTTTTTCTACAGAAGAATGATGTAGCAGCAGTACTTGAAGCCACAAGTAGATACCATTTTTCTGTTAACCCTACAGTGTGTCTCTCTAAAACTATGAATAGCTCTCTGCTAGGACTCTCTAGATGGATATCCTCCCTTCTTTCTTTTTCATTAAATGTCTTAAGTGCTTTCCTTTCCAGCTAGCACTGATACAACAATGAAACAGAAGATAGTGCAAGTATCTTGCAATGTGTTTGCAAGCAAGAGAAGTCAAAGCAGCATTGCATATACCACTGATACCCCCCCCCCCCCCCCCCCGCTTTTTTTTTTTAAGCCTTCTCTTCTGTTTGATTGTTCATGTTCTGTCTGGTTATCTAAGGTCTTGATCTTTTATGAACAAAGTTCATGTAACTAGATACCATTAAAGCTAAAGGGAATGCTGAAGCTGATCTTCCTTTGGGTTCCCTCGCCTTAGATTGTGAAATGTGTTTGACAGCAGTGTCATCTTACTTAAGACATTCATATAGCAGCTTATTATGATGAATAAATAGTTTTAGGAAAGTCTGTAACCAGCTTTGTTTAATTTAAAAATATGTTACAAAAATCCCATCTTAAAGTAAATTCTTTAATAAGTCACTTAGAAATACTACTTTCTTTAAACTCTTAGAATATATAACTAATAATATATTTATAAATACGTATCTCAATTTTGGAGACTGAAGATATCATAGGTAAAGGCAGAGTGGTCTGGGGGTGTGTCTGCTGAACTGAAAGTTGGAACAGACATGCATAGTTTGCAATGAAAAGGCCTCTTAAGAGTTAAAAATGAGCCAATGTTTGGCTGGTTTATGACAGCAACTTTAGCTCGGAGAGAGCGAGAATCCATTTGATCACCTTAGATTTAAATGAATAGAAGTCAAGTCTAGCAGCTCTAGCTGTTCGTCTCTTTTTATAGTTGATTTTTCTCAAGTTGTATTTGAAAGTAGTAGTTGACTAACCTGGCAATACCAAGTTTCACAGAAGTAGCAGAAGGGATGTGGTTTGCTGTGGGTGGCTTTTCTAATTTTCTTTATGTCTTTTGACAGCTGCAGCTGATGGATTGAGCATTGTTTTTACTTCCATTGGTCTGTCTCCAAGCCTTTCTTTGTGCCTGTGAATAATTTTTAGTATGCTTTGCCAGCTTACCCTTTCAGAAGTTAAAAACCTAATCAACTTATTTTACAGGGAATGCAGAGGGCAACCAATGTTACTTACCAAGCTCATCATGTCAGCAGGAATAAGAGAGGCCAAGTGGTAGGAACAAGAAGTGGTTTTCGTGGATGCACAGTCTGGTTAACAGGTACAGTCATGGATTTCTGAGGATCCTTTTCGTTTAGTTACTCTTCTGAAGAGCTACTTAGCTGTAGCTCCTTTTTTTTTCATGCAAAGTTGAATGTTTGTGGAACCTAAGACCTTGCTGCAATTTTCTTACTATTTTTAGGTAGACCAGCAAGAAATTGCTCTTGGACAGACAGTAACTTGAGAATATATCTTGTTCAGTGCTCTAGAAGCATTGTTTATTTGGCACTGTCTGCTCCTTAATTCTGATTGAGTTTTGGAGTGTGTGTGTGTGGGTGTGTGTGTTTTAACCAATTCTGGCTCTTCTTACTGTCCATTTTGCCTATTGACAAATGAAACCTAACTTTTCGGGTTTTTTTTAGCACCTGGGTTTCTGAATGTTTTCTGTAAAGGTCTCTTCTCTTTGGAATGTTCTTGTCTCCTTGGGTTGAAATAACATTTCAACACGAAGTTATGCCTTTGGACAGCAATTGCATTTTGAGGCAATGCGTACAGGGAGTTATTTCTTAAATCAGCACCGTGTTTTTTTCACTGAATTGTTTTGATTGTAAAAAGAGGGGGTAAGTAAATTCTGGAAGACAGCCTTGGTTCATAACTGTGAGGGGATTTTTTGTTGTTCTGTGTTTCAAAGTTCCTGGAACTTTTAACCTATTTCCTTTGGAGTTTTTTTCCAGTTAAAACTGAAAATAAAAAATGAATACAACAAAATGTGTTATTTAATTAGTTTGTAAGCCGTTTAGAGCACTGCTGTATTGGGATACAAAAGATCTTCAGAGTATTAGAGAAACTTGCTATTCTAAGTAAAATTTGCTTCCACTAGTGTTAATGAACATGTGTGAAAGCTAAAGCAGTAGTTGATAACAAATTACTGAGAGCCATTCAAAACGGATTTGATACAGTAGCTTGCTGTCATGTATTTCTCTGGTAAAAGAATGGAGCCCTTTCTCTCTCTGTTCCCGTCACATAGTTCCAGCCTGTCTCAATGCTTGAATGATCTGGTAGGCTGCCTTTCTGTTTCTCCTGGTAATTCATTAATATCCTTTTGAAAAGGTCATGATAAAAATGTTTTCTCAGTTATCTACACGGCAACATTTTCCAGTCGTCATTCTTTTTAAACAAATATAATCTTAATGCCCCATTTCCTTTTTTCAGGAGGAGGAAGGGTGGTGGTAGAATACAGAAAAGTAGGAAGGCTGTAAGGTATTAAGAAGAGTGTGTTGGGGAAGCTAGGTTATTGAAGATGTTTGAGCACTAATGTTGGGGAGTGAAATGGGCTGTAGGTATTGAAGTAAGCAATACTACCCATTCTAGAACTGTGCAAATGTGAGTCTTCAAAACTCTGCTAGGTTTTAGAGTAAAAGCTGAAATGGTGGTATACTCCCTTCAATATTATCTCACTTCATCAGTACTGATGGGGTTGGAGTGTATGGAAAGTTATTTCAGAGATCACTTTTCATTTTTAAGCTAAGATTTCTTTGAGAGCTAAATTTTAATGAATGTCCTGTTATGTTGAGTCAGAGTGTCCTAGTAAAAAAACCCTGAGGAATCTATCAAAAATATGGAAAATCATTAATGTGTAAAATAATATGCAATTTTGAGAGTGTAAGTTATTTTAAAGACTTGTCAGCTCAAAAGCTGTTTTTAAAATTCATTATTATATAACCTTAACTTTTGCATTTCGTTACATGTTGGAGACCAAGTGATGTGTGAAAAGCCAGAGCATTTGAGTGAATAGTAAGGTAGATGTGGGGACAAAAGTTGCAAGTCAAAAGACTGCATCAATGAGAAGTAAATGATGAAGTTGCTGAAATTTTTAATTTGGACTGCCATGCTTATTTTCTAGGATGGAGGTGTACTTAATTGCTGCCAAAAGAAGACTGTTCTGTTTCCAGCCTTGCTTTCCTTCTCTTGCCTTGTACAAGCTGTAGGGCTTTCCTAGCCCAACATTGAGCTGATTCAACTTGATAAGTCAACAGTGAACTTAACACAGCCTCCACACACACACAAAAAGGGAAAAAAAAAATAGAAAGGAAAAAAAAAAAAAAAGAAATTGAGTTGGCTAACTGGCACCAGAGGTGGTGGAATAATACAGGTAGGATGGTGTGAGTAGAGAGAGGGGAGGGCAAGAGAGCAGGACTTCCTCTTTTGGAAGCTGGTTCTGGACGAAGTCAAAACATTCAGCTTCTTCATTGTATTGGTTTTGTGTGGCAAGGGTTTGGTAGCGGGGGGCTACAGGGGTGGCTTCTGTAAGAAGCTGCTGGAAGCTTCCCCTGTGTTTGAGAGCCCATACCAGCCGGCTCTGAGACGGACCCGCTGCTGGCCAAGGCCGAGCCAATCAGTGTTAGTGGTAATGCCTCTGTGATAACATTTTTAAGGAGGAAAAAAGTTGGGACGGGGAGAAACAGCCGCCAGAGAGAGGAGTGAGAACATGTAAGAGAAACAACCCTGCGGACACCAAGGTCAGTGAAGAAGGAGGGGAGGAGATGCTCCAGGCACCAGAGCGGAGATTCCCTTGCAGCCCGTGGTGAAGACCATGGTGAGGCAGGCTGTCCCCCTGCAGTCCAGGGAGGTCCACGGTGGAGCAGATCTCCACCTGCAGCCTGGGGAGGACCCCACGCAGGAGCAGGTGGGCTCCTGAAGGAGGCTGCAACCCCGTTGGAACCCTGCGCTGGAGCAGGCTCCTGGCAGGACCTGTGGCCCTGTGGAGACAGGAGCCCATGGAGCAGGTTTTCTGGCAGGACTTGTGACCCTGTGGGGGACCCACGCTGGAGCAGTGTGCTCCTGAAGGACTGCATGCTGTGGAAAGGACCCATGCTGGAGCAGTTTGTGATGAACTGCAGCCCATGGGAAGGACCCACGTTGCAGAAGTTCATGGAGGACTGTCTCCCGTGGGAGGGACCCCACGCTGGAGCAGGGGAAGAGTGTGATGAGTCCTGCCCCTGAGGAGGATGAAGTTGCAGAAAATAACGTGTGATGACCGTAAACCCCATCCCCGTCCCCCTGTGCTGCTGGGGGGGGTTTGGTAGAGAAATCTGGGAGTGAAGTTGTGCCTGGGAAGAAGGGAGGGGTGGAGGAAAGGTGTTCTGAGATTTGGTTTTATTACTCATTACCTTACTCTGGTTGATTTGTAATAAATTGAGTTAATTTTCCCCAAACTGAGTCTGTTTTGCCTGTGACGGTAATTGGTGAATGATCTCTCCTGTCCTTATCTCAACCCACAAGCCCTTTGTTATATTTTCTCTCCCCTGTCCAGCTGAGGATGGGGGAGTGATAGAACAGCTTTGGTGGGCACCTGGCATCCAGCCAGGGTTAACCCATCACAATCACATATGGCTGTTATTCTTTTCAAAGTAGACAGGTAAGCATTGACACAAGAAACTTGAGTTGCCCAAGAAAATGTAGGTAATTTTTAATGATAATGATAGGACATTATTCACAACTCTGGAATTTTTTGAGAGTTTTGCGTATAAGCCAAACCATACTGAAATCTGTGAGATGGATGCAGGGGCTTTTGTTGAGAGAGATGTGTTGGCTTAAGTTCTCATGTAGGACTTGACCTGGGACACGTGTATTCTTATGTTTTCAGTAGACTGCTCTGCATCTTCTGGATATTAAATTGAGTGAAGGA